>NC_091446.1:65856215-66218550 GCF_964237555.1 Oryctolagus cuniculus | reverse complement strand
CTGGCTATGCCAGCGCCAGCATCCCATATGGGTACTGGTTCGAATCCCAGCTGCTCCACTTGTGTTTTTTTTGGACAGGCAGAGTTAGACAGTGAGAGAGAGACAGAGAGGAAGGTCTTCCTTCCGTTGGTTCACCCCCCAAATGGCTGCTATGGCTGGCGCGCTGCGCCAATCCAAAGCCAGAAGCCAGGTGCTTCCTCCTGGTCTCCCATGCAGGTGCAGGGCCCAAGCACCTGGGCCATTCTCCACTGCCTTCTCAGGCCACAGCAGAGAGCTGGACTGCAAGAGGAGCAACCAGGACAGAATCCAGTGCCCCAACCAGGACTAGAATCCAGAGTGCCAGTGCCGCAGGCGGAGGATTAGCCTAGTGAGCCGCGGCGCCAGCCGCTGCTCCACTTCTGATCCAGCTCTCTGCTATGGCCTGGGATAGCAGTAGAAGATGGCCCAAGTCCTTGGGCCCCTGCACCTATGTAGGAGACCTGGAAGAAGCTCCTGGCTACTTGCTTCAGATCAGCTCAGCTCCAGCCATTGCAGCCATTTGGGGAGTGAACCAGCAGATAAAAGACTTTCTCTTTCTCTCTCTGCCTCTGCCTTTCAAATAAATTTTAAAAATATTTTAAAAATAAAAACAGAAAATAGTATCTACAATATAATCTTAACCATTTTTCCCCAAATGACACTAATGGATGCGTTGGGGCCAGGTCAAAACCAGGAGTCAGGAGCTTCACCTGGGTCTCCCATGTGGGTTGCAGGCACCCAACCTCGTGGGTCACCTTCTGCTGCTTTCCCAGGCACATTACCAGGGAGCTGGAAGTGGAGCAGCCTGGACTCAAACAGATGCTCTATAGGATGCTGGTGTTGCAGGCAGAGGTTTACATGCTATGCTGGAACATCTGCTTCATAATCTTATCTTTCATTTAACAATAATAACAGCATTATTCAATGTGGTATGTGATGAAAAAAAGGAAATTATGCGGGCTTTTACCATTATTTTTTCCTTAAGATTTATCTTATTTATTTGACAGGCAGAGTGACAGAGATGGATTGATCTTCTAATCACTGTTTCACTCTCCAAATGGCACCAACAGCCAAGGCTGGGCCAGGCTGAAGCCAGGAGCCTGGATTCCATCCAGGTCTCCTACATGGTGGCAGTGGCCCAAGTATTTGGGCCACAATCTGTTGCTTTTCCAGGCACATTAATAGAGAGTTGGATACGAAGCAGGGAAGCTAGAACTCAAACTGGTGCTCTGATACGGGATGCCAGCATTGCAAGCAGTTGTAACGGGCTACATAACGACGCCAGCTCCAGCTTTTACTTCTTAATGTATATATTTCTATGTAATTAGAATTTTTTAAATAATAATATACAATTTTAAAATATTATGTGCTATGCTGTAGGCCCAAGTGGAAGCTGTTAAAATAAGCAAGTTCATGAATCCTGGGAAGGTTGTATTAGTCCTAGCTGGACACTACTTGGGACACAAAGCTGTCATCATGAAGAACACTGATGACAGCACCGCAGATCTCCCCTACAGTCAGAACTGAGCATGGTCCCTATAAAGTGACAGTTGCCATGGGCAAGAAGAAAATTGCCAAGAGGTCAAAAATCAAGTCTTATGTCAAGTTTATAACTATAATCATCTCATGCCCATCATGTACTCTGTGGATACTCCCTTGGACAAAACAAGGGTAACAAGGCTGTCTTCAGAAACCCTGCTCTTAAACACAAAGGCCCAAGAGGCCAAGGCCAATTTTGAAGAGAGGTACAAGACCACAAGAACAAATGGTTCTTCCAGAAGCTGTAATTTTAGATACATTTTTTAAAGATTTATTTGTTTATTTGAAAGGTAAAGTTACAGAGAGGCAGAGAGAGAGAGAGTCTTCCATCTGCTGGTTCACTCCCCAAAAGGTCCAGAGCTAAGCTAATCCAAAGCCAGGAGCCTGGAGCTTCTTCTAGGTCTCCACATGGGTACAGGAACCCAAGCACTTGGCCATTTTCTACTGCCTTCCCAGGCCATAGCAGAGAGCTGGATCAGAAGTGGAGCAGCTGAGACTCGAACTGGCACCCATACAGGATGCCTACACTTAACCACAGCTTTACCTGCTATGCCACAGCACTGGCCCCTAATTTTCGATTTTTTTGTTCCAATCATTAAAAACTTTTTAAAAAACTGTGGCCAGTGCTATGGTGCAGCAGGTTAACGCCCTGGCCTGAAGTGCTGGCATCCCATATGGACGCCAGTTCAAGACCCGGCTGCTCCACTTCCGATCCAGCTCTGTTATGGTCTGGGAAAGCAGTAGAAGATGGCCCAACTCCTTGGGGCCCTGCCCCGATGTGGGAGACCTGGGAGAAGCTCCTGGCTCCTGGCTTTGGATCAGCGCAGCTCCAGCCGCTGCAGCCAACTGGGGAGTGAACCACTGGATGGAAGACCTCTCTCTCTGCCTCTCCTCTCTCTGTGTAACTCTTTCAAATAAATAAATTAATTAAAAAAACTTTTTAAAAAACAAAATAATTGTTTTTTCCTTTTGGAAAATGAGGGGAAAAACCACACAGCAAACCTAAGTAGCCTATACCCTAAAAATAAAACCTTCCACTTACATTAAATCTTAAATGACATATTCACTCCTTGCCCTTTCCTCCTGTCAGTCAGAGCATTCCTAATACCCAGAGAAAGTTTTGTCATCCTTTAGCTCAAGGGTTTATTTTTAGGTCTGATCTCCTTCTGGTGCTTAATCTTCCCTAGTTGGCATTTCAGTTATTTATATAACACTACAAGAACTGACACTTAAATTTGTTTCCAAATAGTATCAACAGACAACAAAGGTGTTAGTAGATACATCTCAATATTTGGGAGCACAGAACTAAAGCACAGAGGCTTAGAAAACTAAGATAAAGTGTCCAAACCTGTCACAAGAGCCAATTTCATACATCAAGTAGAGATTTTCAAAGTCTTATATAACAAAAAAGTAATTCTTAGTTTTTGTTGTTCATATTTCTCTTTTCTTGGTTTACCCTGAAGACATATGTCTACCTTATATCAATATAACAAGCTACAAAGTTTAAAACAAAAACATGGGGCCAGCACTGTGGCACAGCGGGTTAAAGCCCTGGCCTGAAGCGCCAGCATCCCATATGTGTGCTGGTTCTAGGCCCAGCTGCTCCTTTTCTTCTTCTTCTTCTTCTTTTTTTTTTTTTTTTTTTTTTTTTTTGACAGGCAGAGGGGACAGTGAGAGAGACAGACAGAGAGAGAGAAAGGTCTTCCTTTGCCGTTAGTTCACCCTCCAATGGCCGCCACGGCTGGTGCGCTGCAGCCGGCGCACCGCACTGATCCGAAGGCAGGAGCCAGGTGCTTCTCCTGGTCTCCCATGGGGTGCAGGGCCCAAGCCCTTGGGCCATCCTCCACTGCACTCCCGGGCCATAGCAGAGAGCTGGCCTGGAAGAGGGGCAACCGGGACAGAATCCGGTGCCCTGACCGGGACTAGAACCTGGTGTGCCGCCACCTGGCGGAGGATTAGCCTGTTGAGCCGCGGTGCCCGCCCTTTTCCTCTTCTGATCCAGCTCTCTGCTATGGCCTGGCATAGCAGTAGAAGATGGCCCAAGTGCTTGGGCCCCTGCACCCACACGTGGGAGACCCAGAAGAAGCTCCTGGCTCCTGGCTTTGGATCGGCGCAGCTCCGGCTGTTGCGGCCATCTGGGGATTGAACGAGCAGATGGAAGACCTCTCTGTCTCTGCCTCTCTCTGCAATTCTTTTAAATAAATAAAATAAATCTTTAAAAACAAACAAAACAAAAACAAAACCCATCACTGTTTTCTCTATCCCAGAAAAGAGCAAACTTTAGAGCACTGGGTACCAATTTTTAGATAGGATATGGTCACACAACAACATTTTCTAATAAAAGGAGTGATGAGTACATTCAAAGGATCAGAGCAAGCCCAAGAAGCAGTAAAGATGTTGAGGATTGGGGGAAAGGGAAAACAAAAAAAGGAAACTTTTTCTATAGCTCCACAGCACACAACTAGTGTCAACGGAGACAAACAACACAAAGATGTGATTCTGGCTTCACAGTTTTACCAATTTGCTTCTGGAGGTTCATTAGAGCTGGGGCCGGCATTGTGGTGCATTGGTAAAGCTGCTACCTGTGATGTTGGCATCCCACACAGGTACCAGTTTGAGACCCTGACTGTTCCACTTCTGATCCAGCTCCCTGCTACTGTGCCTGATAAAGCAGCAGAAGACAGCTCCACTCCTTGGGACCCTGTACTCATGTGAGAGACCCAGAAGCTCCTGGCTCCAGGCCGGCTTCAGACCAGCCCAACTCTGGCCATTGAGGCCATCTGGGGCAGTGAACCAGTGGATGGCCGATCTCTCTCTCTCTCTTTCTCTCTCTCACTCTCTCTCTCTCTCTCTCCCTCCCACTGCCTCTCTTTCTTTCTGTGAACTCTGTATTTCAAATAAATAAACAAAACAAAAAAAGAGATAGCAAATACCAAAAAGCACATTTTAATACTAAAAGCAAACTTTTAGCATTACTGCATATATTGTGCCATCACTGCACGAGGAACAAGAGAAGATCAAGAAGGTAGCAGGCTACCTTTCCAGTACACTGCAGATGCTGTCCTGGCACGGAGAGGGAGGTCACAAACATGGTAAAGCAGCGAAGCAAGAATACAGTGCCCATCAGGCTACAAAGCCTTCGCAGAAGTATTGACCTGTGAACAGAGCGACCAAAAAAGGGGAAAGATCAGAAGAAAACAAACCAAAATATCCCCAGGAATCAATCGTTTACTTAAAGGGTGAGAAAGCAGAAAAACCAATGGAATCTTCGCAGAGACAGAAATCTTAGGGACCTTCTAAAGTACCACTGTCCAATATAACTTTTTGCAATGATGCAAATATTCTATACACTGTCCAATATGCCATCTACCATGGCTCTTGAGCACCTGCACGATGGCTAATACAACAAAAAGGTGAATTTTAAATATTATGTCATTGTAATATAAACAGCCACATGTGGCTAACAAAGTACAACTCAGGTAAGATGGAAGACTAGCAAGCTTAGTATTAGCTCCATTACTCATAAATTGCGCATAAATTATTTATATATAAAACTCGTGTAATTCTGGAATTTTTTTTTGCTCCTTTTAACAATAATGACAGTAGCTTCCCAATTCTAATTCTGATTTATCCTAATTTAAATTTAAGCTATGAAATACTTAGTTTTTCTAAAAAATGCTAAGTTTGGGGCTGGCATTATGGTGTAGTGGGTAAAGCAGCTGCCTGCATTGCTAGCTAGCATCCTATATGGGAGCCAGTTCATGTCCCATGTGCTCCACTTTTGATTCAGCTCCCTGCTAATGGCCTGGAAAAGGAAGTGTAAGATGGCCTAAGTGCTTGGGGCCCTGCTACCCATGTGGAAGACCTGGAAAAAGCTCCTGGCTTTGGCCCAGCCCAGCCCTAGCTATTAGGGTCATCTGGGGAATGAATCAGTGGATGGAAGAGCTCTCTCTCTGTCTCTCCCTCTCTTTGAAATTCTCTGAAATAAATAAATGCTTTAAAAATTACTAAGTTTTAAAGTAAGTATATCTGAAACAAAAAATTTTAAATAAGTCTAACTGGGGTAATCATTTTTTTTTAAAATTTAATTATTTGAGAGGTAGAGTTACAGACAGAGAGAGGGAGAGACAGAGAGAAAGGTCTTCTATCTGCTGGTTCACTCCCCAGATAGCCGCAATGCCTGCAGCTAAGTTGATCTGAAGCCAGAAACCAGGAGCCAGGAGTCTCCTCCAGGTCTCCCACGTGGGTGCAGGGTCCAAGCACTTGGGTCATCTTCAACCGCTTTCCCAAGCCATAAGCAGAGAGTGGGACTGGAAGAGGAACTGCTGGGACACACAAACTCGCTCCCATATGGGACGCCAGCACTGCAGGTGGAGGCTTAGCCTACCACACCACAGTGCCAGACCCAACTGGGGTAATCTTGACGTGCACTGTGACATCACCTGTATTAGTATACTATTTGTTTAAATGTCTTAAATCAAAAGAGACTAATATTCGAGGGCGGGAATTATGCTTTACACATTTTCAAAATGCTCTTTCCTCCCTTAAAAAAAAAACCAGCACTGAACATTAGGCCATGTATGCTTCCAATTTCAGTGTGCACACTAGAGATGGAGCCTAGAAACCTGCATTTTAACAATAACTGGGTGAGTCTAATGAAAGTGGTACAAGAGAACCCACACTCTCGAGAAGCACTTTCTTTGACCAATTTAAATATTAATATTAATTAATATTAACTATGCTATGCTTTGTTAAAGCTCCCAGAGTTTCCTATAAGGTAAACTCTTTCCTGTACAGAAGAGTGGGTAAGTTCAAATCCATGGACCTGGGGAGGCAAATTTGATCAGAAAGCAGCAGTGACGCACGTATTTTTAAACTAGCTCTGGACTTAAGCTATCCAGGTTTTAAAATATTGCTGCAAAATAGGACAAAATGGGAGAGAATAAGGCTCAGTATAGCCTAAAAGTGTGACAAGAGTAGTGGCCATCAATCTTTCTTTGCAGCTTCAAAGCACTGAAATAACTGCTGCTTAGGACCTAAAGCCCATCACTGTGATTTACTTCAAGTGCTTTCTCGGAGGAGAGAGGATGGAAAACTGAAGAACATGCCCTTATTTCTCTCCAGAGTTCCAAGACAATGGATAACAGGTATCTGTACATTCTACAGTTCTTTAAATTTGCTCCCTATGCTTTCTTACTTAATACTTAAAATCAAGTAATTTTCCTCATCAAAGTAGTAAAAGAGCCCCTCCCCCCAATGCCTCCTGTTTTCTTACATTGCTGGGTGAAATGTCAACAAACACTTTCCCTGTATAGCAGGATCTACAGCATCCGAAGTAAACCACATAGACTAAATGTGCAATGTGCAAAATAATCTCTTTTTAATGGGCCTTCTCCAAGCAGAGAACAACTTCTTCCATTAAAACATCTGGCCAAAGACTGTCTTTGGAGGAGTTTCTATCCTTGTATAGAAAGTGCCATTTCAGCCGGCGCCGTGGCTCAATAGGCTAATCCTCCACCTTGCGGCGCCGGCACACCGGGTTCTAGTCCCGGTTGGGGCGCCGGATTCTGTCCCGGTTGCCCCTCTTCCAGGCCAGCTCTCTGCTATGGCCAGGGAGTGCAGTGGAGGATGGCCCAGGTGCTTGGGCCCTGCACCCCATGGGAGACCAGGAAAAGCACCTGGATCCTGGCTCCTGCCTTCGGATCAGCACGGTGCGCCGGCTGCAGCGGCGGCCATTGGAGGGTGAACCAACGGCAAAAAGGAAGACCTTTCTCTCTCTGTCTCTCTCTCTCACTGTCCACTCTGCCTGTCAAAAATAAAAAAAAAAAAAAAAAAAAAAAAAAAAATTAAAAAAAAAAAAAAAAAAAGAAAGTGCCATTTCCAGTTGATTTCTTAAAAATATGAAGCAAGGCTATACTTACAAGCAACAGCTGGCCCACAGCTGATCATCCCCAACTTCGGTCTTTCTCTGTAGACTACACTCAGAATATTACTAAATATGTAGGCATTATCTTGGGCTAATAAACCCAAAACAGTTTCCTTCGTCAATAATGATAATGTCATGCTGACCAAAGAAGGAAATTAAGTAGGAAAATGCAAAGGGAAAGAGAAGGCTTGATGACTTTGACACAAGAGAGTCAAAACACGTCCAGTCTTTTAGTAGAATAAGGGAGGTACCTGTGCTTGTGAAGAAGAAGAACCAGGAGCCAAATATAGCACAGAATCATGCCACAAACTTCTGTCATGGCAAAGGCCCACGGGATTCTAGGAACACTGGAATAGAAAAAAATTTAGTTTTGAAGTGAAGTAGATGCCAACCTTTTCAGTAAGATACTCCTCTAATAGTGACCTTAAGATTGCTTTATAGAACTTGTACTGCTTTCAGGATACAATATTCAGAGAATATCACAGAATACCATAAAGTATTTAATAAAGTGCTTCATAAGGTATTCCATTTATCTGAACCTGTTTGTTATGTTATTCCCAGTCATGGTTTTCTGTAAAGAAATAAGAGCCTTTTCTTCTGTTCTGTAGCAAGCAGACCTGGATAAGACTGTCCACCAGACAAGAGAGGAGTATACTTCTTGCACGATGTGCTCATTTCAGAATCCAGGTTTTCAGGGCCTGAATATCTGGCTTGGTTCTATTTTTTTTAACTCCTTTATTTCTGTTTCTTCTTCTATTTTGTCTCCCTGTTTTCTTTTTCCTTTCCATTTGTCACTCTTTTATCCTCACCAAATCCATAGTGCCCATGATTACCCACTAGTAAAAGACAGGTCGTGGGGCTGGCGCTGTGGCGCAGCAGGTCAATGCCCTGGCCCATATGGGCACCGGTTCAAGACCCGGCTGCTCCACTTCCAATCCAGCTCTCTGCTATGGCCTGGGACAGCAGTGGAAGGTGGCCTAATTCCTTGGGCCCCTACACTGGCTTGGGAGGCCTGAAGGAAGCTCCTGGCTCCTGGCTTTGGATCGGCGCAGCTCTGGCCGTTGTGACCAACTGGGGAGGGAACCATCAGATGGAGGGCCCCTCTCTCTCTTTTTCTCTCTCTGACTCTCCACTCTCTCTGTGTAACTCTGACTTTCAAATAAATAAAAGGTCGGGGGGAGGATGGAGAGAGGTAAGGGAGGAAGGAAGGAAGGCAGGCAGAAGTAAAACAGGTCATTTCTGGTGGTAGGGTTATTGCTGGTTTTATTTTTATTATTTATATATATTATTTGTTATTCTTTATTTCACTAATTGCATGTGTTAATTTTATAACAGGAAATAAAGATGTCTTTAAAAAAGGAAAGTTTCCTTTTGTATTTGCATTGGTCTGTTCTCTTCAAATGTCTGGTTACTCTTGACTGACCACACATATTTGACAGTAAAACACTAAAAAAGGACAATCAGATGTTCTGTGTAATTAGACATTCTGTGTGCGCAGATTGAACGTTGCTAATCTGCAGAGGTCTGGTTGATGAGTTAAGTAACTCCTCCCAACCAGAGTTACCTACAGTCCCTTTCTCTTGTGCGAGTTTTCTAGAAGAATCTGTTACGCTGCATGGAGGACTGGTGCTGGGTAGGAGTGGGGAAGGGAAATAATTCTGGCTACCTAAGGAAGGAGGTGGAAAGTCAGAGATTAGCATACAGACTAGACTTTCAGTTAACCCCTGGAAAGCATACCTTTGTTCCCATGGTGTCCTTGACTCCACGGTGCCTCACATTCAACTGCTCTATAGAATACACCACCAGTCTCCTATTACAGTACAGCATGTCTAAAAGCTTCTTAAACAGATTGTCAAACACTTCTCCTATATTAGCTCCTTTTTGTACCTGGCCTGAGTGATGTTTGCTGCTCCCATTTTTGGAGTCTTTTTTGAGCTCTGCACATCTTGGGCATTGCCACTCTCTAACCCCCAATCTCACTGGTACTTAGATTATTCTACTTTCCAAACTTATTGTCACTGTTTTTTGCTTGAATTGGGATTATGGACTTCTTTCCTCTTTTACTGACATTCCAGGAAACTATCAAGTGTATTCAATCCCTCATATTTATTTTTTTAAAGATTTATTTTTATTTATTAGAGTTACAGAGAGAGGTAGAGACAGAGACAGAGACAGAGACAGAGATTGGTCTTCCATCCTCTGGTTCACTCCCCAATTGGCTGCAACAGCCGAAGCTGCGCCGCTCCGAAGCCAGGAGCCAGGAGCTTCCTCCAGGTCTCCCAAGCAGGTGCAAGGGCCCAAGGACTTGGGCCATCTTCTACTGCTATCCCAGGCCTTAGCAGAGAGCTGGATCAGAAGAGGAGCAGCCGGGACTAGAACCGGTGCCCATATGGGATGCCAGTGCATCAGGCCAGGGTGTTAACCCGCTGCACCACAGCACCAGCCCCAATCTCTCATATTTATTTTGATGCAAAGTTTCAAAAAAAATACATTATACATGTATATGCCTTTTTCTGGACAGAATTTAATTTTCTATGGTAATTCAAAGTCATCATTGTAAATACTGATTATTACACTGGTACGGTAAGGACCTCAGGGACTACTGAGAAAAGAAGGCCAGTTAAGCCTCTAGATTGGTGTGGCTTTTTTCATTACTTATGTTAGTTTCTTAAGTGTTTATTGTGCTCAAGCTTTTAGAACCATGTAAAATAAGCTTCAGAAGCAGATGCTAAACCAAAGATCAGTGCAATAAAGAGATTTATAAGGAAATGCTCCCAAGGAAAAATGATAGAGATACTTGGGTATGAGATCAGGGAGACATAGAAAGAAATCAAGAAAGCAGCAAGAGGGCCAGCGACTCGGCTCACTTGGCTAATCCTCCGCCTGCAGCATCGGCACCCCGGGTTCTAGTCCCGGTTGGGGCGCTGGATTCTGTCCCAGTTGCTCCTCTTCCAGTCCAGCTCTCTGCTGTGGCCCAGCAGTAGAGTATGGCCCAAGTGCTTGGGCCCTGCACCCGAATGGGAGACCAGGAAGAAGCACCTGGCTCCTGGCTTTGGATCGGTGCAGCGCCCAGCCGTAGTGGCCATTTGGGGGTGAACCAACAGAAGGAAGACCTTTCTCGCTGTCTCTCTCTCTTACTGCGTAACTCTGTCAAAAAAAAAAAAAAAAAAAAAAAAAAAAAAAAAAAGCAGCAAGTAAAATGCTGTAGGGAGGGGCCGGCGCTGTGGCATAGCAGGTAAAGCCACCACATCCCATATGGGCACTGGTTCAAGCCCCGGCTGCTCCACTTCCAATCCAGCTCTCTGCTATGGCCTGGGAAAGCAGAAGACAGCCCAAGTCCTTGGACCCCTGCACCTGCATGGGAGACCTGGATGGAGCCCCTGGCTCCTGGCTTTGGATTGGCTCAGCTCCAGCCATTGTGGCCATTTGGAGAGTGAACCAGAGGATGGAAGACTTCTCTCTCTCTGCCTCTGCCTTTAATTCTGCCTTTCAAATAAATAAATAAATATTTTAAAAATGAACTATTTATATTGCATCTCATCAGTCATGGGTTAAGGACTGTTACTTTCCAAGCATTCTGGCTCTTTTTTCAAGCAGGCAAGGTATGTGGCAGCAGCCCAAGAATGGCTCTCCAACAAACACACCTATCTGCTGGATGTTGATAGTACCAACACGCAAGGGGAGGAAGAGACCGAAGGAGAATACTGAGAGCATCTGCTGCCATTCTCCTGTACATAAAATGTACATACTTAAGAGTGTTAAGCTTTTAGAATGACTGGCACTGTAGATAAAAGAAACAAAAGTTGATTTTGAATATCCACTGTGAGGGGCTAGCATTGTGACACAGCAAGTTAAGCTGCCACCAGCAACACTGGCATTTCACATGGGTGCTGGTTCATGTCCTGGCTGCTCCACCTCTGATCCAAATCCCTGTTAATGGCCTAGAAAAAGAAGATGGGCCAAGTATTTGGGCTTCCACCACCCATGTGGGAGACCCAGATGAAGCTCTTGGTTCCTGGGTTCAGCCTGGTACAGCCCTGACCATTGCAGCCATCTAGGGAATGAACAAACAGATGGAAGATCTCTCTCTCTGTAACTCTACCTTTCAAACACATAAATAGATCTTTAAAAAAAATTCCCACTGTGAGTTGAAAATATATGTCTGGCCGGCACTGTGGCTCAATAGGCTAATCCTCCACCTAGCGGCGCCGGCACACCGGGTTCTAGTCCCGGTCGGAGCGCCGGATTCTTTCCCAGTTGCCCCTCTTCCAGGCCAGTTCTCTGCTGTGGCCAGGGAGTGCAGTGGAGGATGGCCCAAGGGCTTGGGCCCTGCACCCCATGGGAGACCAGGAGAAGCACCTGGCTCCTGCCTTCGGATCAGCGCGGTGCGCCGGCCGCAGCGCGCCAGCCGTGGCGGCCACTGGAGGGTGAACCAACGGCAAAGGAAGACCTTTCTCTCTGTCTCTCTCTCACTATCCACTCTGCCTGTCCAAAAAAAAAAAAAAAATATATATATATATGTCTATACAAATTTTTGTACACAAATGTTCACAGCCATATTATTAATGTCAAAATGGAGAAACAACGCAAATATTTATCCATGATAAATTAATAAACAAAATGTAGTATATACATATAGTGGAATATCAGGTAATAAAAAGGAAGTATAAAAAGGAATGTAGGGGGGTCAGCACTGTGGTGTAGTGAGTAAAGCTGCTGCCTGCAGTGCTGCCATCCCATATGGGAGCTGGTTTGAGACCTGGCTGATCCACTTCCAATCCAGCTCTCTGCTATGGCCTGGGAAAGCAGTAGAGGATGGCCCAAGTCCTTAGGCCCCTGCACCCACGTGGAAAGATCTGGAAGAAGCTCCTGTCTCCTGCCTTCAGATCGGCACAGCTCCGTCCATTGCGGCCAATTGGGGAGTGAACCAGTGGATGGAAGACCTCTTTCTCTTTCTGTATCTCTTTCAAATAATAAATAAATCTTAAAAAAAAAAAAGAATGTAGCACTGATACATGTTACAAAATGGATAAATCTTGAAACATGCTAAGTGAAAGAAGCTAGACACAAAAAAAGGCCATATATTGTTTGCTTTTATTTATAAAAAATACCCAGGAGATAGACATGGAAACAAAGTAGACTGTAGTTACCAGGCTCTGGAGGAAGAAGAGAATAGGGTATGATGGCTAATGGGGATGAGTTTCTTTTGAGAATGATGAAAATGTCCTGGAATTAGCAGTGATGGTTGCACAACTTCACAAATATACACCCCCCCCCCAAAAAAAAAAAACACAACAGAATTGTACCCTTTAAAATAAAATCCTAATTACTCTTACTCTGCTACACCGTTTTCAATCCTTTCTCCCATTACACCTTGTTTTAGTCACATACAGAATCTCAGTATTTATTCTCCCATTTCTTGGAGATCTGGAGTTGCGGTTCACTGTCACTATCTCCTGTTACAACCTGTGTTCTTCTTGATCACTTCAGGTTTTTTTTTTTTTTTTTTTTTTTTTTTATTTTTTTGACAGGCAGAGTGGACAGTGAGAGAGAGAGACAGAGAGAAAGGTCTTCCTTTGCCGTTGGTTCACCCTCCAATGGCCGCCGCGGCCGGCGTGCTGCGGCCAGCGCAGCGCGCTGATCCGATGGCAGGAGCCAGGAGCCAGGTGCTTTTCCTGGTCTCCCATGGGGTGCAGGGCCCAAGCACCTGGGCCATCCTCCACTGCACTCCCTGGCCACAGCAGAGGGCTGGCCTGGAAGAGGGGCAACCAGGACAGAATCCGGCGCCCCTACCGGGACTAGAACCCGGTGTGCCGGCGCCGCAAGGCGGAGGATTAGCCTAGTGAGCCGCGGCGCCGGCCGATCACTTCAGTTTTTACTTCTCTTCTCATGATCTTGTTCTTTGCCATACCACAGTGACCCAGACCTATGAGTGTGACCTGGACCTTGAGATTACCCCTCATACTAGGAATTTCAGGAGTCCTACACTAACATCTGTTTTTCCATCTTATGCCTTCTAATAACCCAACTTCAATAATTCTGAGACCTAGAACGCACTGATCACATAACATTTCCACTGTCCTCTACCTGTCTGTACTTCTCATCCTTCCTCATCCTCATGAGTCCACAGTTCCTTTACTATAGTCACTCCCTTGCCTCTTTTTCCTTCATCGTACTGCCTAACAAAACTCCAACCCTGTTTAACCCCAATTCTCCACCTATTCAATATCTTTATTATTGAATGAGGCTGTTAAAAACATGTAATGGCAACATGACTAACCTCAAAGAGACCCGTAGTGCTACTACTACTTTACACAAGTCCACTCACTCTCATACTCTTTTAAATGACTATTTTACATCTCATTCTGTCTCCTCAAATCTCTATCATTTTCTCTATTCTCACTCTTTGAACATGGAGCAAAGGAAAACAATCAGGAGAGTGCTTTCTAACACTCCACAATAACATACAGTAACTTTCTACCTCTGTTTCCATAGCTGCTACCTTCCGAGGATGAACAGTCCAAATGTCTAAGACAGCCTCTCCCACCCACTGTAATCCATCCTCTTTTATGTATTCAAGAACATAGCTCTAACATTATTGGCTCTCTCATAAAAAAGTGGCTCAACCCTATCCTCAGTACAATCAACATGCTACAATACAGCCTCATTCAAAAACAAAACATTAAAAAAAGATTTATAAGGCTGGTGCCACGGCTCACTAGGCTAATCCTCTGCCTGCGGCACCAGCACCCCAGGTTCTAGTCCCGGTTGGGGCACTGGATCCTGTCCCGGTTGCTCCTCCTCCAGGCCAGCTCTCTACTGTGGCCCGGGAGTGCAGTGGAGGATGGCCCAAGCCCTTGGGCCCTGCACCCGCATGGGAGACCAGGAAGAAGCACCTGGCTCCTGGCTTTGGATCGGTGCAGTGTGTCAGCCGTAGCAGCCATCTGGGGGGTGAACCAATGGAAGGAAGACCTTTCTCTCTGTCTATCTAACTGTTCAAAAAAAAAATTATATATTGTTTATTTATTTATTTGAAAGGCAAAGTGACAAAGAGAGAGAGTGAGAGTGAGAGAGAGAGAGAGAGATCATCAGTTGGTTCATTCCCCTACAAGGCTGCAATAGCTGGAGCTGCACCAGGCAAAGGCCAGGAGCTTAGACCTCCATCTGGGTCTCCTATGTGGATGACATGGGCCAAAATACTTGGGCCATCTTCTATTGCTCTCCCATTTACATTATCAGGGAACTGGATCAGAAAAGCAGCAGCCAGCACTCAAATAAATACTCCAATACGGGATGCCAGCATCACAAGTGGTGGTTCAACTTGCTGTGCCACAACCACGGCCCCCCTAAAAACCCTCTTGACCTCATATCCCTCAGCTTGTCCTTGCTCACTCCTCCTGAAGCTACAGCTCTATTTTGCTGTAAGCTACCCTTCCTGACAGGGAAGCACTTGATATTCTCCATTCCTCTGTTCCCATTCCTTTTCTCTCTCTCATCATTTCTTTGCCCAATTCTTTTCATTTAAAAGACAGTGATTTATCAACAAAATTTTTTAAATAAGAACTTAATATTCATTTAAACGCATCAATTATTTTTAATAGTCAACATTTTGCCATTTTTACACATGAGGAATCTTCAAAAAGTTCATAGAAAAAGTTAATTTTAAAGTTGGGCCCGGTGCCGTGGCTCACTAGGCTAATCCTCCGCCTACGGCGCCGGCACACCAGGTTCTAGTCCTGGTTGGGGCGCCAAATTCTGTCCCAGTTGCTCCTCTTCCAGGCCAGCTCTCTGCTGTGGCCCAGGAGTGCAGTGGAGGATGGCCCAAGTGCTTGGGCCCTGCACCCCATGGGAGACCAGGAGGAAGCACCTGGCTCCTGGCTTCGGATCAGCGCAGTGCGCCGGCCGTAGCGGCCATTTGAGGGGTGAACCAACGGAAGGAAGACCTTTCTCTCTGTCTCTCTCTCTAACTCTATCAAAAAAAAAAAAAAAAAAAAAAAAAAAAACAGTTGGGACTGGCACCATGGTGCAGTAGGTTAATCCTATGACTGTGGCACTGGCATGCCATATGGGCGCCGGTTCTAGTTCCATTTGCTCTGCTTCCGATCCAGCTCTCTGCTATGGCCTGGGATACAATAGAAGATGGCCCAAGTCCTTGGGCCCCTACACCCACATGAAAGACCAGGAAGAAGCGCTTGGCTTCTGGCTTTGGATCATTGCAGTTCCAGCCATTGCGGTTATATGGGGAGTGAACCAGCAGATGGAAGACCCCTCTCTCTCCTCTGGCTCTACCTCTCTATAACTCTGTCTTCCAAATAAATAAATCTTGAAAACAAAAGGTATTTATGGATTTGAAAGTTTTCCTGTCAAATAAATTTATCTACTAATCCCATTTTCCATGAATTTTTCAAAAGTACTCTTGTAACTAGACATACAATCTTTTAGGGCGGGAGCTGAGGCCGCATCTAAAGTTACAGACATTATGACATTTCACCGCTAAATCGTTCAACACGCATGCCCTCCTCATAACCCAACACACTGTTACAGCCAGAAAATTATAACAGTGATGAAGTGTCATTTTTTTTTTTTTGGCAATTCATACTCAAATTTTCCAAATTGTTCCCAAAATGTCCTTTATAGTAATTATTTTTTCTTGATAGAGAATCCAATTTATGTTCATACATTCTCTTGTTTTATGTCTCTTCAATTTCCCTGAGAATTCCTCCTGACTTTGTCATGACACTGACATTTTTGAAAAGTCCAGATTGGCTGTCTAGTAGAATGTTCTGTTTTGAATTTGTATGATCATCTCCTTATGATCAGATTTAGGTTAATTGGCAGAGTTACAGACGGGGGAGGGGAGGAGGAGGGAGAGGGGGAGAGACAGACAGACAGACAGACAGATCTCACATCTGCTGGTTCATTCCCCAAATGGCTGCAACGGCTGAAGGTGGGCAGTTCCAAAGCCAACAGCCAAGAGCCAAGAACCTCTTTCACATCTCCCATGTGTGCATGGGCCAAAGCACTTGCGTAACCTTCCACTGCTTTCTCAGGCCATTAGCAGGGAGCTGGATCAGAAGTGGAGCAGCCAGGACTCAAACCAGTATCCATAAGGGATGCAGGCAGAAGCTTACCCTATTATGCTACATTGCTGGCCCCTATAATTATTCTTGAAGAACAACACCTACTACTTTTGTTTATTAATATGGGTTCACAGATTCTTTACTTACTCTGCATAGTTCATTACCATAATCACTTTTGGTGTCCTAATTTGATCAGTGGGAGCCCCTTCAAATCAGCTCCTATGGTTTGTTTTTTTTTTTTTTTAAGATTTATTTATTTATTTGAAAGGCAAAAGAAGGTGTGGGAGGGTCTTCCAACCACTGGTTCCCTCCTCAAATGTCCCCAACGGCAGGAGTTGGGCTGATCTGAAGCCAGGAGCCAGGGGTTTCTTCCAGGTCTCCCATGCAGGTGCAGGGGCCGAAGGGCTTGGACCATCTTCTATTGTTTTCCCAGGCCATTAGCAGAGAGCTGGACTGGAAGTAGAACAGCCAGACTCTAACCAGCGCCCATATGGGATGCTGGCACTGCGGTGGCGGCTTTTCCCACTACGCCACAATGCCCACCCCCTATGTTCTTTCAACATGTATACTGGTTTTGTGAACCTTTTTTTTCTTAAGGTATTTATTTATATGAAAGGCAGAGTTACAGAGAGGGAGGCAGACAGTTGGGAGATCTTCCATCTGCTAGTTCACTCCCCAAGTGGCTACAATGGCAGCGGCAGGACAGGTTGAAGTCAGGAAACTGGAACTCCATCCAAGTCTCCCAAATGGATGCAGGGGCCCAAGCATTTGAACCATTTCCTACTGCTTTCCCAGGCACATTAGCAGGAGGAGGATTAATCTACTGTGCCATAGCACCAGCCCCACACAACCTGCTTTTAAAATGTGAGGTTCCCAAGAAACTATACTTAGAGAAAAATAAATTAAGCAGTGGTCTTTCTCACTCACCAAGGCTTAAGCTCCAATTTACTACAAGTGAAAAAAGTGATTTCAAAGTATATTGTCTCAAACTACCAGACGAAGCTAATATAATCAACCAACTAAACAAACAACTTAATTATCATAAATATATCATCACTGCTGTAGCAACCTTCCACACACTTATCATCTAAAATCAGAACTTACCTGTCTAGGAATATATCTGGGAGTGGTGGATAGGTCTGCATGTCAGGCACTCGCTCATGGACTATAACCATAATGAAAGATGTAAACCCAAACACAATAAAAACATATATACAACTCAGGATGGTCTTCCAGTATTCTGGGTCCAATCTTCGAACAGAATGCTTGTTTTTACCATTCATGTACTGGTACTGATCAGAATTCAAGTCAGTGATGAGTCCATCACAGTCGTGGGAGGGGTCTCCATTGCAGAGCCACTCTGCACTCTGAAGAGAACTGATAAAAGGAGTCATGGAACCCATGGGACTGTCACTGTTGTAGCCCATCTCTTCTAAAACATCAATATGTATTTTCTGCAGTTTTCGAACTGAAAGCATTAGTCTTTTAATGTCCCCTAAGACTTTGATTTCCAGAGGAGGAGACCGGAGATCATACTCAGTCAATGTTAGCAATGTGATTCCATCAAGTCGGTGTTTGTTGCATAAAATGTCCACATACTCAAAAAAGCCTTCATCCTTCAGCCACACAGCCACGTGCTTGGTAGTCCAGCGGCGAATGCAGAGTTGATTAGGACCTGCCATTTCCTCCTCCACTGCCTGTCAAGGGAAAACAGAAAAACAAAATAAAAACTTCATTGTGTCCTAACAACTTCTTCAGGAGCCAAACACACATAAACATACCAGAAATAGAAACTTACCTACACTGCCCTACTGGCTTCTACAGAAAAAGAACAAAAATTATCCAACAATGAGTAGTTTTTAGTAGATTAACATTGTAATAAGAAAACACTTGCACAGAAAGGTATCTTAAAAATGGCTTTTCCATAGCATGCCAGCCATAATTAATTAAAGAGTATTGTTGAGGGGCCAGCATTGTGGCGTAGCAGATAAAGCTTCTGCCTTCAGTGCTAGCATAACATATGGGCACTGGTTCAAGTCTGGGCTGCATCTCTTCCGATCCAGCTCTTTGCTAGGAAAGTAGTAGAAGATGGCCCAAGTCCTTGGGCCCCTGCACCTGCGTGGAAGACCTGGAAGAAGCTCCTGGCTTCAGATTGGCTAAGCTCCATCTGTTGTAGCCAACTGGGTAGTAAATCAGCGGATGGAAGAGCTTTCTCTCTCTGCCTCTTCTTCTCTCTCTGTGTGTAACTCTGCCTTTCAAATAAATAATCTTAAAAAAAAAAAAAAAGACTATTGTTGAGAATTGAAAAAAATCTCATTTTAACTTTTCATAAAATTAGAACTTGAAGGATTTTTAGATGCAAGAAAACTCAATCAATTTCTGAAATTTTCATGTTCATGGAAAAAGTATCTCCCCAGTTTGGGGAAAAAAAAACAAAAAAGCAAATAGATAACTCCAGTTCCATGAAATTCTTTAAATAAAGTGTATCTCTCTCTACTACACATATAAACGATTTCTGTAACAGATAGCAAAGCCTGTAAACTAGACATAAATTTGAATCTTAATAGTAGCTCAGTTTTTTCTGTGCCTGGAATATCCCTATAGAATTGAATAACACAATTTATCCTTAAACTATCAGTGGGATTTCAGCAGTAAAAATTTAAAAAGAAAACTATCATTTCAATGTACTCATTAATTTGTTGACCCAAATTATATACTACAGTTATGAAAGGCCAATAATATATCATATTTTAACAGCACTAGTCATTTTTACTACTTTGATCCTGCACAGCTGTTTATATTCATCTTGTATTATAGTTACTTGAACCTCTATTAGGTTTATAAAGTATATCAGATACATGGGAAACAATGGCCTATATGAAAACAAAAGTTTTTTAAAAGAGTTATTTATTTGAAAGACAGTTACAGAGAGAGAGAGAGAGAGGGAGGAAGGGGGGGGGGAGAGAGAGAGAGAGAGAGAAAATCTTCTATCTACTGTTTCATTCACAAATGGCCGCGACATCCAGGAATGGGCCAGGCTGAAGACAGGAGCCATGAGCTTCTTCCAGTCTCCCACATACATGTAGGGGCCCAAGCACTTGGCCTGGTTTTTCTCTGCTCTTCAAGTCACTTTTTTTTTTTTTGACAGGCAGAGTGGACAGTGAGAGAGACAGAGAGAAAGGTCTTCCTATTGCCGTTGGTTCACCCTCCAATGGCCACCGCGGCCGGCGCATGGCGCTGATCCGATGGCAGGAGCCAGGTACTTATCCTGGTCTCCCATGGGGTGCAGGGCCCAAGCACTTGGGCCATCCTCCACTGCACTCCCGGGCCACAGCAGAGAGCTGGCCTGGAAGAGGGGCAACTGGGACAGAATCCAGTGCCCCAACCAGGACTATAACCCGGTGTGCCGGCGCTGCAAGGCGGAGGATTAGCCTAGTGAGCCGCGGCCCAAAAGTAGAACTCTTAAACACTGTTGGTGGGAATGCAAATTAGTGCAATTACTGTGGAAAACAGTGGAGGGGGCTGGCGCTGTGGCATAGTAGGTAAAGCCTCTGCCTGTGGCACGCAGGTTCACGTCCCAGCTGTTCCAGCTCTTTGCTATGGCCTGGGAAAGCAGTAGCAGATGACCCAAGTGCTTGGGTCCCTGTACCCCCATGGGAGACCCTGGATCCTGGCTTCAGATCAGTCCAGCTCTGGCTGTTGTGGCCATTTGGGTAGTGAATCAGCAGTTGGAAGAACTTCCTCTCTATCTTTCCCTCTCTTTGTCTACAACTCTGCCTCTCAAATAAATGAATAAAATATTAGAAAAAAATGGAGATTTCTTTAAAAACTAGAAATAAACCTGTCATTTGATCCAGCAAACCCACTACTGGGTATATACCCCCACGGCCTGAACTTGTTGTATCAAATACTTGCTCTGCCATGTTTAAAGTTAGCACTGTTCACAATATACAAAATAGGAATCAACCAAAGTGTCCATCAACAGGTAAATAAAACATAGTATATAAACAAAATAGAATATTATTCAGCTATAAAAAAGGATGAAAACATCAATTGCAGTAAAATGGTTGGAACTAAAGGATATCATATTGAGTGAAACAAGGCAGATACACAAAGACAAATACAACAATTCCCTAATATGTGGGAATTAGAATTAAAAACAAAAAACTTCAATCTGAACACAGAATGCTAATTACCAGAGGCATGGAGGAATGGAGTAAAAGGAATTTAGAGTAAAAAAAATATGGGAATCTGGGTATGGCTCATTATTTGTAACAAATATATTAATATGAAACGATAATAGAGGAAATGGAGTGAGGCATATATGGGAACTCAGTGAAGTATTCTCTCACAATTTTTGTTTATAAATTCAAAATTAATAATAATTATTATTAAAAAAAAAAAACAGGGCCGGTGTTTTGCACAGCTGTTCAGTTGCCTTCTTGGATGGCCTGCGTCCCACATAAGAAGGCCTGGTTCAGGTCCCTGCTACTCTGCTTCCAGTCCAGCTTCCTGCTAAAGCACACCCTGGGAGGTAGCAGGTGACAGGTTCAACTACTTGGGTCCCTACCACCTATGTGGGGGGCACTTGGATGGAGTTCCCAGCTCCCAGTTTCAGCCTGGCCTAGCCTTGGTGATTGCAGGCATTTGGGGAGTGAACCAGGAAATGGAAGATCTCTGCCTCTCGGCCCCTCAAAAAAAAAAAAAAAAAAAAAAAAAAAAAAAAAAAAAAAACCACAAATGAATATCTTTTCTGATACTATCTTCTTCCTCTTTCAGACTTAGTAACTCTTGATTTAAGGTTTTCATTGCTTCATTTCTTTTTAGTATATGTGTTGCCAAAACGAGCACTGCCTCATTTTTTTTAAAGATTTATTTATTTATTTGAAAGGCAGAGTTACAGAGAGGCATAGAGAGAGAGTCTTCCATCCGCTGGTTTACTCCCCAGATAGCCACAATGGCTGGAGATATGCCAATCTGAAGCCAGGAACTTCTTCCAGGTCTCCCACATGGGTGCAGGGGCCCAAGAATTTGAACCATCTTCTACTGCTTTCCCATGCCACAATAGAGAGCTGGATCAGAAGGGGAGCAGCCGGGACTTGAACTGGCGCCATCTGGAATGCCAGCACTGCAGGCTGCAGCTTTATGTGCTATGCCATGGTGCCAGTCCCTTTCATTGTCTTTTTTTTTTTTTTTTTAAGATTTGTATTTATTTATTTGACAGGTAGAATTACAGTGAGAGAGACAGAGAGGAAGGTCTTCCCTGTTGGTTCACTCCCCAAGTAGCTGCAACAGCCAGAGCTACACCAATCCAAAACCAGGAGCTAGAAGCTTTTTCCAGGTCTCCCACGCTGGTGCTGGGGCCCAAGGATTTGGACCATCCTCCATCACTTTCCCAGGCCACAGCAGAGAGCTGAACAGGAAGAAGAGTAACTGGGACTAGAACAGGCGCCTACATGGGATGCCGGCGCCGCAGGGGGAGGATTAACCCAGTGCACCACGTGCCGGCCCCCCTTTCATTGTCTTATAACTTCTGGCTATGAAAAACCTTCTATGACTCCTTACATTGAAGAAAGTAAAAAGCTGATACTAATCCACATTCTTCCCATATCCACACAAACTTTGGCCATGAAGACTTATAATCACCCAGCAATGGCAAACACTCTAAATGCATGACCACCACTTTTATCCTCAAAATTATTCAGAAAATAAGAAACACACAATAAAATCACCCACAGACAACCGTTCCTGAAATGTCAGTTAACCATTAAGTATTTATTTCTTAATTGCTTAAGAAGGAATCCTAGATTTTGGAAAGCTTAAATCATACTTTGTTTCCAAAGAGACAGTGCTTTGAATATTATCAAACCAGTCTTACAAAATTAATATCACAATTTTTTCAGTCTTACAAAGTTAATATCCATTCATTCATGAGGAGACTCCATTTTTTAAAAACTTGTTTAGTTCTTATATACTGCAGTTAGAAAAATTCCTACTCAACTCTTTTCAGCTATAGTGGTATCACCACCATCAGAAAGATCAAGGAACGGAAATTTACTCCCTTTAACACATGGAATTTACACATTGATGCATTATATACGACTTCGTATATTCATATATAAAATTTCATTAAACTATAACTTTGCTATTTTACTTCACATACATAGATGGTTTTATCTTACCTACTACATACATTTCTTTTTCCCAAGGTATGCTCTGACTAAATTACTTTATCTCTGGCTATTCAACAAGCAGATGCTATAAACTCTGCAACGGTTATACAGCAAAATGATAAAGAAGTACATCTCATACAAACATTGCTTCTCTTCTACTACATTTCCCCTAGCAGCTTACCACCAAAGGGTTCCAAGTTACTCCCATCCTGGTAGCATTATTCTTCAGAATAGTTTCACCTCACACTCTGCTCAGAAGATCCACTCCCCCCATCCCTCCTGGCAACGTCTTAATTCACCAGTTCTTTACGATCTCAATCTGACTAACAGGCTTTGATGCTGATGTTTTAGCTGCTAGAAAATATGAGTTATTATACATGGAAGCCTCCTGGAAGCCTTTGAGCCTGCTGTGGGAATGCCCTAAAAGCATGACACATTCCACAGTTCTGCCCCATCAGGTCAGTGCATGTCCTTTAATTGTATGCTACCATGTAATACTTGGAGGCCCACATGAAATCATGAAACACTGTGAAAGCCTGTATTAAAGTACATTGAGATGATAAAAAGCTTTAGGGCCCATTTAATATTTATGTTACACTACAGGAATTACAGGGAACAGGAGGCTTTGAATAAAGAATATGACACATACAGGTTTCACACCAGTTGATAAGATGAAGAAATTAGGCTTGTAAATGTTTAAGAATTCTTTCAGCTTTAAATCAGTAACTGACACAAATCAACTGTTAAGAGATTTTTTTTATTCTGGCCAACATATAATAAAACAAAGACCAGATTTACACTCTGTCCTGAAACAACCAAAAAACAGACAAAATACATGGCGGGGAGGGGGGGCTCCACGACAGGAGATAAGTGACAAATCCCCAAGACAGGAAACAAGGTAAGCCCTATCACCTAGCTTACTGCCTTTGAGAATTTCAAAGCAACGAGAGGTGAGGATGGGAAACCTAGATGAGGCCTTGCTGACTTGCTGATCTAAGGAAAGGAAGCTGAAGAATCTCTAGCAATCAAGGTGACTACTGTTTGTGGGATAAAATACTGGAGAGGAGAGAGATACGCAGAGAACGCCAGAAATCTACAGAGGGTCTACCTAGCAGATCAAGTTCAGCTGAATACTGATCTGTTGCACTATGAAATGCTGTCCAGAATGCAGAGAAACTGTATGCAAGGGAAATGTAAAATCATACAGCCATGCTGAAAGACTGTTTTGCAGTTTCATAAAAAAACTAAACATACGCTTAGCATACAACCCAGCAAATGTCCTCCTGGCTATGTGCACCAAAGAAATGAAAAGTAATGTCCAGCATTTACATAAGGCCAAGAATGAAAAACTCATGATTCATGGGGCTTTGGGTAGAGTACACAGAAGGATTCTACCATAGTAATGAGGTGAAACTAACCCTCAAGCATTGGTTCTCAAGTAAGGGCAATTTCCCTACTCTACTAGGACATTTGGCAAAGTCAGCAGACATTCTGACTGTCCCAACTAGGACTAGAGTAGAGGCCAGAGATGCTATTACATATAAAATATCTAAGAATATAGTAAATATTCTTTAGTACATAGGATTTTCTCCCCTCCAAAAAAAAAAAAAACAAAGAATTATTTGGTCCAAAATATCATGCTGCTGCTATTAAAGAAAAAGCGCCTTAGAGTAAATAGTCTCTGGTCCAGCCTAAGGAATCTTGGAGCAAGATTCATCCAAAGCATGAAATTATTTTCAAATAATTCAACTGTATTCCACAACAAACTCCAGAATACTAATAGGTGGAATACAGAAGTATCCAGAACCCAACAGCTAAATTTCTCAAAGTCTGCCATCCAAAGATTAACAGGCATGCAAAGAAACAGAAAACTGTCACCTATAATGAGAACAATGAATCAACAAAGATCGATCCAGAACAGACATAATGTGTCTGTATAAGGAAATTAAAATGTTATAATAACTGTATGACATACAATTGAAAAGTTAATACAAACATGGACACACAAAAAAGATTCAATTTGGGGCAGGCATTTGGCCTAGCAGTTAAGACACTATGATACCAGGTTCCACACTGAAGAGCCTGGGTTCATTTCCTGGCTCTGGCTCCTGACTTAGGGTTTGCCGGCACTGCAGGCTAGGGCTTTAACCCGCTGTACTACATACAGCGCGGGACCCTTGTGTCTCTTTCTAATAAAGGTATTTAATAATTAAAAGGCAGAAACTTTCAGATAGGATAAAAATATACAAAATATGTGCTGTCTTTAAGAAACACAATTTAAATACAAAAAAGATATTAGAACAAGCAGATTCCAGAGCAAAGAATATAATAAGAGATTTTTTAAAAAGGCCACTTGAAAACAATAAAGAAACACAGAACTCGTAAGTATATAGGCAACAAATTAATATGAGAGCAAAATATGTGAGGTAAAGCTCTAACAGAACTGCAGAAAAAAAGATAAAATCGTAATTTTTTTTGGGAGATGTCAACTCTCAACAATTGCTGTGACAAGCAGACAAAAGATCATAAGGAGGCAAATCAGAGGTGAGCTAATCAACTTAAAACAGGCTGACAGAGAATGTTCCACACAACTACAGTAGATAACGTACCTAGGAGGGATGATGGCCCAAGTACTTGAGCTCCTGCCCATGTGAGAGACCCACATTGGCTTTTGGGTTCCTGGCTTTAGCCTGGTCCAGACCCAGATGTTGTAGGCATTTAGAGAGTGAATTTGCAGAAGATATCTCCCCACCCCACACCCGCTGTGTGTGTGGGCCCCCTGTCACTCTGCCTCTCAAATAAATAAATAAATAAATGGTAGAAGTACATGTAAGCATTTAAAAAAAAAACATACAAATTACCAAACGTCACTGAAGAAGAATTAATAGACTCAATAGCTCAATATATACTAAAAAACTGAATAGGTAGTTAAAATCATTCTCACAAAGAAAATTTCAAGCCCAGAGGGCTTCACTGGCAAGTTCTAACAAGGATTTAAGAAAGAAATATCACAGATTCTATAAACTCTTTGAAAAAATAAGTGAGAATTTCTGAATTTATTCTATAAGGTCACTGTTAACTTGATATCAAAATAAGACAAAATAAAAGAAAATAAAAAAAGAAAGAAAAAACTACAAATTGATATCACTCATGAACATAAATGCAAAAATTCTAAATATTATGAATCTAACAAAACAGAAAAAGGATAATACATCACAACCAAGCAGCATTTATTCCAAGAACATAGTTATTAACCTACCAAAAAACCAAAAGGATTCACCATATTAAGAAACTAATACAAGAAGTAACAGGACAATCTAAAAAGATGTAGAAATGCACTTGGCAAAATCCAATACTCACTCCTGATGAAAACTCTTGACAAAATAAGAATAAATGAAAACTTTTATCAACTTAAAGGGTAAAGGGTAAATCCTACGGCTAACATCATACTTAACTGAGAAAGACTGAATGCTTTCTCCATAATACAACAAATAAGACAAGACTGTCTATTCTCACCACTTCTATAAAGCACCGGTAGTACTGGCCCGTGCAGCAAGGGAAGAAGAAACAAAAAGCACGCAGATTGAAAATGAAGAAACAGGGGCCGGTGCTGTGGCGCAGCGGGTTAAAGCCCTGGCCTGAAGCGCCGGCATCCCATATGGGCGCCGATTCTAGTCCCAGCTGCTCCACTTCCAATCCAACTCTCTGCTGTGGTCTGGGATAGCAGTAAAGGATGGCCCAGGTCCTTGGGCCCCTGAACCCTCGTGGGAGACCCAGAAGAAGCTCCTGGCTCCTGGCTTCGAATCGGCGCAGCTCCGGCCATTGCGGCCATCTGGGGAGTGAATCAACGGATGGAAGACCTCTCTTCTCTCTCTCTGCATCTCCTCTCACTGTGTAACTCTGACTTTCAAATAAATAAAATAAAATCTTAAAAAAAAAAGAAAATGAAGAAATAAAACTGTATTTGCAGACTTGATCACTCATGTACAAAATTAAATGGAATCTACAAGAAAAAAAGGCTGATAGAACCAATGTCAGTTTGACAAAACTATTCTATACAAGATCAATATATAAAAATCAACTGTATTTCTATATACTAGCAACAAATAAGAATGCTGTTTATAAAACGAAATCATTGGAGCCAGTGCTGTGGCTTAGAGGGTAAAGCTGCCACCTGCAGTGCCGGCATGCCATACGGGCACCTCTTTGAGTCCTGGCTACTTTACTTCTGATCCAGCTCTCTGCTATGGCCTTAGAAAGAAGTAGAATATGACCCCAAGTCCTTGGGCCCCTGCACCCATGTGGGAGACCTGGAACAAACTCCTGGCTCCTGGCTTTAGATGGGTGCAGCTGCAGCCGTTGTGGCCATTTTGGTGGGTGAACCAGTGGATAGAAGACTTTCTCTCTCTGCCTCTGCTTCTCTGTAACTCTGTTTCAAGCAAAATACAAAACAAAACAAAACAAAAAAAATCATTTATAAAAGCATAAAAAACATGAAGTACTTAAAGAAAATCTGACAAAATATGGGAAAGACCTGTACACTAAAAACTATAAAAACCTAGGCCAGTGCCATGGCTCACTAGGCTAATCCTCCGCCTGCGGTGCCGGCACCTTGGGTTCCAGTCCCAGTTGCTCCTCTTCCAGTCCAGCTCTCTGCTGTGGCCTGGGAGTGCAGTGAAGGATGGCCCAGGTTCTTGGGCCCTGCACCCACATGGGAGACCAGGAGAAGCATCTGGCTTCTGGCTTCAGATTGGTGCAGCACGCCGGCCGTAGCGACCATTTGGGGGATGAACCAATGGAAGGAAAACCTTTCTCTCTGTCTCTCTCTCTTACTGTCTAACTCTGCCTGGCAAAAACAAAAACAAAACAAAAACAAAAAAAAAAAAACAAAAAAACAAAACAAAACAAAAAAAACACAACTAGAAAACCTAGATAGTCAGAGATGTCAGTTCTCTCCAAATTGACTTATAAATTCAATGCAATTCCAATCAAAATCAACAAGTTTTTTTGGTAGATATTGATAGTTATCTCAAAAGTTTATACAGGGGGCTGAATCTGTGGCTTAGCGGGTAAAGCCACCGCCTGCAATACTGGCATCCCATATGGGCACTGGTTTGAGTCCTGGCTGCTCTACTTCCCATCCAACTCTCTGGTATGGCCTGGGAAAGCAGTGGATGACGGCCCAAGTGCTTGGGCCCCTGCACCCACGTGGAGACCCAGAAGAAACTCCTGGCTATTGGCTTCGGATCAGTCCACCTCTGGCCACTGCAGCCATTTGGGGAGTGAACTAGCAGATGGAAGACCTCTCTCTGCTTCTGCCTCTGCCTCTGTAACTCTGCCTTTCAAATAAATAAATAAATCTTTAAAAAAAATGTTCATACAGAACTCCAAAGGATGCAGAATATCCAAAACAACCTTGAGAAAGAACAAAATTAGATGGTTGATTTCAAGATTATACAGCTATTTGCATTTGTTTTCTATTTGCTGTGTAACAAATTAACATAAACTTGTGGCTCTGGGCTTTCCTAGACATTTGATCTCTCATCCTGAAAGCCAGCATCCTGTTTTTAGTTTCCTAATGAAGTAGGCAGGCATACAGGTTAAAACAGATTAGGTTTGTGAGCTGGAAGACCATGCCTTTGCCACGCCCATGTGTGACCTCACACCCTACCTGGCCACACCTGGGTGCCCACCAGCCAATCAGGTTAATTAACCACTCCCCTTTAGAAGTGGGTTAAAAGCCCTTCTGGGGCTTTTAAGTCTGGCCCTTCTCTTCTATTTCCTGGCCTCTTGCCAGGAGGGGGCTGGCTGTAGCCCTGTGTCCCCAGGGTGCGAGGCCTTCGGGCCACCCGCCTTAGGCTTCCTGGCCTAGATGCTCCTCCACATGGCTGGTTCCTGGTGCTTGGTATGAACCCAGATTTACCTCTCTCTGTTTCAGAACCCAGCAACTTTTGAGAATAATGATGACCATGCAGGGGACACAGATGATGCCGGTGACTAAAAGAGCCCCAGCTCGTGAAGTGAACTCATTAGATGAGATAGGCAGAGACTTCCAGACTGAGAACAGGCAGGGTCTGTGCCCCTAATAAGCAGGAAGCAGCTACAGAAGATGGTGACTCGACACCCATCAACATCCCCTTAAGATTAAGGTCTGGAGTTTCTGAGAGGGGAATGAAGTAGTCAGGCTAAAACCTATTGGGTTTGTGAGCTGGAAGACCATGCCTTCGCCACGCCCCTGTGTGACCTCACACCCTACTTGATACCCTCACCAAGCCCTTGTGTGACATCAAGCTCTACCTGAGGATACCAGAGTGCCCACCTGCCCAAAAGCCACTCCCCTGTGAAAAATATATAAAAGGTAAGGAGCGTCCCAAAGGCTCCCTGCCTCTGCTTTGCTGCCGGTGATAAGCGGTGGATAGCAGCTCAAAGCACTTGCTGCACGTGGCTTTTGGCCTGTTCTCTGCTTGGTATGGACGCTACCCTAGTTTCCAGATTTTCCCCTCTCTAAACTGAACTAAAGCCCTCACTTTCCTATGCACCTTTCACACTAAATAAAAGCCTAAAATGTACCATGCTGCCTCGTTTATGGATGCCGGTATTTAGAATTCTTCTCTAAATATTAGGCAAGAACTCTCTCAGGCTTATTAATGTTGGGGATTTATTAGTAAGCATATGGTGATATTGTATGGCACCCCAAATTCCAGTAGCATATGTGGCACCCTAGATGGAGCTTCTGGGGAACATTAAGGGGCCACATTGCTGTAGAGAGTTTAGGGGGTCATCTCTGATATCACTTTGTGCTTGGAATCTTTTTTTCCAGTAAAAACCCAGCTCCTTTTAAGGGCTTTCTTGATTAGATAACATACACTGACAATCTCCCTTAGCCAACTGTGACACATAACATAACCTAATCACTGAGTGATATCACATGTTTACATGTCCCCCTTCCTATCATCAACAGCATAGTCATTGAGAGTCATCTTTAATTCTGTCTATCATACTATACTAATCAGGTCAAAATAGCAGAGGCTGGTGTTGTGGTGCAGCGGGTAGAACCACTGTCTGTCCAGAGCTATCATCCGCCCAGTTCCCACTAAAGATGTTAGGGCTTCCATCTCCGGGAGCAGGGAATGTGAGGAGTCAGACGGGTTAACAGATAGTCAGGGGATCCCAATGCAACCTAGGGTCTAAAATATTTGCTTCCTTCCACAAGAACACAGGCCACCCTCCTTCCTTCAGAATCTCCAAATTTACCATGAGAATAGCAAGGAAGCTCCTCCAGAGCTCCCAGCTTACTGTGAAAATAAGTTATCTACCCCCTTTAGCAGGCCAAACATGATAGAGAATTGTAAATAAGGTCTTTTCAGGTTTTTTTTTTTTTTTTTTTTTTTTTTTGTCCCTGCCTGGTAACTGAATGTCAATCTAATCGTGAAAGTTTTTTTTTTTTTTTCCTTCAAAATTGTTCTTAAAGCTGACTGCCACCAGTCCATTTTGGGTTTTCCTCTTGGATGCTCCTCTCCATGACCCTCTGGCTGTAGGTCCTTGATTCTAAACATACTTTTAAATCTCATAAAATAAAAAAAAGAAAAAAAAAAACGCTGCCTCAGACACTGGCATGCCCTAAGAGTACTGGTTCATGTCCTGGCTGTTCCACTTCCAAGCCAGTTCCCTGCTAAGGGCCTGGGAAAAGCAGTGGTAAATAGAACAAGTGTTTGGGCCCCTGTCACTCACAGGAGACACTCAGATGAAACTCCTGGCTCCTGACTGTTGTGGCCATCTGGGAAGTGAACCAGCAGAAGGAAGACTTCTCTCTGTAACTCTGACTTTCAAAATAAATATTTAATTAAAAAAAAAAAAAGACTAGATAGAAGAAGGACTGAAGGACTGCACTGTGGTATACCAGTTTAAGCCACAGGTTACAATGCTGACATCCCATACTGGAATACCAGTTCAAATCCCAGCAGCTCTGTTTCTGTTCCAGTTTCCTGCTAATGTGCCTGGGAAGGCAGCTGAAGATAGCCCAGGTACTTGGACCCTTGCTACTCATGTGGAAGACCAGCACAAAATTCCTGTCTGGTTTCAGCCTGGCCCAGCCCTGGCTGTTGTGGCCATATGGGAAGGGAACTAGTGGACAGAAGATCTGTCTCACCCTTTCTCTGTTCTGCCTTTGAAATAAATAAACCTTAAAAAAAAAAAAAAAAAAAGACAAAGTGGCACTGGCATAAAGATACAGAACAAAAAATGGAGTCTAGAAATAGGCCCACACATATATCTGACTTTCTACAAATGTGCAAAGGCTATTCAGTGGAAAAAGAATGGTCTTTTGTTCAAATCGTATAGGAACAAAAGGATACATGAATCCATACCTCCCACCATAGATAAAAATTAACTCAGAATGGATCATATACCTAATGTAAAATCTAAAACTAAAAAACTTCTAAAATGAAACAGAAGAAAAGTCTTTCTGACCTTAAATTAGGTAAAGAACTCTTAGATATGACATCAAAAGCAAAATCCATAAAAGAACAAACTGATAAACCAGACTTTATCTCTCCATGTAAAGGACTGAAAAATGATTTTTATGGTTTTAGTTTGCAAATTTCTGCACTGTTTAAATCTTTTAAATAATGTATTTCTATAATAAGAGGGCAGAGAAATACACAGCAGCATCACATATTCCTTAAAGAATATTTTTTAAAAAATTAAGTACTCTCTAGAGAACTATGCCTTGTAATTTATTGCATTTCTCACACGTACAGAATTTTCTATTAAGAGAAATCATACTATATGTAATCCTGTATCATGAACACTATTGCATGAGTCCTGTTTAATGTTATGAAACACCCTTCAAAAATATACTTTATGACATTCCATCGTATGACTACACTATAATCTGTCCGTTTCCTTATGGTAGGTAATTGTTCACAATTTTATTATTATTACAAAGAGGACAGCAGGGCCTTAGGTTAGAATTCTAGAAGCAGAGGAGCTATATCAAAGCATCCAAGATATCACTTAAATACTAACTCAGTTACATCACTAGAGTTGATCCACATTAAAAAGCACTGCACACTAAGTTTGGTACTTGTCCAAAATGTTAATTAGTATGTATAAAGGAAACATTCCAATTTAAGATAAAATCTAGAATAATTAAGAAATTACTTATCAAAAGTCAGTACTGTATCATCAAGACACTGAAAAAAGAGTCCACTTCTGCAGAATCTACCAGTAGACATTAGTTCAACTGAGGTTCAAGTTGCAGATAATAAACAAAAGTGGCTGACTGTTCTGTCCAGTGTGGAACAAAAGAGACTTTATCTTTTTGGTGGACTCTGGTTAGAAATTTTTGAAAACTGTAAAGAGAAAAATGTAATTTTCAGCACATTCCTTATTAGTAAATTTGTTTCTTTCCATTCCACATAGATCAGATTCTTCACCAGCCTAAGTGCAGAAGAGTTCAGTACATTTTTTATGTTCTTATAAACACACTTGATGAAAGTTTATCATATATATAACCTAAATCTAATAGCCCTAAACATTAGCATAGCTATTCTTTAACCAGAGTCTAATGCTTCGTATTAGGTAATCCAAATCTCTTTCACAACAGTATAATAAATATCTCAATTCAGAATTCCCCTATTAAAACCTCAAATACTGTATGTATGCTAGATTTAACAAACTAAAAGCACAGCAAGTCTCTAACTGCAAAAGGAGATAATGACTATAAACAAACCCTTTCCCTAGTCTGCCTTGTTGTAGCTATTTGTTTCATCCCACCCCACCTCTGTGACTGACCGGTTGCAGGACACTCTGGCCACTGCTGGGAATGCTGACTGGACTAAAAGGAACATGACCACCTATGAATCACCACTGACTCAGTGCTGTGACACACAAGATGAACTGACATTCAGCATCTTCTTCAACCTCCCTCTAGCTATTTCCTCCTACTACATGTAAGCCTGAAAAGTTAAAAAATATTCCCCAGCATCCCTTGCAACTAGGGTGCTAAATGTGAATTAAGTTTCAGCCAACTAGAAGGTCTGATGTAAGATGTGGAAAAGCAAAAGGTGAAAAGGGCCATTTTCCTAAAAAGTTTTGGCTATCCACAGGATGACTAAGGAAATGATGGTTTTCTATGTGTGTGCATAATTTTCCAGTTTTCAGTCAGTAACTGTATCAGAAACTAGCTATAGCTGTAGGACAGCAGTACTGGCATCCTGATTCTAGCTAGCTATGATACATCCTTTTGAGCATGTGGAAATTATACATATTATAAAATGTATCACTTCAATCATTTTAAATGTACAGCTACATATTAAGTACATTCACATTACTGTGCAACCACCATCCATCTCCAGAAATTTTCTATGACCTCAAGCAGAAACACTCTAACCATAAGGCAATAAATCCCATCCTCCCTGGCACTTCTAGTCCCTGGTAACCTCTAATTCACTTTCAGTTGCTATGAATTTGCCTCTTCATATAAGTAGAATTATACAAAATCAGTCCTTCTGTCTGGCTTATTTCACTTAATAATGTCTTTAAGGCTTATTCTTATTGTGATGTGTCAGAATTTCCTTCCTCTGTACAGCTGAAAAACTGTATACACCACATTGGTTTATCCACTCGTCTGTCAACAGATGAGTTGCTCTAAACACGGGTGCACAGATACTTCTTCAAGCCTCTGTTTTCACTTCTTTCAATTACCAGAAGCTGACTTATATGGTAATTTTGTTTAACTTTTTTTTTTTAAGAGATTTTCATTTATTTGACAGGTAGAGTTATAGAGAGAGACAGATAGAGAGAAAGATCTTCCATCCACTGGTGCACTCCCCAAATGGCCACAATGGCTGGAGCTGGGCCAATCTGCAGCTAGGAGCCAGGATTTTCTTCCTGGTCTCCCACATGGGCAGGGAGCCAAGCACTTGGGCCATCTTCCACTGCTTTCCCAGGCCATCAACAGGGAACTGGATCAGCAGTGGAACAGCTGGGACTTGAACTGGTACCCATATGGAATGCCAGCGTCACAGCATCAGCCCCTTGGTTTAACTTTTTGAAGAGTCACTATATCATTTTCCAGAATACCTGAACTATGTTATATTTCCACCAGCAGTGTGCACTAAGTGTTCTGACTTTTCTACACTCTTACCAACAATTACTTTCTGGTTTTGTTTTGTTGTGTTTAAGAAAAGAGCCATTTTAGTGAGTGTGAAAAGGTATCTCATTGAGGTTTTGAGTTGGTTTCTCTAATAATTACTGATGTTGAACATTTATTCATGTTTATTGGACATTTATATATTTTATTTAGAGAAATACCTATTCAAGACCTTTTAATTAGGTTGGCTGTTTTATTTTTGTTGTGGTTTTTTGGGAACTGAGATATTATATTCTTAAACTCCATGGTTCCCTACTGGTCTCTCTCTCTCTCTTTTTTTTTTTTTTTTTTTTTTTTTTGACAGGCAGAGTGGACAGTGAGAGAGAGAGACAGAGAGAAAGGTCTTCCTTTGCCGTTGGTTCACCCTCCAATGGCTGCCGCGGCCAGCGCGCTGCGGCCAGTGGCCAGCGCATCACACTGATCCGAAGCCAGGAGCCAGGTGCTTCTCCTGGTCTCCCATGCGGGTGCAGGGCCCAAGGATTTGGCCCATCCTCCACTGCACTCCCGGGCCATAGCAGAGAGCTGGCCTGAAAGAGGGGCAACCAGGACAGAATCTGGCACCCCGACAGGGACTAGAACCCGGTGTGCCGGCGCTGCAAGGCGGAGGATTAGCCTAGTAAGCCACGGTGCCAGCCCCCTACTGGTCTCTTAATACCAACCTTCTGACTATGGCAAAAGTAGCACCCTTCTGACAGAATGGTTTAAACTGTGTCCTAGAGGTCATTCCCTAGTAGCCTAGTCCAGAGCTTAAAGTGGTTTCTGTCTCTTAACACTTAACCCTGACTAAATATTATCAGTAAAGGCCCTTAAGACCTATAAATTGTTACCTTTCAGAACAAGTACCCAAAGTTAAAAGCCTCAATAGGAAAAAAAAAAAAAAAGTGCTGATTTTGACAGGGAAAATAACAGAAGAAAAGCAGAGGAAGTACATACCTAAGAGAAAATCGGAGAGAAGTTTGCAGCGGAAATTCTAAAGAAAGACGAGAGATGCCGTAGAGCAGTGTGGACGGTACAAACCCGTAGCAGAAAGCAAGGACACCACCCTTGACTCCCGCAGCCGGGGCTGGAGGAGATGCCCAGCTTCTGAGAGCAAGGTGAGAGCAGGCTGTGGCAGCCCATGTCACTGGTGATACTGCCTGAGGGAGAAACTCATGGATCACACTGACTTGAGTGAGTCTTGCCTGGAGCCCTAGCCACCTAATGCTAGAACATTTCTTTCTCCCCATCTTCTCACAAGGGCGTCCCATGACCAGGAGGGAGAAAACGCCATCTTAATACCAAGAGGCTGTGGCAGCTGACAGGCGTCTAGGGGATTTTATCAGGGGATTTTATCACAGGGATAAATCTGCATTCCTCACTGACTTTCAGTTTGGTCTAGAGGGCTGGCAGGGGCTGGGCACCCACTTAGGACTATGAGGCCTTCCCATCCCCCGCCCTTTCACAGGTACCAAGGCTCAAACAGCCAAAGTGGAGCACCTGCAGGAGGCTGGCTATGAGAGACTCTGCTCTCTCTGTAGTAAGCTCACAGAGCTGCAAGTGGATCCCCTGTACCCCAAGACTGCAGGAACCTTGTGCGATATGACTGTGAGAATCTGTGGCTGCATGACAGAGTGTGAGGTCTAGCTAGGTCTCTGGGCAATCACTGTATATGGCTTCAGTGCTCAAAGTTCCCTGACAGGGGTAGGTCATAGCAGAGGGTTGGGTGCTCACTGACTGCACAGATCCTTTGTATGGTTCATGCACCTGCGTAGGAGGGGACTGTAGCATGGTGGGTAAACCTTTCCTTGGAAGAGAGGAGGTGTGGTTGTGATTATGCCAGCAGATAGGATTATACACTCACCCCTGCTGACAATAGAGATCTACCACGCCCAGTGTGGGTGTCTCCCTGGACTCTCACCCTACCCATGAGCACGGACCAGAGCTCCCTGGCCCCACCCAGCACACAACACTGGATATCCACTGAAGGAGCAGACCCTCCACTAAGCCATAGAAGCATAGTTCAAAGATAAAAGCCAGCAAAGGAGAAAACCAACAAGTGTTTCCACAATGCCTAAAAAGAAATACAGAAATACAAGAAACAAGAACAAGGAAGACAATATGACTCCCAAAAGAACAGAACAACACTTCAATATTAGAATGTGAAGATGAAGAGACTGAAGCTCCTGGCTCCTGGCTTCAGATTGGCCCAGCTTTGGCCTTTGTGGCCATTTGGGGAGTGAGCCAGTGGATGGAAGATCTTTCTGTCTCTCCTTCTCTCTGCCTGTCACTATGTCTCAAATAAATTAAATAAAAAGAAATTGGAAAGATATCAAATACATGATCTAGCAATACATCTCAAGGACCAGAAAAAACAACAAGCCAAATCCAAAATTAGCAGAAGGAAAGAAATAAGTAAAATCAGAAGAAATAAACAAAATTGAAACCAAAAAATACAAAAGATCAGTGAAATGAAAAATTAAAGAAAATTCATACACCATTGGCCCAACCAAAAAAAAAAGGGGTTGGCGGGGAGAAGATTCAAATCAGAGACAAAAATGTAACAGATACCACAAAAATAAAAGGAATCACTAGAAAACAACATTATGCAAACAACCTGGAAAATCTAGAAGAAATGGATAGACTTCTGGACACCTACAATCTATCAAAATTAAATCATGAAGACATAGAAAACCTAAATAGATAATAACCAATACAGAGATTTAATCAGTAATAAAGACTCTCTCAACTAAAAAGCCCAGGACCAGATGGCATCACTGCTGAATTCTACCAAACTTTTAAAGAAGAACTAATTCCAATTCTTCTCAAACTACTCAAAAACAATTCAAAGGAAGGGAATCCTCCTAAATTCTGCGAGGCTAGTATCATCTTTTTTTGTTTGTTTGTTTGTTTTTTTACAGGCAGAGTGGATAGTGAGAGAGAGACAGAGAGAAAGATCTTCTTTGCCATTGGTTCACCCTCCAATGGCCACCACGGCCAGCGCGCTGCGGCCAGCGCACCGTGCTGATCAGAAGGCAGGAGCCAGGTGCTTCTCCTGGTCTCCCGTGGGGTGCAGGGCCCAAGGATTTGGCCCATCCTCCACTGCACTCCCGGGCCACAGCAGAGAGCGGGCCTGGAACAGGGGCAACCGGGACAGAATCCGGCGCCCTGACCGGGACTAGAACCCGGTGTGCCGGCGCCGCTAGGTGGAGGATTAGCCTATTGAGCCGCGGCGCCGGTGCTAGCATCATCTTAATTCCAAAACCAGAAAGATATAACAAAGAAAGAGAACTATAAACAATATCCCTGATGAACACAGATGCAAAAATCCTCAAAATACTAGCTAACTGAATCCAACAACACATCAGAAGGATCATTCACCTTGACCAAGTGGAATGGATCCCTGGTATGTGGGGACGGTTCAACATATGCAAACCAACAGATGTGATACATCACATTAACAAATTGAAGAATAAAAACCATATGATTATCTCAATAGGTGGAGAGAAAGCATTTGATAAAATACAACATCCTTTCATGATAAATCCTTAAGCAAATTAGGTAGAGAAGGAACATTTCTCAACACAATCAAGGCAATATATGACAAACCCACAGCCAGCATCATTATTGAATAGGGAAAAATCGGAAGCATTTCCACTAAGATCTGGAAGCAGACATGGATGCCCACTTTCACCACTGCTATTCAATATAGTTCTGGAAGTTTTAGCCACTGCCATTAGGCGAGAAAAAGAAATTAAAGGGATATAAATTGGAAAGAAGGAATTCAAATTATTCCTGTTCGCATATGACATGATTCTATACATAGGGAAACCAAAAGACTCCATTAAGAGACTATTGGAGGGCTGGCGCTGCGGCTCACTAGGCTAATCCTCCACCTTGCGGTGCCGGCACACTGGGTTCTAGTCCCGGTCGGGGCACCGGATTCTGTCCCGGTTGCCCTTCTTCCAGGCCAGCTCTCTGCTGTGGCCAGGGAGTGCAGTGGAGGATGGCCCAAGTACTTGGGCCCTGCACCCCATGGGAGACCAGAAGTACCTGGCTTCTGCCATCGGATCAGCGCGGTGCGCGGGCCGCAGCGCGCTGGCGGCGGCGGCCATTGGAGGGTGAACCAACGGCAAAAGGAAGACCTTTCTCTTTCTCTCTCTCTCTCTCTCACTGTCCACTCTGTCAAAAAAAAAAAAAAAGAAAAAAAAGAGAGACTATTGGAAATCATAACAGTGTTTGGTAAAGTTGTAGGATATGAAATTAACACACAAAAATCAATACCCTTGTATACACAGACAATGCCACAGCTGATAAATAACTTGTAAGATCAGTCCCATGCACGATAGCTACAAAAAATTTTAAATACCTTGGAATAAATTTAAACAAAGGATGTGAAAGATCTCTACAAGAAAAATTACAAATTAAAGAAAGAAATAGAAGAAGACATAAAACAATGGAAAAAATCTCCCATATTCATTGCCTGGAAGAACTAGTATCATCAAATTGTCTGTACTACCCAAAGCAATGTCCAGATTCAAAAAATGAAAAAGAGTGAGGGAAGTGTGGTTGTCTTCTTGGGACTGTATCTCTGGGATGCATAAAATCTGCTCCCTTTATATTAATAAAATAATTTAAAAACTTCAAGCTCTCCCATAAGGCCCACAATCTGGTTCAAGTCTAGGTAAGGAAAAGTAAGGTTAGACAGTTGTTAAATTGATAAAACATTCAAAACAAAACAGGAAATGTGAAAGTCATTTTAACTTGTTGGTTAAGACAAGTATATCAACAGGACAGCATTAACTGTACAAAAATCAGAAAGCATTTCTAGAACAAATAGAGTTTGTTATCATATCCTTAAAAGAAGACAAAAGCACATACTGTTCCTTGGCATAAACTAGTTAATCCTCTCTGAGTACAAGTCCCAACAGGACTTGTTTACTTAACTTCTGCATGATGGGTACAACCATGTGCTTGGGAATATCAGCTATGCGATCAATAACTACTAGGAAGTGGGCAGGATATGCAGGTGTAAAATATTTGAGGTCAGCAGGATGTGGTTTCTTTTTTTATTTTAATATTTATTTATTTGGAAAGAGTTACAGAGAGAGAGACAGACACAAAGATAGAGAGGTCTTCCATCTGCTGGTTCACTTTCCAAATGGCCGTAACAGGTGAATCCAGGCTAGGCTGATGCCAGAACCCAGGAGCTTCTTCCAGGTCTCACATATGGGTAGGAGGGGCCCAAGCACTTGGGCCATCTTCTACTGCTTTCCCAGGCCATTAGCGGGGAGCTCAATCAGGAGTTGAGCAGCTGGGACTTGAACTGATGCTCATGTGGGATGCCAGCATTGCAGGAGTCAGCTTAAACTACTATGCCACAACCCCAGTCATAGGATGTAGTTTCTTTTTTTTTTTTTTTTTTTTTTACAGGCAGAGTGGACAGTGAGAGAGAGAGACAGAGAGAAAGGTCTTCCTTTTGCCGTTGGTTCACCCTCCAATGGCTGCCGCGCTGCGGCCGGCACACCGCGCTGATCCGATGGCAGGAGCCAGGTGCTTCTCCTGGTCTCCCATGGGGTGCAGGGCCCAACTACTTGGGCCATCCTCCACTGCACTCCTGGGCCACAGCAGAGAGCTGGCCTGGAAGAGGGGCAACCGGGACAGAATCTGGCGCCCCAACCGGGACTAGAACCCGGTATGCCGGCGCCACTAGGTGGAGGATTAGCCTATTGAGCTGTGGCGCCGGCCGGATGTATTTTCTTAAAAAGAATGTATATCCTAACTCACAAACTCCTTAAGTTCGAAACTGGCTTAATCATTTCTAGAAAGGAACAGCAGGTAACAATTATATGAATTAACACTTATGGCATTTACAACTTGCCAGAAATAGTTCTCAGTGCTTTACTTTTTGCTCAAACAATCCTCACAACCACCATATAAAGTAAGTACTACTAATTTCCTCATTTTACAGATGATAACATCCAATCCACATGGGTTAAACAACTTTGCTCAAGATGAACTTGTACTGGTAGGTAGTATCGGTAAGCTTTCAACTCAGGTAATACCATTTCAATGTTCATGCTCTTACCCACTATACTACACTGCCTCCAGGAGCTGAGGATCTTATACTACTGTAAAAGCTGAGTCTCATAAATACCAAATACTTTCCAGATACCAGCAGAGGAATCTATCAATGGTGTTCCATTATGTTAAACATTATACTAATAAAACTGTCCAATAATGAAGGTTTTTTTGTCTGCTATGTACACAAACTGGCCTCTAGGGCACTGGGGATAGTCTTAAGATGCCCTCATAAGCTAGCCTTACTCATCTATTAAATATTTACTGTACAAATACTTTGTGAAGGGTATTGCATTAGGCAATACAACATTTACTTAGGTGAGCCTGAAACAGATCCTATCCTCAACAATTTGGTCTAGAAAGGGATATTAAAGATTGTCATAAAAAGAAAAAAGAGGGGGGTGGTGCTGTGGCATAGTGGGTAAAGCCGTCGCCTGCAGTGCTGGCATCCCATATGGGCACCGGTTCGAGTCTCAGCTGCTCCACTTCTGATCCTGCTCTCTGCCAAGGCCTGGGAAAGCAGAAGATGGTCCGAGTCCTTGGGCCCCTGCACCTGTGTGAGAGACCCGGGAAGAACTCCTGGCTCCTGGCTTCAGATCAGCACAGCTCCAGCCATTGCGGCCATTTGGTTAGAGAACCAACAGATGGAAGACCTCTCTCCCTCTCTGCCTCTCCTTCTCTCTGTAACTCTGCTTTTCAAATAAATAAATAAATCTTTAAGAAAAAAAAAAAAGGAAAAGGGATTACAGGGGTAGGCAATTGGCCTACCAGCTAAGACACCAGTTAGGAGGCCCACATCCTGTATCAGAGTTTTATATCAATTCCTGACACCAGCTCCTGACTTCAACTTCCTATCAGTGCAAACACTGGGAGGCAGGGGTGATGAGGGTTCAAGTAACTGGGTTCTGCCACCTATATAAGAGACCTGAATTGAGATCCTAGCTCCCTGAGTCCAGCTTCAGCTGTGCACAATCCCAGCCTTCACACTTAGGAAGTGAACCAGCATATGAGAGCTCTAACTGTCTCCGTCTTTTTCTGTCAAATAAATTTTTTTTTAAAAAGCGAATTACTGGGGCAGGTGCTGTGGCACGGTGGGTAAAGCCGCCGCCTACAGTGCCAGCATCCCATTTGGGCACTGATTTGAGACCTGGCTGCTCTACTTCTGATCCAGCTCATGCCATGGCCTGGGAAAGCAGAAGATGGTCCAAGTCCTTGGGCCCCTGCACCTGTGTGGGATAATCACAGGAAGCTCCTGGCTCCTGGCTTCGGATTGGCGCAGCTCCAAGCCATTACAGCCATTTGGGGAGTGAACCAACGGATGGAAAACACCTCTCTCTCTCTCTTTCTTTCTCTGTGACTGTGCCTTTCAAATAAAGAAATCCTTACAAAAAAAAGAGAAAGAAACAATAATTCTTAGAAGAATTTAAAGTGCATTATGAGAGTCAAAACCAAGATGAAAAGTAATGAGAGACTGAATGAAGGAAACAGCCTCTAAAAAGTATAGTGGGGCCAGTGTCGTGGCTCACTAGGCTAATCCTCCTCCTGCGGCGCCGGCACCCCACGTTCTAGTCCCGGTCGGGGCGCCGGATTCTGTCCTGGTTGCCCCTCTTCCAGGCCAGCTCTCTGTTGTGGCCCAGGAGTGCAGTGGAGGATGGCCCAGGTTCTTGGGCCCTGCACCTGCATGGGAGACCAAGAGAAGCACCTGGCTCCTGGCTTCGGATCAGCGTGGTGTGCCAGCCGCAGCTACCATTGGGGAGTGAACCAAAGGCAAAAGGAAGACCTTTCTCTCTGTCTCTCTCTCACTGTCCACTCTGCCTGTCAAAAAAAAAAAAAAAAAAAAAAAGTATAGTGGCATAGGAGGGAGAGTTATCTTAACTATTCACACAGTTTAGTACTCTTTAAACAATCTGACATTTTTAAAAAACAATTTTTAAATTGAAAACAGCATGACTTATGCTTGCAGGAAAATGGACAAGATAAACTTCTTATTAGTCTACGGACATTTTATATATAAACAAAAACTCCAGAAGATGGAGAAGGGTATGCACCTTTGAATCCAAGGTGGTGAGTTCTGTGAGTATTTCTCCTTGCTTGTTTTGACACAAACATCCCAGACTGGATACCAGAAAAACCAGACACCTAGAAATGCCAACAGGTGCAGATAAAAGATCACGAAGAAAGGCTTGTTTTCTCCAGCCAAATGACCAGAAACAAGGCAGCCTAACAAGGCAAAGAACTTTAACACAATAACTGTTCTATATCAGTGAAACACCACACAGACACACACACACACACCTGGCCCTAATTCTACCTCCACCCGCAGCAGCAAAGGTCAAGTGAGAAGTCTAGATTTTTAACCCTTTCAGGCTGCATTACCATCCCTTTCCATCCCCTCTACACATATCAGTGAGGTATCAGAGAAGGGCATGGGGAGCCACCACTGCTGAGCAGTAACAAGTCCCTCCTCCTCCTCGAACATGGTGTCACAGGAAACCATGTGGAGAACCTGGCCCAACAGCCCACCCAGCACTGACTCCCTCCTTGCTGAGGTGCTGTCGGAGGAGGCCTGGTAGAGAGCCAGGACCAGCATCACCAGTCAGTGGAAATAAGGCCACCTACCCCTTTAGCCCCTCCCCCCTGCCCCCAGTCAGCAGAACCTCCATCTGATGCAGAGGGTGGTGCCTGTAAGAAACTACAATATATAAGGGACCAATATCCCTCATGAATATATTTCAAAAAATCCTCAAGAAAATATTAGCAAACAGAATTAGTCAATATATCTAAAGAGCAGTCAGAATGCAAATTGGTACTCCAATATGGGATGCCAACATCACCAAGCTGCAGCTTTACCTGCTATGCCATAACACACTCTCCAAGACAAATTCTCTTTTTTTAAGATTGATTTATTTATTTGAAAGTCAGAATTATACACAGACAGAAGAGAGGTAGAGAGAGAGAGAGAGAGAAGTCTTCCATCCACTGGTTCACTCCCCAATTGGCCGCAATGGCTGGAGCTGCACTGTGCCTATCTGAAGCCAGGAGCCAGGAGCTTCCTCTGGGTCTTCCCAGCAGGTGCAGGGGCCAAGGACCCTGACCATCCCAGGCCACAGCAGAGAGCTGGATCGAAAGAGGAGCAGCCGGGACTAGAACCGGCACCCATATGGGATACCGGCGCTTCAAACCAGGGCATTAACCCGCTGCGCCACAGCGCCAGCCCCCAAGACAAATTCTTAATGAGATTAGGTAACAACTATAAGAAGCCGGAAGCTAACATTATATTTAATGGTGAAGGATTGAAAGCTTTTCCCTCTGGATCAGGAACAAGGCAAGAATGTCCACTCTCAACATTGCTATCCAACATAAATAATATACTGGAAGTTCTAGCCTGTACAATAAGGCAAGAAAAAGGAAATTAAAAGTATAAATATTAGACATGAAGAAATAAAAAATGCAGATGGTATGAGAGTCTAAGCAGAAAATCCCAAGGAATCTAAAAATTAAAACAACAACAAAAAAACCTTTTAGAGCTAATAAGCAGAGTTCAGTAAGGCTGAAGGACACAAAATAAACATATAAAAATCAACTGCAGGGCCAGCGCTGTAGCACAGTAGGTAAAGCCACTGCCTGCAGCACTGGCATTCCACATGGGCACTGGTTCGAGTCCCAGCTGCTTTACTTCCGACCCAGCTCCCTGTTAATAAATCTGGGAAAGCAATGGAAAATGGCCCAAATACTTGGGCCCCTGCACCCATATGGGAGATCCAGAAGAAGCTTTTGGCTCCTGACTTCGGATCAGCTCAGCTCCAGCTGTTGTGGTCATCTGGGGAGTGAACCAGTGGATGGAAGATCTTTCTAACTGCCTTTCAAACAAATAAATAAATCTTACAAAGGGAAAAAAAGAATAGTGGTTTTCCTTTTAAAAGCATTTAAAAATTAAAAATCAACTGCTTTTTTATATAGTAGCAATGAATGTATATGTAAATTAAAATATAAAACCACTTAAAATCACCCAAAAAAAAATGAAATACTTAGATATGTCTAACAAAACAAGAATAGAATTTATATATTGAACAATAACAAAATCCTGTTGGAAGAAATCACTTAAGACCTGTATGAACGAAGAGATATTCTATATTTATGGATTAGCGGAGTCAACATAGTTAAGATGTCAATTTTCTTCAAACTTAGATATTGATTTGATTTAACACAATATACATGAAAAAACAAGCAAGGTATTTTTGTAGACAGAGACAAGATTATTCTAGAATTCATATGGACAGGTAAGGGAACTAGATTAACTAAAATAATTCTGAACAAGAATAAAAGTCAGGAACTCAGTGTCACCAATATATGTAGCTATATCAATCAAGACTATGTGGTACTAGCAGAAATACAGACACAGCTCAATGGAGCAGAACAAAGAATCCATAAAATGCCTCTACACAAATATGGTCAAGTGATTTTTGACAAAAATACCTCTATATAAATATGGTCAAATGATTTATGACAATGGTGAAAAAGCAATTTAATGGCAGAAAGCTGAAAGATAGCACAAGAGAAATTGGATAACTATAAACAAATGAACCTTAACCAAATTTCATGCTTTCTGTAAATTTTAGTTCCAAATGGACCACAGATATAAATGCAAAGTGCAAAACTGCAAAACTTTTAAATAATAACATAGGAAAGATTCTTCAGGTCCTAATTTGGTAATTTCCTGAGATTACAAGTAATAGCACAACTCTCCCTCCCCCAAATCTATAACTTGGTTTCATATAATTAAAAACTTTTATTTTGTAAAAGGCCCGTGCAGAGAATGTGAAGACAAGCTACAGACTGGCAGAAAATAAGTGTCATATTTGTAAACTATACACCTGAGAAAGGACTCATGTAAAATATAAAAAAAGTCTCTCAAAATTAACCAGAAAAACACCAGGTCCAATTAGAAAATGGGCAAAAAACACGAAGTGGCATGTCATCAAAAAGTATATACAAATGCATATAAGCACATAAAAAGATGTTCAACATCACTTGTCACTAGGGAAATGCAAATAAAGGCTATGATGAGGCATTACTACCTACCTACTACTATTTTAATTACTACTAAAATAGCTAAAACAAATTGAGACATTATGAAATTCTGTCAAGGATGCACAGAAATTGGATGTGTCATTTCTTGCACGTGGGAATGTAAAGCTGTACAGCCATGCTGGAAAACAGTTTTGCAGTTCTTTAAAAACTAAACATATACTTATCACAAACTCACCAACTGTACTTCTGATTTTTATGCCAGAGAAATGAAAATTTATGTCCACACAAAATTCTATACATAAATATTAGCAGCAGCATTAGCTGTAATAGTTGGAACATGTTTAAAAAAATCAAAATTCTCTACAATATGTGAATAAATTAAGAGTGAAACATCCATACCATGCCATATTACTCAACAATAAAAATTAATAAACTACTGGCACACAAAATACTTTCGTTGAGTCTCAAGGGCATTATGTTGAGGGCAAAAAGCTAATCTCAGAAGGTCACTATTATATGAATCCATTTATGCAATGTTCCCAACAAAATTAGGTATATGTAAAACAGATTACTGGTTGCCAGGGAGATCTTTAGAGCCATGGAATAATTCTGTATCTTGACTAGGGCAATGGTTACACAAATTTATGCATGACAAAATTATACAGAGCTATAGTTATACACTGAACCAATGTCAATTTCCTGGTTTTGATAATGTAATACAATTATGTAAGATGTAACTGGGTAAAGAATACACGAATCCCTCAGTCTTGGCAACTTCCTGTGAAACTATATTATTTCAAAGGAAAAAGTTAAAACTTTTTTCAAGGAATAGAATGTTCTAAAAAAGAAATGTAGCCTATGGGTATTTTTAATAAACAAAATGTCAAACTATTAATAGCTATTCCTCAGGTGGGCTCTTGTATTGTCTATGGTAAATATTTCTAAAATTTCTGTATTTTATACAATGTGCATGTAATACTTGATAATGAGAAAATTTCTTTTAAGAAAATAAAAACAGTAGTATTTCTGTTTAAAGTACATCATACTTAAATATTAAATAGATACAGAAACAGAAAATTAAGAAAATCAACTCAGTTTGATTATTAACCCAGATATGCATATACACAGTAAATAAAAGATAAAAAATACTGAGACAACCAGCAAAATCAAGAAGGCCAAGAAACGATCTGATTATATATTCAGCATGATCACCCATTATCAGTGGCTTTGGGAAAATGTCTTTGTTTTGTTTTTGTTTTTTTAAAGATTTATTTTATTTATTTGAGTTACAGAGAGAGAGGTCTTCCATCCGATGGTTCACTCCCCAGATGGCCGAAATGGCCAGAGCTGGGCCGATCCGAAGCCAGGAGCTTCCTCTGGGTCTCCCATGTGAGTGCAGGGGCCCAAGGACTTGGGCCATCTTCTACTGCTTTCCCAGGCCATACCAGAGAGCTGGATCGAAAGAGGAGCAGCCAGGACTGGAACTGGTGCCCATATGGGATGCCGGTGCTTCAGGCCAGGGGTTTAACCCGCTGCACTACAGCACAGCCATGGAAAGCGTCTTAATCTTTTTACTGCAAGTGATTAAGAGATTGTGAGCAGAAAGTAATCTAAACATTAAATATATCACATATTGCAAATGAACAGAATTTTTATAATGTTAGAATTAGAAGCAATCTGAGAGATCATGAACAATTCTTCAATTTACAGCTAAAGAAACTAAAGCTAGAGAGATAGATGAATTTCAGACAGCTGTTCTTTTTTTTATTTTTTTATTTTATTTTTTTTTTTTTTGGACAGACAGAGTAGACATTGAGAGAGAGAGAGACAGAGAGAAAGGTCTTCCTTTGCCGTGTGCTGCGGCCGGCACACCGCGCTGATCCGATGGCAGGAGTCAGGTGCTTCCTCCTGGTCTCCCATGGGGTGCAGGACCCAAGCACCTGGGCCATCCTCCACTGCACTCCCGGGACACAGCAGAGAGCTGGCCTGGAAGAGGGGCAACCGGGACAGAATCTGGCGCCCCGACCAGGACTAGAACCTGGTGTGCCGGCGCTGCAAGGCGGAGGATTAGCCTGTTGAGCCGCAGCGCCGGCCCAGACAGCTGTTCTTTAACAGAGTCTGATATAAAAGCCAGAAAGCACAGCAGTTAAGAGCACTGGCTCTGGAGTCAAACTGCCTGGGTTTAAATTGTCAGTTTTCCACTCACAGCTATGAGGTCTCACAGAAGTTTCATAACCCATCTGGGCCTTACTGTCTTTATCTGTAAAATTAGGAAAATGCTAGTCCCTACTTATAGGTTTACTGTGAAGATTACAAGGCATAACACATAAGCTGGTCACCTTCATCAGTGGTTTCTGCTAGATTTGAAATTAAATCATTAACATTAAGATAGTTATCTCTCAACCAAAAGCCATTAGGCAAGAAACACACTTAAGGCTTGTAATATAAAACAAATATGAACACTTGAAAATGATTGTTAAATCTTATAAAGGTTTTACTAAAGATGGAATTACCTTTCGCAAAACAACCATGTAATCAAATAACATAAACTGGAGCTATCATTGTGGTGCCACAGGTTAAGCTGTCACTTGCATCGAAGTGCCAGATGGAATCCTGATCATTCCACTACTCACAGAGCTAATGCGGCAGGAAGACAGTAGAAGATGGCTAACATACTTGGGCCACTGCCACCCATGTGGGAGACCAAGAAAGAGTTTCCAGCTCCTGGCTTCAGCCTGGCCCAGGCCTGGCTTTTGTGGCCATCTGAGGAGTGAACCAGCAGATGGAAGATATCCCTCTTTCTGTCACTCTGCCTTTCAAATAAATAACTCTTAAAACACACACACACACACACACACACACATACACACAACCTCAAAAATGGAACAACACAACAGATATTCCAATCACCCAATGCAAAATTCTATACACCAACATCAATTTTTCAGATAAAGATCTACTTAAAATGTATCTAAATAAAGTTATTTCAACAACAACGTATCACTTGGGGATGGAGCTGTGGTACAGCAGGTTAAACTACCATCTGAATCAGTTCCTATTATCCACTTTTTTAAACTCTGTAGTAGTGATTTTCTACGGTTTTGTTATATCCCACTTCTAAACAGAATTTAGGTCAGCACATTTGACAAAACTCAATTGCTTTCCCAGTTACATCACTATTCTCTTAGCTGTACTGCAGTTTCGGGATTTTTTTTTTAACTGCCTTGACTATATACCTTTTTTTAAAAAAAGATTTATTTGTTTTTTTGAAAGGCAGAGTTAAGGAAAGTGACGGGGGGGGGTGGGGGGTGAAGGAAAGGGGGGGGAGAGAGAGAGAGAGAGAGGTCTTCCATCCACTCTTTGAATCCTTAAATGGCCGCATGGGCCCGGGCTGGGATGGCTGAAGCCAGGAGCCTGAAACTCTATCCAGGTCTCTCACATGGGTGCCAGGGACCCAAGAACTTGGACCATCTTCCCCTGCTTTCCCAGATACATTAGCAGGGAGCTGGATAAGTGGAGCAGCCGGGACTCAAACTGGTGCTTGCAAGAGATGCTTTACCCACTGCACAATGCCATTCCCCGACTATGCACTGCTACACATTAGTCAAAGAACACAAATCTTTTCTGGCTCCAACTTGCCTTTAACATACTTTCTAAAAGTTACACCTAATTCACATCCAGAACTGTCTCAATTCAAGAAGAACCTGACAGATGTCACTGTCCATTTCATATCCTCAGTAATGGTAAAAATTGTTACAAGATGATAAAAATTTAGTGATAAATTTAAGTGAAGGATTCCTGACATGGCTGCAGGCAAGTATATGAAACTCTAATTCTTATTCTAATCACTATGATAATACTTAGGCAGGCTAGTAATATGACATACTGATTGGTAAAATTTTAACTTAAAAAATGACAGACATCCCCAAATCCAATCAGCATACTGGAAAAATATGAAACTGGCTCAAGACTTCAAATTTTAATATATACTATGAAAATGTATTGTATTTGGAACTAAATTTTAATGTATTGTTGTGGCAATCTCTGGTTCTCATACTAGCACTACTGATGAAACTGACATCAACTTAATTTAGTCTCAAAGTTCCAAATCAAAACTGACTTACAGACATTTCCAACTTTAACCTAACCTATAAGAAGACCCTAAATTAGCAGGGATCACTTTTCTCACCTTAGAATTTATCTTTCAAGAACCTCAAGTGAACAACAAAAAAAGTCAAGGTAATACATACTTATATTACCAGTTCTGGCTGGCGCCGCGGCTCACTAGGCTAATCCTCCGCCTTGCGGCGCTGGCACACCGGGTTCTAGTCCCGGTCGGGGCGCCGGATTCTGTCCCGGTTGCCCCTCTTCCAGGCCAGCTCTCTGCTGTGGCCAGGGAGTGCAGTGGAGGATGGCCCAAGTGCTTGGGCCCTGCACCCAATGGGAGACCAGAATAAGTACCTGGCTCCTGCCATCGGATCAGCGCGGTGCGCCGGCTGCAGCGCGCCAGCCGCAGCGGCCATTGGAGGGTGAACCAATGGCAAAGGAAGACCTTTCTCTCTGTCTCTCTCTCACTGTCCACTCTGCCTGTCAAAAAAAAAAAGTCAAAAAAAAAATATTACCAGTTCTTTCTTCCTCAGCTACAGTTCATAAGATTAACAAAACTCACAATAAAAAAACAAATACAAATACAGTTCACTGTATACTCTTTTGAAGTACTTATCAGAGAACACTGCTTTCTGGTAAAATTTATCACCAAGTTTTCTTTGTTAACAGAGTCATGTTACATTCTATACTGGTGGTAATACAGCTCGGAATCATTTCACAGATCATTTCACAATAAAAGCATAAAGTCACTGAAGTCAGCTAGGTTAGGTTTCAGTTCTGGCAATGGTGGTATCTTGTGTACAGGAGAGGAATATTTACACTACAGATCCATTACAAATTCATATTAATATATTCAGATGATAAACTTGGCAGTGGCAACAGAGACAGGGTATAAACACTGATTTGTTCTCCAAGTGTGCCTGGCCCATGCTCTCCTGTTTTTGGTTTTCTTAATTTCTCAAGGCCACGAGAACCACAGAACTAAAGAATTAACTGCCATAACGATAACCTGCTGTCAAGTGACTCCTTCTGTTTTTACCCTAGTATCGCTTCTCAATGTGTCACATCATAGCTTTAGAAAACTAAAACAAACTACCACATTCCAAGAGTTCCCCGAACCACATGCAAGGGAAAAATTAAAGACAATATGAAGACAGGAGGATTGCCATCTACAAATTAATAGTGACACAGGTACACCCAACTAGTGGCATCACAGATCACATCAGTTGTAGATGTAAAAATCTGGAGAAAATAACTAGTTAATATAGCAGTCTTCTAAGACAAAATAACAATAACAATAATATTCATTAGGAAATCTGAGATTTAACAATTTCTTCAAAACATAACTCAAACTTCAGTTCTCAGAAAAGCCACAAATATAGGTCAATGGGTTACAGCCGTTTTGCAGAAAATACTGAAGCTCTGATTAACAAAATAACATGCTTATAAGCAACGGTGTGAGGCTGGTGCTGTGGCTTACCGGGTAAAACCATGGCCTGCAGCACTAGCATCCCAATATGGGTGCCGGTTTGAATCTTGGCTGCTCCACTTCCTGTCCAGCTCTCTGCTATGGCCTGGAATAGCAGTAGAAGATGGCCCAAGTCTTTGGGACCCTGCACCCACGTGAGAGACCCTGAAGAAGCTCCTGGCTCCTGACTTTGGATTGGCTCAGCTCTGGCCGTTACAGCCATTTGTGGAGTGAACCAGTGGATGGAAGACTGCTTTCTGTCTCTACCTCTCTCTGTAACTCAGTCAAATAAATAAAAATAAATCTTTAAAAAAAATAAGCAGTTGTGCAGTGTGAATAAAACTCTTGGCAGACTGGGGCATGTGTTACTGAAATCAAGACTGATTTATCTAAATATTTCTGTAAGTTCTGCCATAGCAGTCATGACAGCTGTTGTCTGCCTTAGAAAAACTGCTCTGCCATAAAACTGATTTTCTTTACAACTAAGAATGAGAATTAACAAAGGGAAAAAATAAAATGACCACTAGGCATGCCAATACATTAACTGTACAACTCCATCTAATAATTTCCCTCTTTAATTTTGCAATAACATTAAGAAGTAACCTTACTAGAGAGTTCTTATATTTCAGCTGAGTTCAGCAAGTTTTTACACGCCAACACTTCTTAAGAGCCAAGTATGAAGATAAGATCTAGGGGCCGCGCTGTGGTGTAGCGGGTAAAGCTGCTGCCTGCAGTGCCGCCATCCTATATGGCTGCCAGTTCAAGTCCCAGCTGCTCTACTTCTGATCCAGGTCTCTGCTATGGCCTGGAAAAGCAGTAGAAGATGGCCCAAGTCTTTGGGCCCCTGTACCAGCTGGGAAGAACTGGAGGAAGCTCCTGGCTTCGGACTGCCATACCCAGTGGATGGAAGACCTCTCTGCCTCTCTTTCTCTGTGTAACTCTTTCAAATAAATAAATAAATTAAAAAAAAATCTGCAGAGGATCCCAGGCTGGACAGGGTAAACAGAAGCCTAAACAGGGACAAGCATTTGGCCCAGAGGTTAATGTTAACATGCAGCTTGGGTTGCCCACATCCACTTGTCAGAGTGCCTGGGTTTGAGTCCTGGCTCTGCTCCCAGGGGAGCTTCCTACTGGTGTGCAATCTGGGGAGGCAGCAGATGATGGCACAAGTGCCTGGGTCCCTGCCACCCACATGGTTTCTTGGTTCCTTGCTGTTGCAGACATTTGGAGAATGAACCAGCAAGTGGGAGATCTCTCTGTATCTTCATGCTTTCTCTCTCTGCCTTTCAAATGAATGAAATAAATCAAAGAAAATAAAAAATGATGAAGAAAAAACCTAGACAAACAGTCATACTATGTAAACTTCTTCAACTAAAGATCTCTTTTAATTAAGTTAAAGGAAAGGAAGTTAGTCTTTCGACAACCTCAACAAAAAGCAAAGAATCCACCACTTCTTCATCAAAGAAATAATTATTATGGGGCCGGCACTATGGGGCAGCAGGTTAAAGCCCTGGCCTGAAGCACCGGCATCCCATATGGGCACCGGTTCTAGTCTCAGCTGCTCCTCTTGTGATCCAGCTCTCTGCTGTGGCCTGGGAAAACAGTAGAAGATGGCCAAAGTCCTTGGGCCCTTGCACCCACATAGGAGACCCAGAAGTTCCTGGCTCCTGTTCCTGGTTTCAGATCGGTGCAGCTCTGGCCGTTGCGGCCATCTGGGGAGTGAACCAGCGGTTGGAAGACCTCTTTCTCTGTCTCTCCCTCTCTCTCTAACTCTGTCTTTCAAATAAATAAAATAAATCTTAAAAAAGAGAAATAATTATTATTCTGAGCATTTGAAGGCAACAATCGATACAGATAAATTTAAAAGCTTGTTGGAATCTCATAAAGACAAAACAGTAATCTGGTTAGAGTACAAACACTTGACTAAATGTTTGCTTGAAAAGGCCGACAACTTTGCAAAACCTAAAATCAAATAAAATATTTTAACAGTAAAACTCCATATGAGACATGTGGCTAAAGTCTAACAAAGACTTCTTGGAACCATGTTACAATTTAACAACTGCTAAAGGAAATTAACTTATTTCTACTAATTTGATCATATACATCGCAGTCACTGTGTTTCTGGCACCACTATGCTTATGTTACTATGTCTTCTACAAAAAGCATGTGTGGACCCACCTGTCCCAGTGATGTTACCTGCCAACTACAAGCATCCTCTAGCTTTATTTTCCAGATCACTGAACTACAAATATTACTGTACGGTATCTGCAAAATACTGTTTGAGTATTGGTCCTGCAAATCTGCCCGAAGGATTCCTCAAATTTTCAAGAGGTACAGTCCCGGTGTCACCAGTGAGAGGAAGACCTGGTGGGCTCGTGGACCACGATGATTTCACTTCCAGTTTTACATGCCCTCTTAACCCAGACTTGCACTGACCCTATTTCTACCGTGTAGCAAATGCATGGGTCAATTCAAGCTGTGAAAATGGAACCAGTTCATAGTGAGCACCTATAAACCTCAAGTGTCCAATTTCCTCTTTCAAGCTTAATGTTTAAAATTTAAAGGCAATATGCTTATATCCCTTTTTAGGCTCCAAACTTTAGTATTTGAACTCATGAAAGAAATACAAAGGAAAAAAAAGGGCACATCTTTTTATTTTCCGAATCATTCCTTTCACTACCTTTCTCAGACATCACTTCCTCTTCACTATTTCCCCCAGCCCTGGAGGCAAATCAGTGATAAACACCGCCCCTCGCTTCTTAAAAGGATGAACCATGCATCAACCAGAAAGCCCCATTAGCAGAGTTCGTCGCTCTAGTGGGATCTGATGCTTCGAAAGACATCTAAATTAGATCCCTGAGGGTAGTTTTTCTGTCTTGACCACATTTCCCTTTTCCAATTCCTCCCTCACCCCTTTATGCCAGGCGATTTGCAGTCTCATAGCCCTTCCCTCTTCCGGGCACACCTAAATCCTGCCCACCGCGACCACCCTCCCTAACCCGGCGGGAGGGCAGCCTGTCCCACGCCGGCTCCCTCGCCCGCGCCCGGAGACAACGGCGGCCCCCGATCCCTCACCCCTGCTGTCCGGAGCATCTCTTCCTCGGGGTCCACATTCCCGCGGGGACCCTTCGCTCTTCTTCCCTCACGGCGCTGATATGCAAAGCCCCGAGCCCTCGCCTCTGAGTCTTCCCTGCCCTCCCGCCCCTCAGCCTCTACGGACCCCTCAAACCCTGGTCGTCGCCACCCCTCGGGCCCTCGGGCTCAACAACCTCCATTTCCTTCGAATTCCATTCTAGAGCCGACTCTCCAGGTTCCCTCAACCGTCTCCGCGCGCCCCCCGGTCCCTCGGCAACCCCCAGCTCCATCCCTGACTGTCCCTCAGCCCCGCCGCAGGGGACCCCCACACTGCCCTCCCCTCGGCCTCAGCCTCAGCCGCTGCTCACCTCCGCAGGCTGGGGCGGGCTCCCCTGGCCCACCTCCGAGTCGACGTCCGAGCCGCCGTCGGAGTCCGCGGCCCTCCCGGCCTCGCCGGAGTGAAGCACCTCGCGCGGCGGGGGCGGAGCCCGGGGCGGGGAGCTGGAGTGGAGGCGGGGGCGGTGGCGGCTGCGCGCAGGCATCGCTCCGGCCCCCGTCACCGCCGCGCCGGCAGCTGCTCCGTGCCGAACCGGAACTGCTTCAGGAGGCGGGGCCCTACCGGAGGGAGGCGGGGCCCTACCGGCGGTGGGGGCGGAGCCAAAACCGGAAGGGACGCGGGCTTCCAGATAAGCCCGAGAGGAGAACGGAGAGGGAAAGTCACAGCCGGGAAGCCCAAGGGCGCATGCGTCAGGCCCGGGCCAACACCGGAGAAGAAAAAGGGGCCAAGTGGTGATGGGGCGGGACCTATGGCATCAGTGAATGGGGGTGAGGGCTTGGGAGAAAATTATCCTGATTTCTATGGCGGGAACCAGCTCCTCTCCAGGAGCCCAGCCCCTGAGATCACTGTTATCACTGTCCCTTTGCCCTGTGTCTGTGCCAAAAACCATACACATATCTCACAGAATCCTTGTACCAACGCCACAAGGTAGATCTTTCAACACATCAAGTCCAAGAAACATAATGCCTGACAGAGCAGGCTTAACATGTGCCCAAGCTGGTATTACAACCCAAATCTGACACCAGAACCTGTGTTATCCACACTTCCCTGAGGGAAAGTCTTCCCTCAGCCCGGGCCTAGCATCGCAATAAGCCAAGTCGAAAGCCAGCTGCATCCCGGCTCTAACCTTTCCTTGACCTCACCCCACGCAGGGCCATCTGCAGTGGGGAGCAAGGGAGTGCAAAGGGCTTCCCTGAGGTGTTCTGGGTTTGCCTTTCTCCTCAGGCTGGAGGCAAGGGCAGGGAGAGCTGAGAACCTTCCCACTGCGGCCCACACCCACCCAGTGCCAGCCGAGCTTCCATGAGAAACCACAAGAGCCGGCAAGGCACCTCACCTCTTCCACCAGTAAGCACCTCGGGCAGAAGGGCACACAGACCTGTTTCTAGCTCTTGTATGCGGGAAACTGCCCCCCCCCCAAATGTTCCTGAGACCTGGGCCTTTGGCTCTCCAAGTCTAGGGCAACACGCACGGCCCCTCTGGCCCTTGGGTGCCCGGGGCCCCCGGAGCCTCCTCTGCTGAGGAATCAGCCATCTTCTCCCCAAGAACGCTGCTGAGAGACATCTCCCTGTGAACCTTGCGGGCCCCCTCCAGGTGAGACCGTCCATGTGTCTTCCTCACATTTCTCGGACTCTGCAACGTGGAAAACCACACCTGCTTCCCAGTCCGGAGGCTCCCCTCCAACCGTCCCCAGTCTGCGCCCTCACCCCAGACGGCGCCTTTCATCCTTGGCACCAGCCACCACCTCTCCAGCTGAGCTCTGCTTTGACTCAGTCCTCACAAATGTGTCTAAGCACCGACTCTGTATTAGGGCACAACCTCCGTCCCTTTAGTCCTCACCACACTTGTCTGAGATGGATGTGATGAGCCCTGTTTCACAGGCGCAGAGACTGAGGTGAAGTGTGGAGCGACTTGCAGAGATTCCCCAGGTTTGGGGGTGGGGGGATGGATTAGGCAGGAAAAGATCCTGTCCTCCCTGGAAGCTCCCATGACTTGCTGAGTCACTTGCTCCTGCCCCACCTGTCCCTGCCAATCTCCAGGAAGGAGAAATGACACCAGAGAGGCAGAGCGGAGTGACCACAGAGGCAGAGGAGTGGGCGGGCTGGCTCATGGCTGAGCCCCGGCTCCCAGAGCAGGGGGAAGGCGCCGAAGCCACGCCTTGCCCCAGCGTCTTTGAGCTTGAGGAACTCCTGAGGGCGGGGAAGGCCTCTTGCAGCCGTGTGGACGAAGTTTGGCCCAATCTTTTCATAGGCGATGCGTGAGTGGTAGCTGGCATGGGGGTGCGGGAGTGGAGCCAAGAACTGGCAGTCTCTGAGCTCTTTACCGGATATGAGGGTGGACGGGAACAAGGAGAAACAGTTCTGTTCTGAGCATCTCAGGTCAGGGACTTTGCCTGGAATCCCACGGGCTGGGGACAGCGCAGTGACCAGGCGGGGCCACCAGGAGGAGCAAGGGCTTCTCCTGCCTGGAAGCCTGGCGCTTTCCAGAGTCCTCAGGTGCATTAGCTGGTTGGGGGGCGCAGAAGCCTGGAGAATGGTATTTGGAGTGTGAGACTGGGTACATAAAGAGTCCCCTTCCTGGCCCCAGTGCCCCTCCTGTGGACACAGAGTGGGTGGAGAAGCCTGACTGAAGGTGAATCAGGGAGGTGGGGCCTGTATAGACGCAGATGAGAGGCAGGTGTCAGGTATTACCAGCATTGGTCAGGGATGGGAGGGAGAGCATCGGGCAAGAAGGGAGGAGCTGAAGCAACCCCTGCCTTCCATCCTAGCCAGGGGAAGCTCACCAAGGAAGCAGGGGTCTAAAAATAGCACCTGCACCATCACCTCTCCCACCAGAAAGCTCGGAGGGCTGCAGGCTCCAGCTGGAACTTACTGGGTTCTAGCTTCTTTTTGACCCTCAGAGCTCCTGGCTACTGAAGTAGGGGTCCAGGCAAAGCCCCTTCCGTAACTCCACGGCTCCACCAGCAGCCAGCCCTCTCCCTGCCCTCCCCAGGGCCACGGCTAACAACCGCTACGAGCTGTGGAAGCTGGGCATCACCCACGTGCTGAACGCCGCCCACGGAGGCCTCTTCTGCCAGGGTGGTCCTGACTTCTACGGCAGCAGTGTGTCCTACCTGGGGGTGCCAGCCCACGACCTCCCTGATTTCGACATCAGTGCCTACTTCTCCTCTGCAGCGGACTTCATCCACCGAGCTCTCAGCACACCCGGGGGTAGGATCTGGGGTTCCAGCCCCCATCCCACCCTGCTCATTCACAGGGAGGGCGCCCCTCTTCCCCTCATTCATCCCTGACTCGCAAAATTCTCCTGCTCAGTGCTCCAGTATTTGATCTGACCCCATGGCTTCACAGATGGGGAAAGTGAGAGCAGCCCTGCGGCTGGCTGGGAGCCGGGTCTCACGAACACCACAGCAGCTCCGTCTCCAAAACACTCAGTTTTGGGAAATGACCACTTGGCCCCTCGATGTCTGCCCCCAAAGCACTTTCAAATGGCAAGCTAACTTCAGATACCTTGGGTCCCTCCAAGGGGCCTGGGGAGCCTGGAGCCCCTGCTTTGTGTTCATCCTTGAACCATGGCCTCAGGCAAGTCAGTGTCCCTCTCTGGACCGCAGTCTCCACGTCTGTGTGACGGGTATGACAGGCTACAGTTCCGGTCCCTTTTTAACGCCCAGAGCCCTTCGACACTCTTGCTTTTCATGCATTCCCTCACTAGCTATTTGCTGAGGATCTGCTGTATGCTGGGCCCTGAGCTGAATTCCGGGAGTCTAGACTTGAAGCCCTGCCCCACGGAATACGCCATCACGCATCGGGGGGAAGGACAGTCAGAGGTGAAGCAGCACAACGGTTATTCCTGTGTAGGGATAAGTTTGACAAGTGCTCCTTCCCCCCCCCCCCATCCCTCGAGATGTATTTTATTTGAAAAGCAAAGTGACAGAGAGAGAGGGAGAGCCAGAGAGAGAGAGAGAAAGGGGGGGGGGGGGGGATCGTCCATCTGCTGAACTACTCGCCAAATGGCTGCAATGGCCTAGACTGTACGAGGCGAATTCAGGAGCCTGGAACTCCATCCAGGTCTCCAAGGTGGGTGATGGGTCCAAGTACTTGGGCCATCTTCTGCTGCCTTCCTAGGCACATTAGCAGGGAGCTGGATTGGAACTGGAGCAGCCAGGACTTGAACTGGCGCCCTGACATGGGATGCTGCCATCACAGGCAGTGGTTTAACTCACTGTGCCACAGCGCCAGCCCCAGAGGCACGTTTGAAGGGCAGGTGTATGCTCAAGCAGAGAATCGTTCATGGAGACCCATGCAAAAAGTGATGATCTGCTCTGTGATTCAAGCGACACTTTGAGTAGCCCAGTAGACCTGTGGGAGGAAGCCAGGTCTCAGGTGACATCTGAGGGATGGAGAAACAGCAGAGCAGGGTCAGTGGGCATGTTTTCCAGGTGGTTGGAATGGCATGTGGTCAGCTGAGCTGTCCAAGGAACTGGAAGTCGCCTCCCCATCCTACAGCTGAGGGTGGCTAGGACCGTGGGGGCCTCTGAGGTAAGGCTGCCGAGCTCCTAAAGGGCCATGCGAGGAAGTTGGACTGCATGGCACAGCAGGTGTCAGTCTACCCATCTGACAGATCAGAAAAGTAAAGCCCACAAAGGTCGACTGACTTGTCTGGGTTCACAGGTGTGCACCCAAGGCAAAGCTGGGAAAAGAAACCCAGCCTCGGGGGGCAGCTGGCAGGAAAGGGTCTTTCACCAGATGTCTCCCTCAGCCAAGGTCCTGGTGCACTGTGTGGTGGGCGTGAGCCGTTCTGCCACGCTCGTCCTGGCCTACCTCATGCTGTGCCAGCGGCTCTCCCTGCGCCAGGCCGTGATCACCGTGAGGGAACATCGATGGGTCTTCCCCAACCGAGGCTTCCTCCATCAGCTCTGCCAGCTGGACCAGAAGCTGCGGGGTGCCGGCCGCAGCTGAGGAACCAGGTGAGGAGTGGCTGGGGCAAAGCTGGGGCTGTTGACATCGAGGTGGCAGGTGAGAGCTTGGGCAGGTAGTATAGACCAGGACAGCACTGGGGCCTGGATGGGAAAGGCCAGGTGAGGGGCTGGGCAGGGGACCTGGGCGGCGGTGCTCAGGGCAGTGTGTGGCTGCCAGTGAGGGTGTGAGGGGGCTGGTCCATACCCCAAGTTGCTGGCTCCCCTTACCCACCCAAAGCCTCACCAGGGCCCAGCCTAGGCAGCCTGTCCCATCTCTCCCAGCCCGACCCGTACTCTTGAGAGAACACAAAAGGAAGGAAAGGTATAGGCGGTGCAAGATGGAAGTGGTAAGGCTTCCCACCTCTCCTGGGGCTGTCTGCCCTGCCTGGGCACCGAGCCTGGGGGCTCCCTCACATCCCCTCCAGCCAGCAGCTCTGCCAGCTGCATGGCCTGCACCTCTACAACCTGTCCCCCACCCCCACCCCCAGTCACAGCTCCAGGGAAAGCACATTCTGGGCTCTGCTGAGCGTCACCCAGCCCAGCCCCACCATTCCCACGAGCAGGTTCCCAAATGTGCTGCTGCCATTGCTGTGTGTCCAGTGCTGGGCAGCAACAGCAGGGGTCCTGAAGTCACACAAGGGGAGTGGGCCCCCTAGAGCTCCTCTCCCAAGCCCTTGCTAGGCACAATGTCTCCTCTTCCCAGATGCTGGGTGGGACAAGCTGAGCTTCCCCAGCAGGAACCCCGCTTCTCAGGTACCCAGCCCACCGATGGTCACAGAGGTCCTGCTGCTTGTTTCTCTAGAATCAGTCCCAGGTGGGAGGCAGCAAGGGTGTCTGTTCTTGGGGTGGAGACCCCAGGATTTTACGGAAGTTACTGCATGCCCAGCACCCACTGACATGGAGGGACTGCCAGCTGCAGGTGGCTGATTGGCCTGGGCACCCCCAGGAGCTACAGGGCACTGCTTTCTGCTCTGCCCCAGGGCTCCCCAGACAAGGCCTGAATCCTTCCCTGGCTTGTTTGTTTCTCTGAATACATGGCCCGTGCGGCAGCCCAGCCAGCTGAAGGGGAGACCCGCAGGCATCACAGAGGCCTTTCCATAGGCCGGCTGGAGGATGAGCATCTTGGAGAGGAGGGTTAGGGAAGGACTGGGTGAGTGTGACAGGAGAGACAGGGTTACAGCTAGGGTGGAGATTAGGTCTAAGGCCACGCTGGTGAGGAAGTGTCACATGGAGCTCTGAGTGTGGGGGCAGAGGGAGAGGCGGACATGCTCTCCCATGGGAATGGCATGGTCCCAGCCTGCTCTCTTCAAGACAGGTTTCGGAAGCCTAGCAGAGCAGCAGTCTCTGATAATGCCCAATTAACCTTCCCCAGCTGGGGGCCCTTAAACATCCTCACCTCTGACCTTAGCATCTTTCCCTTCAAGCTGGCGGCTTCCAGGAAGTCACCTGGGAAGGGTGGCAGCGTAACAAAATTCACGGGGGAGCCATCCACCAAACTGTCTTTGCAAATGGAGCCCCCAGGAGTTGTGCAGTGCACAGCCTGTGCAGCCACACAGCCTGTGCAGGACGGAGGAGCTGTGAGGTTTCTCTCTAGGCCTGCTTCATCTCTCCCGGAACCTGCACCTACTCCACCTCACACAGCTCTTGGCCCTGCCCCAACAAGTCCTAGCCAAGGTATCCCGTGGTACACCTGCCTATAATACAGAGCTCTTCTCTCTCCCAGCGTCCAGCCTTACTTCCTGTCCCGAGGCTCTGCCACTTGGCCACCCTGGTCTTGGCCCTACTGCTGTCGCTGGAGGCCCTGATCCAGGTGGATGCCTGTAAGACAGTAAGAGCCCAGCGTGGGATCCGCCCTCGAGCCGTCTGCTTCTTCCTGTTGCCTGCACCGCTTGTCAGCCACAGTCTTCAGTCCCCACAGGTGGGAGTGGGCCACCCTCTCAGCGGCCCCCCAAAGTTCCAGGAACCCGAGTCCGCGGGAGGAGAGGGGCAGGAGAAGAGAGAGGGAGGGGAGTCTAAGCCTTCATGCCAGCCCGTGGCCACGGCTGCTCCCTCTTCCACCGCCCCAGACCTCGGGGAGCAGAGAGGGGAAGGACCCGGCTGGGCTTGGCACTGACCGTGCCGTGGACCAGTGGACACACTGGGAGTGGCCGGGGCGGGGGGGAAGCAGGGAATAGACAGCATGCTTTACAGTTCATCTCAAATCAAAAAATAGAAACAGCATCAAGTGTGCAGAGACAGGCGGCTGGAAGCCGGCACCGCAAACTGCCTGTCAGAGGAGAGCACAGCCTGCGCCGGGTACCCCCCCAGGTGGGTGAGTGCTGTTTTGGAGATGGGTGCGTGCTGGGAAATGAGGGCCAGGGCTCCTGTTGGGCAGGGCTGGGCGCTGGGTTGGGGGACCCAATAAGGTCAGAGATCGGAGTATAAACAAACCACAGGAGAATCCAAAGGACCAGGCTTGAAAGCTGGTTGCCACTCCTATTGGCTGTGTGGCCCTGGGTACAGTGCTTAACCTAAGTCTGTTTGCTCACCTGTAAAGTGGGGATGATGGTGTCATCGGCTCTGTAAGGGTTCCATGGGGACTCAGGGAGAACATGTGGGTGGCCTAGCTCTGGGTGAGCCATGGCACATCCTTGGTAAGCGCTGACTTTCAGTCACTGCTGGAAAGGGGAAGAATCACAAGCAGAAACCACACTTCATGCCCTGGGGAAGCTGCCCTCTACCTAGGCTGAAAGGGTGAGAGTAATTATAGGAATGACAGTAACAGCAGGACGCTCACTGGCTGGGTGCTCGCCACGAGGCGGGCGCTGGGGAGGTACTTTTCAATCACTGCTTGGTGGAATTCCCCCAGCAGCCCCACCGGATACCCCTGCTCAGAGAAGGCCACAGGGACAGGAGTGCCAGGCCTGACAGGTCTGCCCAGGGCCTCTGCCCGCCCCCATTGGCTGCTGGCCACCCCCGCTGAGGCTTCCTTCCCCAGACCCTGAGATCTCCAGCCCCACCTGGCCTGTGAGGCCCGTGGTGGTGGGGAGGAGGAGGCAGTGAGGGGCTGGGGAGCTGCTGAGGAGGGGGCAGGGGGGAGGGCCCCTGTCCAAGCGGGTATGGGCCTTGTCCAGGCTGTGAGTGCGCAGGGCGGTGTCTGGGATGCGGAGGAGGTGGCAAGCTTCCCAGAGGCGGGTGGGAGACAGAGGCAAGCAGGGAGAGTATCCTGGAGAGAAGGAAAGAGCCACACAAAGACAGAACCCAAGGGTGGGACTTGTCAACTGCAGCGGACAGGAGCAGCAAACCCACTGCCCCTGGAGGCTGCTGTCCACTGGAGCAGGAGAGGCAGGCATCAGGCCAGCTGGGGGCCAGGGAGCAGACAGAGGACTGAGCAGGTGGAGAGGAGCAGGGCCAAGCCTGTGCGCCGGGGCGCTGGGCCCCTGGGCCCCTGCTTGCCCCCTGTGGAGGCCCAGGAGAGATATACGTGAAAGAAGTTTCAGGCAGGGTGCCCCGAAGGCCAGGGCTGGGGGCCGCTGCATCTTAGGTGTGCCTGGAGCTTGACAGAAGAGTCACATGCAGGCTGACAGGTGGGCCAGGCCTGCAGTGGGACAGACAGGTCGGGTTATTCTTTGAGCGCCTAGAAGTAGCTCTCAGTCCAAGGAAATGCCCTATTCTCCAGACTTGAGACTTGGTATCCTAGTAGGCTGAGGCCTGAATTGTGGCCTGGCAGTCCCTAATCCCTGACCCCTCTATACCTTCCTCTGGGGAGTTAGATCCAGTTCTTTATCAGCGGCAGCCTGGCTGCCACTTCTCTGGCACATTTGGGCTGCAAGGCACCTGATGGCCACCTGGGGGCAGCCTTACCCCACACCAAGCTCAACAGGCCAGAGCCCCGGGCCTGTCAGGCTTCCCAAAGCCCCATCTGGCCCCGCCTAGGGCTGCTGCACCCGCACTGGGTATCTGCAGGCCGGTGGGACTGTTGGACTCCCCCGGGGCCGGAGAGCTTCCCTACCTGGCCCCATGGCTTTGCAGTTACAGCCCACGCTGACACTCCATGAACAACCTCAGATGGGACCCCAGAGAATCCAGGAAACTCAGGCCACACTGGAATATTTAGCAGGGACAAGAGAAAGTGTGGCCCAGAAAGCAGCAGAGACTTGCTGGAGGCCACAGAACAGGATGTGGTGGAGTCCCAAGGGGGGCAGTGTCTCCCTCCCTCTCTCTGAAGTTCTCTCCCTGCCACTTCAGGCAGCCTCTGTCTCTGGGGGGCAATTAGGAGGCCAAGAGACTGCAAGCACGCCAGAGCCTGAGTTCCCCCCTTGGGGCCTGCTCTGCTCTCGGCCCCACCCCCCTGGGCACCAGGGCGAGGACCTGGAATTCTAGCCGCTTCACAGGGTTTGTGTTCTGGGCGGAGCCCACCCCGTAACCGGGCCCCAGCCCCAGCCCCGTTCTGCTCACATGTGGAGTCCTGCCCTTGCACCCATTCCCCTAAGCCCGACCCCAGGCCATGCCCTAGGTAGGTGGCAGGCCACCCAGCCTGCCTTGTGAGGTCACAGTAGGGGATGAAGGGGAAAGGTGGGTCCTCACTTCCGCCCTGCCCACCGGCCACCCGCTGGGTGAGCCTGGCCAAGCCAGTGGCCTCCTGGGTGCCCATTTCTCTTTCTGGCCCTGGAACCGCCTACCAAAAGGAAAAGATGTTCTTCCCAGTGTGCACCTTTCCTAGCTACTGGCTGAAGAGAGCAGGCGCAGCTGGCCAAAGCCAGCCCCCGTTCCCATCCCAGCCCCAGGCCCAGGTCCTGGTTCCACTGTCACCCCAGCTCTGCAGGCTCCCGGACGCCCTCAGCCAGCTGACTCCTGACACCACCCACCCCACCCGGGTGAGGCCTGTCGTGCCACACTGGCCTGAGCCACAGGGGTAAGGAGGAAAAGCCCGGGCCTGTGGCAGAAGGTGGCTTGGCAGTGCAGGCCCCTGAGGGAAGGGACGGGTTGGTGGGCCACTCCCCAGAGTCCTCAGAGGCAGCACCTGAAGGAGCACACACCTGCCACTCATCAGCCACAGGGCAAACATTCTGAGCTTGAGCTTCCATCTGCATAAAACAGAAGCACCCCACAGGGAGGCAGCAGACACAAAGGGGTGCTAGTTCATTCATTCTGTGCAAATGCCCACAAACCCCAGTCCACACCACCTCTCTCCCCGGAGGGTGGGAGAGGGTGGGAGCCCCAGGGCCAGCCTAGCCTGGAAGCAGCAGGAGAGGGTGTTATATATTAATGTTAGCCCTCACAAAACACACCGAACACTGGAGTAAGGGAAAAGGTTTATTGGGGAACACCCAACAGACCGGAGGGGTGGGGTGGTGAAGGAAAAAGAGAGCACGTGTCTGGGAAGGGGGTCTAATATACCTTTTCCAGGGGGTGGGCAGTGAGGTAGGAATTAGCCAATTCCATTAAGTTGGGAGTGGAGCTTGGCACAGGTAGTTTGGGCCATGTGGCTACCTGGCTTTCAGTAATGGCGGCCAGTACCGGGGCATAGAATGTGTATCAGGTGTAGATCGCGCCACAGATAAGACTGCGCCTGCACCATTTTCCTAACAGAGGGGGCTTGCTGGGTATCCTATGAGAGACATAACCATCTGGGGGTTCTGTCCCTACAAAGTCTCAAGTGCTCAGCCACTTCCAGGGCAGGATCTCTACTGCCCAGCATTGCAACCTGGGAACCCCAAGAACGCCTGGTCCAAAGCTCCCAACAGAGGGCAGGAGAGTGGTCTGCCCAGTTCTGTGGTGGCGAAGGAGTTCTAGTTCCCCAGGAAAAGGTTCTGGGCCCCAGCCCTAGCTGAGCTGATTAAGAACTTCATGCAAAGTAGCTGAGGCTTCCCACAGTGCCCAGGGGCACCTGCCCTGCCTTGCCCTGCGGCCCGCCCCGGCTGGCCGCCAGCCACCGCTTGTCTGCTCTGTTCCAGGATGAACTCACTGCAGAAGCAAGACCTCCGCAGGCCCAAGATCCACGAGGCAGGGCGGGTGTCTCCCTACCAGCCGCCCACGCTGGCCTCACTGCAGCGACTGCTGTGGGTCCGCCGCGCTGCCACGCTGAGCCACGTGAATGAGGTCTGGCCCAACCTCTTCTTGGGAGATGCGTGAGTAAGACCCACGAGAGGGGCGGGCGTGGCAGAGGCTACAAAGTCCACACAGGAGGAGTCCTCCCCTGCTTCCCACCATCTCTTTCCACATTTTCCTTTCCTCCTTAGTTTTAATTTTGACTGTGGAAACAGAACTCAGATAACACGCATCTATAAACAATGTCCTGGAGTTAGTTTCACCTGTCCTTTACAAGCATGTGAATGGAATGAGAGAGAGAGAGAGAATTGTGCTTGGGTTTATTTCCTTGGAATTGTGAGGGGCATCCACATTGTTATGTATAGCTGCAGTTCATTCAATTTTCTCTGCTGTGTAATATTCCATGGCATGATTACAGCACAGTTTAATCCATTCTGCTGTATATGGGCATATGAATTGTTTCTAGTTTTGGGGTACTATGAACAGTGGTTCCAGGAATATTTTAGTGCACGTATCCTGGGAAAACATAAATATACAGAAGTTTCTCTAAGGTGTGTGTATGTGTGCGTGTGTGTGTGTGCGTGTATAGAACTGTTGTTTTTTCCTAAGAGTATCTTTTACGTTTTAGAAAAATGAGGGGCTGGCGCCGTGGCTCACTTGGTTAATCCTCCACCTGCGGTGCCGGCATCCCATATGGGCACCCGTTCTAGTCCCGGCTGCTCCTCTTCCAGTCCAGCTCTCTGCTGTGGCCCAGGAAGGCAGTGGAGGATGGCCCAAGCCCTTGGGCTCTGTACCTGCATGGGAGGCCAGGAGGAAGCACCTGGCTCCTGATCGGCGCAGCGCCGGCTATAGCAGCCATTTTGGGGGTGAACCAACAGGAGGAAGACCTTTCTCTCTGTCTCTCTCACTGTCTATAACTCTACCTGTCAAATAAATAAAAAAAGAAAAAAAGAAAAATGAACCAAAATATATGGATTTTGCAGATAACTAGTAACAAATTTTTGTGGACTTTTAAAAAAATGCACATACATGTTTTTTTTTTTTTTTTCACAAAAATGGTATCATTTGATAATCCCATTTTGTGAGCTGCTTTTATAGAAAGCTTTTTTTAAATGGAGTCATACTCCATATATTAAAACATCTGGTTTGTATTGTATATTCTCCTCAGGTTCTCAGCGTAGCGTGAACAGCTTTCCCCTCTCAGCAGCATGAGGGACATTTCGGTGACTGCACAGTGTTTCCTCACTGAGATACACAGGAAACATATCCAAGACCTCCAGCGGGTGCCAGAAACAACACACAGTACCAAACCCTATGCATATTTTCTCCCGTGCACTTTTCAATGAGCCTTTAATTCATAAGTTAGGCACAGGAAGAGATGAACAACATAAGAGCAGACCAGAACAGCTACGGTGTTAGGCAGACTAAGGGTCACAGGAACACAAGCAGCGTGGTCCCTCTGACAACCTAGAGGGCTCCAAGTGTCCACAGGGCTGCAGTGTACACAGCCTGCGTGGAACAGAGGGGCGACCCGAGGCTGGGCTGGACATGGCAGGATGGCCAAAGATTTCACAACAGCACCCCATTTAAAACACATGAATTGTGTATTTCTGGGATTTTCCATTCAGTATTTTCAGACCGTGGCCAACCACGACACAAAGCAAAACCAGAGATGGGGGAAGACTACTGTGCCACATTTAAGCTCCCATAATAGGATACTTGGGAGGGTTTTCCCTCATTTGTCATTTTATTTATTTGAAAGTCAGAGTTACACAGAGAGAGAAAGAGAGGCAGAGAGAGCGAGAGTTCTTCCATCCGATGGTTCACTCCCCAATTGGCTGCAACAGCCGAAACTGCGCCGATCCGAAGCCAGGAGCTTCTTCCAGGTCTCCCATGCGGGTACAGGGGCTCAAGGGCTTGGGCCATCTTCTACTGCTTTCCCAGGCCATAGCAGAGAGCTGGATGGGAAGTGGAACAGCCGGGACTAGAACTGGTGCCTGTATGGGATGCTGGCGCTTCAGGCCAGGGCGTTAACCCGTTGCGCCACAGTGCTGGCCCCTAACTTGTCATTATTTTTAATATTACTACCCTCAGTTCACATATGTCTGTGGGCACATTTTATTTTTCTCTTTAAGATTTATTGATCTATTTATTTGAATAGCAAATGACAAAGAGAGAAAGGGATCTTCTATTAGCCAGGACTGGGCCAGGCTAAGTCAGGAGCCAGCAATTCCATCCAGGTGTCCCACAGAGTGGACAGTGAGAGAGAGAGAGAGCTGTTTTTGTATTTCTCATAGACACACATTGAAAATAGAGCTATTTACAACATTTATGTTCCTGTTGTATTTTTAGATAATCTATCGATTACGAAGAGAAGTAAGTTTTTTTATTTTTATTTATTTATTTTTTTGACAGGCAGAGTGGACAGTGAGAGAGAGACAGAGAGAAAGGTCTTCCTTTTGCCGTTGGTTCACCCTCCAATGGCTGCCACGGCCGGCGCACCATGCTGATCTGAAGGCAGGAGCCAGGTGCTTATCCTGGTCTCCCATGCAGGTGCAGGGCCCAAATACTTGGGCCATCCTCCACTGCACTCCCGGGCCACAGCAGAGAGCTGGCCTGGAAGAGGGGCAACTGGGACAGAATCCGGCGCCCCAACCGGGACTAGAACCTGGGGTTCCAGCGCCGCAGGCGGAGGATTAGCCTATTGAGCTGCGGCGCCGGCCTTGACTGAGGTTCTGATATGGGATGCTTGCATTTCCAACAGTGGCTTAGCCCACTGTGCCACAGCATCTGCACCTCTGGGCATAGTTCTGATTGATGTTAGGAGACCTGCTAGGGGCAAAGTACACATACATTTTTTTTAAAGATTTTATTTATTTATTTAAGAGGTAGAGTCACAGACAGTGTGAGGGAGAAACAGAGAGAAAGGTCTTCCTCCCATTGGTTCACCCCCAAATGGCCACTACAGTCGGAACTACGCCGATCCGAAGCCAGGAGCCAGGTACTTCTCCTGGTCTCCCATGGGGTGCAGGGCCCAAGCACTTGGGCCATCCTCCACTGCCCTCCCGGGCCACAGCAGAGAGCTGGACTGGAAGAGGAGCAGCCGTGACTAGAACCCGGTACCCATATGGGATGCTGGCGTCTCAGGCAGAGGATTAGCCAAGTGAGCCACAGCGCCGGCCCCAAAGTACACATACATTTTTAAGGCTTCTGATGCATGTGGCCCAACTGCCCTCCAGAAAGCTGGCCTCGATGAAAGTGAGTGTGAAATGCCAACTAGAAGAGCTCCTCCTCGGGTCCCCCCCCCCCCCCATTCACTGGCTCCAGTGGCTCCCCTCCGAGGGGAACAGTGCAGGTTGGGGAAGCGACTTCCAACCCGTCACACAGCACGTGTGACCTGGTGAGATCCACACCCACCTTCCACTGCAGGTACACAGCCCGGGACAAGAGCCAGCTGATGCAGCTGCGCATTACCCATATTGTGAATGCGGCCGCAGGCAAGTTTCAAGTGGACACGGGTGCCAAGTTCTACCGAGGAATGCCCCTGGAGTACTACGGCATCGAGGCCGATGACAACCCCTTCTTCGACCTCAGCGTCTACTTTCTGCCCGTTGCTCAGTACATCCGAGCTGCCCTCAATGCTCCCCAGGGTGAGCTCCCGGGGCGGCTGTGGGGGGTGGGGGATGGGATGTGCGCTGGGGCCATGCATTTTTCAGTAGCACTGAGGGGTGGGGGGGGTCTAGAGCCCCAAATCTCTCCAGCAGCCTTCCCACTCTGTGAAGTAAAGAACTAAAGCCATTTGATGATGTCCCATTCAAGGCCACCTGGAACAGTCAGAGCCATCACTAAGATCCATGGGGCCATCAGTGTAACTGTCTCCTTCAGCAAGAGGGCAGGCTTGAGCAGGACCTAGCAAAGGCTCGAGACAGACTCCTCTGAGATGAGGCCATGGCATAGGCTGCTGGACAGAGACAGAACTGGGGCGAAGGAAAGCAAGTGGCATCCTCTTTAATCTGAGGCGAACCAAGGGACCTTGGGAGCTCAGCAGCCCCCTCAAGTTGCAACGGAGGCCAGAGGAAGGCACCTTGGGCCATGAAAAAGGAACCCCGGGGATGACCATCACTCTGCCACTCACATGCTGTGTGATCTTGAGCCTGCCACCTTCCCTCTCTGTGTCTCAGTTGCCATATCTGACAGTGAGGACAGTGTCAGTATTCCAAGAGGCTATGATGGGTGGGCTGCAGGCTGGCCACTTTCTCCCAGTGAAATGGGTGGCTTGAGAGCAGGTGGCTGACACCAGGTTGGTCTCCCCACAGGCCGTGTGCTGGTCCACTGTGCCATGGGGGTCAGCCGCTCTGCCACGCTTGTCCTGGCTTTCCTCATGATCTGCGAGAACCTGACACTGGTTGAAGCCATCCAGACAGTGCAGGCCCACCGCGATATCTGCCCCAACTCGGGCTTCCTCCGTCAGCTCCAGGTCCTGGACAACCGGCTGGGCCGGGAGACGGGGCGGCTCTGATGTTACAAGCAGCGCAGCGGCCTGATCCTCCCACCAGCATGGCCCAACTCAACCAGCCTGGCCTGGGGGCAACAGCCTCTGCTGTCTCCAGTGACCCTGAGATACAAACAGCAAGTGGGGGCTTAGCTGAAGCAGAGGCAGAGAACGCTGGCAGTGACCTTTAGCAGGTGGATTTCCCTAACCCAATCCAGAGATTCTTTATGCAAGAGAGTTGATTCTTTCTCTATAATAAAAGGTTCATCATTATTAAGATAGGAGATTTCTGGTGGTTTCTGAGGCATTGGCTTAATCTCAGGATGGCCACCAGGTAGCAGATGGCTTTGCTAATTTAGCATGATGGCAGCTTTAATAAGGAGAGAGTCTTAGTCCATTCTAAGGCTTAGTGCAGAAGAAGGGCAGGTGGGGATCAATTAGTGATGTCTGCCTTGAGCTACAAATGCTGAGGGCAAGATGACCTCTTCCTCCTCTCGTCCTCCTTGTCCTCTTGTAACCCTGCAGCAGTCAGGCGGTCTGACTGAGACCAGCGTTTGACGCATCACCATGCTCTCCATGCCCACACTGCCCAAAGCTGATAATCAACACTTGCTGTGCACAAACAGCATCTCTCAGAACCAGCCAATCTTTTCACCTGCACTCCACTTCTAAAAGGCCTACTTAACGAGGACAGTCACCTAAAGACACAGGCCTTCAACAAAAGGACAGGGACTGGTGAGGAGACATACCAGAAGTCCTGCTTGAAGGGCATTCTGTGCTGGGATAAGCCATTTTGCTTTGTGTTTCTAAGTTCTTATGCTCTAACGAAACAGCAGGCACAGAAAGCTCCCCAGAGTGGTACACACCCAGGGCGTACATGAGCATGAGCACTGGGTCTCCTTCAGCCTCTGGCAACTCCCATCTGGGCCCTGCCTCCTCTTATTGCCCCTCGAACGCCAAGGTTTCTGAGTCCCACCCTTGGCCTTTTCTCTTCCTTGGCGTCGCCGCTCCCCTGGGCACGATCTTGCTCCACAGGCTCTAGGCTAATGCCTCCCAGGCAGATACGGATGGCTCAGATCTCTTCCCTGAGCTCCAGTCTTCTGCATCCCACTGGCCACCTCCATGTGAGTACTGGACTTGAACTTCAGACTCACCTGGACTTTGCACCTCCCCACACCCAGATCCACTCCTGTTCCTAGCTTCCTGTTTCAGTGAAGGGTTTTGACAGCCGCTGTTCCCAAGTTAATGGCAGGTGTCATCCTGGACGCCTCCTAACTACCCCCAGATCTGCTCACTAAACTGTACGTTGGTTGTAACCATTGAAGTTCAAACTATCCTTGGCTCTCACCCAGATTCTTGCTATGCTGCCCTTGCCATCTCTCCGCCCCCAGCCTCACTGGTCTGAGATGGACACTTTACTAACAGGAAAAAACCTCATCATGCACCCTTCCGCTGAAAGCCCCCAAAGTACGAACACCTTCACACAGGATGAAGGTGCCTCCCATATCTCCAGCCATATTGCAGCTCTGTCCCCAAGCTCTCTGTGCAAGTAAGAAACGGTGACTCTACCCGGATGCACCGCTCTTAGCCCTGTGCTGCATGTGCCACAGGCAGCACCACCAGGAATGCACCACCCCACCCTGCTTCACTGGGCTAACCCCAGAATCTCCCTGAGGTCTCAGTTTAGATGGCACTTCTGGGAAGCCCACCCAGAGCCCCCCAGCCTAGGGGAAGTGCTCCTCCCAGGGCTACCAAAATGTCCCCCTTGCTGTGACACCACCTTTCACTGTGAAAGTGTCACTACAACCACCCTGTACCGTCATCCCTCCCAGTTGGCTGTGTCTGACCAGGGAAGGCACAGGGTCCCACAGCTGCCATGCTCTCTGCTTGGACTCCACCCTCAGGTACTTGGTCTTCTCTCCAGATGCCACCAGGGGGAAGGGATCCCAGGGTGCACCTCCTCTCCAGCTAGCTCCACCAGCTGTCAGCCTCTCACAATCTGGCTCCCCCTAATGCCCTCTTCCTAGCATTTCCTATCCCCTGGAGCTCCTCCCTTCTCCCTCCAGCTCTGCCCTCCTTCGGACTGAGGGCTTTTGCCTTCTCTGCAGTCCTTCCGGAGAGCCAGTGCTTTCCCTTTGGACAAATAGGACAAACATGCACCTCTGAGCAAACCAGCTTTTGAGGCAGAAGCAACCCTGGGCAAGCAGCTTACTGAAGGAAAAGTTTCCCTTCCTCCTGAGTGGACACAGCCCCAAGTCAGAGTGCCCAGCTGGGTGAGCTGATTGCTGGCTGGGTTTCAGCTCCCATCCATCCCTTCTGTGATTCACAAGATGCACAAATGGATGCTGCCTGCCTGGGAGGGATTTAAAGACCCATTTTACAGGTGCACACACAGATGCTCAGAGAAGAGGAGACAGGGCTGGCTCTTCTGGGTCTGGTTCTAGGCCCAGCCAGCCCCTCTGCCTGCTGCACTTGGCCCAACGCCAGCTGGCTGCTGGCTGTTCCTTTCCCAAGGATGCATAGACATCCCAGCTGGAGGACAGCAGCTTAGTGGCAGGGCCCAGCTCTAGACAGCCAGGGCTCCTCTCACCCCAGGGGCGGAAAGTTATCTCCTTCCATCCCCAGGCCTACAGGGCCTGTCACTCTGCAGAGCAAAGCTCAGCAGCCCCTCCTGCCCATCCCCTGTTCCCTGGGATCTACACCCAGGGCCTGCCTGACAACTCAGTCATGGTTGCTGTTTCTTGCTCATGCACCATCAGTGGACCCCAAAACACTGGCTCCAGGAGTCAGGATCTAAGTCATTATCCTGGTCTCTGCTAGCGGGCAGCCTGCCCCTGTAGCTGGGTTTTAGCAGGTCGCCAACCTGGGGCTCAGCGGACTGTGCTCAGAATCTGGGGCTGCAGGGAGGAAGGGAGGGAAGCCATGAGGAAGCAGGTATGAGGAAAGTCACACATTCTCCAAGCAGCACAGCAAGCAGATGCCATGCTCCAGGCTGGCACCTCCCCAGATGCCCTCCTGCCTGCCACCCTCGCTGGGGGAAGTCTGTGGCAGTGGGTCCCCTCTCCCTCTGCCCAAGAGCAGCCTCATGAGAGGAGGCAGGAAGCATGACTAACAGTGTACCTGGGAAGCCAGACTCCGTCGGTTCAAATCCTGCCCCAGCCCCTTAACAGATGTGTGCCCTCAGTTAATCGTCCCCTGCCTCAGTTTCCCTTTTGGTAACATGGGATTAATCACAGCCAGCACCACACAGGACTGCTGGCTGGCTTGAGTGCGGCCTAGAGCAGAAGGTGCTCTGCAAGAGGTTTTGTTGGAGCTCATATGACAGCTTTGAGGATCCGCACCCCAGTCTCAGGCTAAAAGCTGGCAGTGTTCTCTGTGTGTTTATTGAGGGCACAGATGACTAAAAGTTGGCTGACCTTAATGTGACACGGTATCTCACAATGGATGCTGGAAAGGACAGAGGTGAAAAACTGGGGAAATCAGAATAAAGTTTGTGGTTTAGTTAATACTTGTAGTGTTCTATCAGTGTTAATGTCTTTGATACATGCAGCATGGTCATGTACAAAGCTAACATCAGGGAAAGCAAGGTGAGAGTATATAAAAAATATCTGCTATCTTTATAAGCCTGCTGTAAACCTAAATTTGTTTTAAAATAAAAATGATCTAACAATTACCAACTGCCATGCAGTGCTCTAGGTATGTAATTTCTTTTTTTTTTTCTTCGAGTCTTATCCATATGTTTTATTTCTTTAGAAAGAACATGGATCCAATACAGCAAAATGTTAAGACTTGGCCATACTGAGTTGTAGAAATATGAATTTTTGTTGCTTCTTTTTTTGTATGATTAGATATTGCATAATTTTAAAAGTAAAAATAAACAAATCAACTAACTGCTAATTTAGAAACAGCTTATTCTATATATTTAGATTTTGAAAGCTAGCGAGTCAAATGGATTTCAGGAAGTGTTCTGAATTAAAACTGGACCATTACTACTAGCCTTCAGGCATGGAATACTGAGAATTCAAATGTTATCCTTCCAAAACCTCCAAGAGGCTTTGTTATGGATAATCTTGCTTCAAAAAAAAAAAAAAAAAAAGCTAATGATGACCCAGTTTCCAGGATTTAGGGGAAAGAACTGTGGCTGAGGAGCTGCTAAGCCAGTGAGACAAACCATCCATCACTTCCCGCCCTCCTCCTGACCCTGCCGGGTAGATCCTATTATCCCCGCCTTACAGACAGGCGCACAGGAGCAGGGAGCTGAGCCAGGGCAGCCCACGCGCCAGGGCAACCACGAGGCCAGGCTGACGACTCTGATGGACAACCCCAAAGCCTCAGAGCCCAAACTCAAGCGAGTTGCATGTCATGCTCATAACACAGGCTGACAGGGGCCGGGGCAGTGAGCATGGAGGCCGCAGAGGCTATACGTCCCCCTTCTCTCTGGCTCCACATGGAAGTACTGGGTCACGTGGTCACAACAACTGCAGGGGAGGCTGGGAAATAGTCTGGGATGCTGCCTGGAAAGAAGATGGCACTGCAGACAGTGGGGATCCTGAGCAGACCTTCCACAGTAGCCACTGGGGAAGATAAGTATATATACATATGTATAATATTTATTATAGGAAGGCAGAATGACAGACACAGAGGGAGAGACAGATATTCCATCCACTGCTTTACTCTACAAAAGGCCACAACAGCCAGATTTGGGCCAGGAGTCAGGAACTCTATCCTGGTCTCCCATGTAAGCGTCAGGGGCCCAAGTACTTGAGCCATCATCTGCTGCCTCCCAGGCACATTAGCAGGGAGCTGGGTCAGAAGCAGAGCAGCTGGACTCAAACTGGCACTGATATGGGATGCCAACATTGCAAGTGGGAGTTCAATCCACTATACCACAACACCAGCTCCTATTTATAAATTTCATGATACTGATAAGTTATATATACAATTCAACACTCATAAGCCCTAAGGGGTAGCTATTGTTACTCTCATGTTACAGACGAGAAGTATGAAGCTCAAAAAGCTTACCCAACCTCTCCCAAGGTCACACGGCTAACGTAGCCACATCATACTCCCAACTCAGGCAGCAAATCTACGTGCTTAAATGCTTCCTGCGCCCACACTCTGAGCTGGCCTTAGTGACTTGTTTGCTAAAAGGAGACAGCAGAGTAACTTTCTGGGACTTCTGAGGCTGAGTCATAAGACACTGTGAAACTTCCAGCTCACTCAGGAACTGTGAACCACCGTGCACAACGTCTGACCCCACCCTGAGACCATCGTGCTGCCATGCTCCTGTGTGAGCTAGCTGCTCGCTAGTCTCAGCTGATCGCAGATGCTGGACATTTAAGGGAGCCCTCCTTGAACTCTCTAGATCACTACATCAGCCAGCTCAATCCCAAGGGACTTCTGCCAATGCCACAGGGAACAGAGGATTGTTCATCTGTGCCTGCCTGAATTAGTAACCTATGAATAAGATATAAGAAAATGCCCTTGTCTTGAGTGACTCAATGTGAGTCATCTGTCACGCGTCAGTAGGTAACCAGCACACGGACAGAGCCGGGTCTGACTAGCAGCTCTGGCTTTAAATGAACCTTTGGAGGAATGAGCAGCTGGTGAAAGGGCAGAGCGGCCACATCATGCACCCCTGTGCCAGTGCATGGAGATGAGGCCGTGTCTGCAGGAAGCATGGGGAGCGTACAGCCCAGGCTTGCCTCTGCCCAGAGCCTACCTGAGATCAAGAGACGTGTCTATGGCCAGGAGGAACACTGGTGGCAAAGGCCTTGGGTGGGCAGGGTGGAGACCCCCCAGCTCTGTCCAAAGCTCCAGTCACCCCACCTTCTTTCCAGGCCAACAGCTTGGTGTGGAGAGGCCCCAGACTGCCTGCACACATTTCCACAGCAGGGTACTCCGCAGGGCTCCAGCTCAGAGCCTGGCCCTGACATCTGCTGCTTCTATTCCCTCCCTGACTGGGGCAGGAGAGGGCACCTGGAGTACAGACTCCACAGCCAGAGCCTTGGGGAAGCCTGCCATCCCAAAGAGGTCCTCTCTCGCGGGGAGTTTGAATGGGGATGTATGTAGCGCAAGAGCAGCAAGACTGGTGGGGAGGTCTCGGGAACACGAGCATGAGGCAGGTGGAGTCAGAGTGAACAAGCAGAGGGGTCAGCTGCCAGCAACAGGACCATCAGAAGTGAAGCCCTGGGCTGGCGGCATGGCTCAATAGGCTAATCCTCTGCCTTGCGGCGCCGGCACACCGGGTTCTAGTCCCGGTCGGGGCACCGGATTCTGTCCCGGTTGCCCCTCTTCCAGTCCAGCTCTCTGCTGTGGCCAGGGAGTGCAGTGGAGGATGGCCCAAGTGCTTGGGCCCTGCACCCCATGGAAGACCCGGAGAAGCACCTGGCTCCTGCCATCGGATCAACATGGTGCGCCGGCCGTGTCGGTCATTGGAGGGTGAACCAACGGCAAAAGGAAGACCTTTCTCTCTGTCTCTCTCTCACTGTCCACTCTGCCTGTCAAAAAAAAAAAAAAAAAAAAAAAAGAAAAGAAAAAGAAGAAGAAGAAGTGAAGCCCTGGAATACACAGCAGCCTGCACCGGAGAACCACGCCGACCTGGGGACCAGAGTCACGCCACGTCCTGGGAGACACACCTACTCTCCAGCGGAGCCCTCATCAGCTGTGTTCTGACAATGAGTCTGAGGGCACCTGGGTGGGAGTACATCTCTCGGCACCTGACAGAACCCCATGCTTTCATTCCTTGAATTCCAATCAGAGCACAGGCACCATCAGACGTTGAGTGAGTGGAGGACAACGGAACAGCAGGGTCAGGCCGGGCCCTGGAAAGGTACCACAGAGAGGCATGGGGCCTGGCCTGTCTCACTCTGCATCCCAGCTTCGCCCCTCCAGAGAAGTGGCACCATGTCTCTAGCAAGGAGGTCATAACATACCCCACCACCCACATACCACCATGGCCATTATGGGCTGCTGCAGGGGCTGGGAACAGAACGGCAGGAAGATCAAGAGCCTTGCAGGCACATGGACTTGGGGTCTTCAAAAATGTTTATTTATGTATTCTATGTGCAAGGTAGAGAGACAGCTCCCATCTGCCGGTTCACTCCCTAGATGTGCTCAACAGCTAGGGCTGGGCTGGGCTTCAGAAGCGAGGAACTCAATCTAGGGCTCCCAGGTGGGTGCAGGGACTCAAACACTTGGCCTTTATCTGCTGTCCCCCAGGGAGCACATCAGCAGGGAGATGGAATCAAAGCAGAGGAGCTGGGGCTCAAACTGAGGCTGTCTCATATGGGATGTGGGCATCCCAAGCAGTATCTCAACCAATGCACCCAACAGCCACCTTGTGGACTCAGGTCCACAAGCAGACTCCCCCCTTAACCAGCTGTGGGAGTCCCAGCAGATGCTGAACTCCTCTGAAGCACAAGTAAGAAGACAGAAGAGGTGCATTGGGTAGGTCTGTTGTGAGGATGGAACTAGAGCAGCAGCTTGGTGCCTGGCACATAGCAGGTGTTCAATAAAAGGCTGAGCTTCTTTCCTTGATGTGGGAAAAACAAGACTTGTTAGGAGGGTCTGCACCTTCAACCATCCTGAGTAGGGGTGGCGGGGCATGACAGGGTGGTCACCATTGCTCTGTTGCTCATAGGCCATCTCTAGGTTTATTTCACATTCATTTAAATACATGTATATGATCCACATTTTCCCCCAAGCAATTTCACACCCACAACATGCTCTGCCTTCTATTACAGGTTCCTTACATCAGAGCTGTACAGATATGCTAGGAGACTGGGTGTCATGACAAATGCGGCCTCCTACGTACAACACCACTTCCCCAACTACTATGGTATCTGCTCCATGAAGAGTCTGACAGGCTCTCCAGACTCGCACCTGATCTTCGCCCTGGTCTTTAATTTAAAGGAGAGGTCAGAAAGTAAATGTCTGACACAAAAACCTCCTCACTTTCCCAACAGAATCCTGGTGTGGTCTGACCAAGGTCTCTGAGTGTGCGCACACACACACACACACACACGGGCGCGCACGCGCATCCAGGCCTTCAGCAGCTGAGGAGAACAATCTGGAGTGTCTTGGAGGGTTTTTTCTTTTCAATTACAGCTCAATAAAAATGTCCTCATAAAAGTCCTAGGTAAGCAATCGCTTTGCCAGCAGGACAGGGCTACCACAGCCCAGGGAAGCCTGACTGGGGTGATGGGGAAGGGCAGGGAGCCAGGTTGGTTCCTTCAACCCCCCACCCCCAACACCTGCACACAGTGCACACAGTGGGCTCCTCTAGGGAACTGGGAACAGCCTATGCTAGAGGGGAGGGGCATCCTCCTTCCTGAAGCCTGAATAAGTCTGTCCCGCCAAGGGACCCGGAGAGGATCAGCCCTGTATCAGGTATAGTAGTGTTTTTTTTTTTTTTTTTTAAGATTTATTTATTTATGTATTTATTTGAAACACGGGAGGGTGGAGGAAAGAGAGAGAGAGATCCTCCAACCACTGATTTACTCCTCAAATGGCCTCAATGGCCGGGGCTGGGCCAGGCAGAAGCCAGGAGCCAGGAGCTTCATCAGGTCTCCCTTGGGGGTGGCAAGGGCCCATCTTCCACTGCTTTCCCCAGGCCATTAGCAGGGAGCTGGGTCAGAACTGCAGTAGCCAGGACATGAACTGGAGCGCATGTGGAATGGCAGTGTCATAGGCAGTGGCTTTACCTGCTACACCATGACACTGGCCCTGTATAATTTATTTTTTTAAAATTTTATTTGAGAGAGAGCAATCTAGCCCTCATCTACTGGTTCAATCTTCAAATGTCTGAAATGGCTAGGCTGGGTGGGACCAAAGCCAAGAGGTAGAAACTCAATCCAGGCCTCCCATGTGGGTAGCAGGAATTCAATTACCTTAGTCACCACAGATGCCTCCCAGGTTCTGCATTAGCAGGAAGCTGGAGTCAGGAACCAGAGTGGGGAAACAACCCTAGGCACTCCAATACAGGACATCAACAGCTTCACCATTTGGCTAAATGCCTGCCCCACACCTATTTTCAAAAACACTAAAAGACTCTATCATTCTTATCTCCCATAATCAAGTTCCTAAAAGTACAGCTGCCAAATAAAATACAGGACAGCCAGTTAAATTCGACTTCCAGATAAGCAACAAATAATGTTGTAACATAAGCGTGTCCCAAATATTGCACAAGATATATTTATACTAAAAATTTATTTGTATATCTGCCAGCCCTACCTGGAAGTCATTTCGCCCTTATGATCCCAGAGAAATGGGGAAAGGAGGCCAAATCCACGGGAGGAGGTGAAGAGGATGTTCTGGAAGGACAGGCAAAGAAAGCAGATGGCTGAGGGGCTGGCTGGCAGGGAGGCCTCCTGGTGGCGCTTCACCTCTCCAGGATGACGTCCCAGACACAGGGGCTGAGGGAAACTCGGACAAGGAAGGGGCCTTTGCTCTGGCCCACTGAGGCCTCTGGCAGGAGACCACTTCGCACCAACACAGGTGAGCAGCAGATGGGCTCAAGGAGCCCTGCAGCTTCAAGGCCCCTTCCTACCTTGCCTCTTGTCACAAACCCTGATGAGCATCCATGATCCACCCTGAACAAGAAAGGGGAACTGGGAGAGCTTGAGCTCTTAACTGGGAAAAGATCCCAGTGTCGTCAGTAAGCAACATCAGAGTCTTCCGTGCCCAGCAGCACAGGGTGGCGGGGTGTGGGACAGGTCAGAGGAGCTCAGGGAAGATCAAGAGGCCTGACTTGTGTATCCCAGGATAAAGAGTGGCAGCAGACAGGGACACCAAGTGTCTTGTGGGTATTTTCCCTTGGCTTCTAGAATACTTCCTAGCTTGTGCTGGAAGCTGTCATTATTTGCTGTACAGGGATATGCAGAGTGACTAAATTTTTGACCCCTTCCAAGCCAGACTGAGTGCAGCCAGGAGGGTCACGCTTGCTGACAGGCCCCCACCCTGGGATTGGCCTCAGCCACAGCCTGAGACCCCACACTCAGCATAGTCATCAGTCGCTTTCCTAACCCAATCCACCACTGTCCAGCAGAGGGAATGGCTACACCCTCAAGATCAGAAAGGCTTCATGAACACAAGTGTTTTGGGGCTGGCACTGTGGCACAGTGGGTTAAGCTGCCTCCTGTGATGCTGGCAGCCCCACTGAGCACTGCTTCATAGCCCGGCTGCTCCACTTCTGATCCAGATTCCTGCTAATGTGCCTGGGAAAACAGCAGAAGATGGCTCACGTGTTTGGGCCCCTGTACCCATGTGGGAGACCTGGATGGAATTCCAGGCTCCTAGCTTCATTGCGGCCAACTGGGGAATGAACCAGAGGATGGAAGATCTCTTTCTCTGTCTCTCCTCTCTGTGTAACTCTTTCAATAAACAAAACACTTAAAAACAAAACACAAGAGTTCTGTGCAAGGCCTATGACAAGCACTTTGTATTATCTAATTTATTCCTGAACCTATAATCCAGCCAGATCATCAGATAGTTCTCTGTAAGCTACCACGAAAACACATCCAGAACCTGATCCACTTCTCACAACCTCTGCTGCCACGCACAACTAAGGCATCCAGTGTCTCCTGGCTGGACCTCTACAGTAGCCTCTTCACGGATCTCCCAGCTTCTACTTGTGTCTGCTGTATTCTACCTTGCACACACCAGTCACAGTGTTCTTAAAATGCAAATTAGATCATATAACCACCCCCTGCCCCTAGACTAAAGCCCAAAATCTCTACCCATGAGGCCCTATGGGATCTCAGCTCTTATCTAACACCCCCTCCCTTATTTAATGTATTCCAGCCACACTGGCCTTGGGATGCATTGTGGTCCAGGCTAGGCTGCTGTAACAGTAAGTCCAAATTCAGTGGCTTTAATAGACATCTGTTTATTTCTCTCTTGACTCACTATACAGAGGTGGGTGGGCAGTCCGAGACAAGTCAGGTGACAACCCAGCTCCCCTCCACCTCACTGCTCTGCCATGCCCAAGAGTGAGGCCTGAAGCTGGGCCACAATCACCCTGCATCCCTTCCACTGTTGCTACTTCCTGGGTAGCATCCTTGCTTGCTCTCTGACCCTGCTCACATCTGGGCTCATCCATTCCCTTAATTTAGCATTAACCAATCTGCTATGGTTTGGATGTGGTTTATCTCCAAGGGCCCATGTGCTGGGACCTTGGTCCTCAGTGTGGCAAGGCTGACAGGTGTATCTTTAAGGGATGGAGTCTAGTGGGAGGTCCTTAGGTCATCTGGGGGTGTTCCCTGGAAAGGGATTAAGGTATTCTTCCTGGGACCCTGGTTAGTTCTCATGAGGGGACTATTATACAAGCCTGAGTCTGGCCCCAGCCAGTCTCTCTGGATGCCTGTTTTGAGATCAGTTTCTGCCTCTGCATACACTCTTGCTATCTGCCATGAGGCCCCTGCCAGAGCCTGTGCCATGATGTTTGGACTTCCAGCCACCAAACCGTGAGCTACATCAACCTCTTCACTTTACAAAGCTACCCTATCTCAGATCTTCATTCTAGCGATGAAAAGCTGGAGGCTACAACATGCATTCCTTGTTAGTTCCTGGCCAATACAGGACCCATTGCACAATGCATCAAAGTCGATGTCTTCCCAAAACTGACCTCAGTCTCACGATACAATGCCATTTTCCCCCTCCCAGACAGCTCCCAAGATTTAACTGGAATTGGCTCAAGGTATCTGTTGGGACTAAACGAGCATGGGTTGGTGAATGCCTATCCTTTTATTAAAATGTCCATGGCACTTTGTAATCACATGACTTTCCATGCAACAAGTGATTTTTTTTTTTTTTTTTGACAGGCAGAGTGGACAGTGAGAGAGAGAGACAGAGAGAAAGGTCTTCCTTTGCCATTGGTTCACCCTCCAATGGCCGCCGCGGCCGGCACGCTACGGCCGGCACGCTACGGCCGGCGCACCGCGCTGATCCGATGGCAGGAGCCAGGTACTTCTCCTGGTCTCCCATGGGGTGCAGGGCCCAAGCACTTGGGCCATCCTCCACTGCACCCCCGGGCCACAGCAGAGAGCTGGCCTGGAAGAGGGGCAACCGGGACAGAATCCGGCGCCCTAACCGGGACTAGAACCCGGTGTGCCGGCGCCGCAAGGCGGAGGATTAGCCTAGTGAGTTGCGGCGCTGGCCAACAAGTGATTTTTGAGTGCATACTGGGTTTGTGAATGGCAGTAAATTATCACATGACACTCTTTCCGCCCTTCGTTCCCCTGTGCCAGAGCTGGCCCCCTCTAAAAATCCCCCACAGTCTCTCAGTTCTCCTGGGCAGCCCTTACCCACTGGGCTGCCAGAATGCTTCCCCACTGGACGGGGAGTGCACCTGAGGCTGGTCTTTTTTTTTTTTTTTTTTTTTTTTTTTGACAGGCAGAGTGGACAGTGAGAGAGAGAGACAGAGAGAAAGGTCTTCCTTTGCCGTTGGTTCACCCTCCAATGGCTGCCGCGGCCGGCGCGCTGCGGCCGGCGCACCGCGCTGATCCGATGGCAGGAGCCAGGAGCCAGGTGCTTTTCCTGGTCTCCCATGGGGTGCAGGGCCCAAGCACCTGGGCCATCCTCCACTGCACTCCCTGGCCACAGCAGAGGGCTGGCCTGGAAGAGGGGCAACCGGGACAGAATCCGGCGCCCCGACCGGGACTAGAACCCGGTGTGCCGGCGCCGCAAGGCGGAGGATTAGCCTAGTGAGCCGCGGCGCCGGCCCTGAGGCTGGTCTTGATTTCCTGCCGCCCTGTTCTGCTGCCCACTTCCAGAACAGACCTGGTCACGGGGCAGGACCTCACCTCGGTAAATGCCGACTGCACAGGAAGATGCCAGCCCCCAATAGTGGTGAACTTGGTTCTCTTTGGGAATTTCTTCATCTGTCCAATGGGAGTTAAGACAATTAACTGGGGCTAGGGGAGACTGAGAAGTAGTGATCATTAGGAGGTACCGACAGCTTGTGACAGCCAAGAGCTTTACATGATGGCTTTCAATCCTCACATTAACCCTGTAGGAGTTAATTTTTCCCAAAAGATAAGAGAAATAATCCTGGAGGTGGGAAGGGTCTTGCACCAGCTCAGCAATAAGTGGCAGAGGCAGGACTTGAACTTGATTCCTTAGGTTGTGAGAGTATACGTCCTTCGCGCCTGTGTCTTCCTACCTCCCCCATGCAGCAATCACCCTGTCAGGCCCCATCAATGTCACTTTGAGGCACTAAGAGGCTGTGAAGAGGAAACAGCTATCTATCGGTAAAATAAACAAGTCCTGACACACAGACAAAGGCGCTAATAGAGACACTACTTACTGATTTACTGAGATCACTGACAGGCTCCAGCGGGGCTCAGAAGGCAGCCATCTCTTGGGAAATGGGGGAGTCATGGTGGACCCGGGCCCACAGCCCAAGCCCTGGGTCCTGGAGCTCTGGAGCCCCACAGAAGGCCAGCAGCAGGGCTCCCCAGTGTTTTGACAACCAGGGAGATAAACAGAGGCATCACTTCCAGAGATCTCGTTGGCCTTGGGGTCTTCTCCCCAACACCAAGTCCTCACACAGCTCACTCATTGGAGAGTCAAGAGTGACAGCTCCACAGCAAATGTGGCCTGGCTAGCTGCCAGCCAGCTTGCGGCAGGCCTCAGACACCGCCAGAGGCACCCACATGCCAGGTTTTAGGAACTGGGGATAACCGAGGCTGGACAAGGAGGAAGGTTTGTGCTCATTCGAGGAAATCTGGCCTCTGGGAGGAGCCAGGCAGGTGAGGCCTGGGCAGGACACATGTGGAAGCCTCCAGCCCATATTCCCGTCTCCACACTGACAGACCCCATTGGCAATGATCTAGATCTGTCCAGTATGGGGCCCCCAGACCTAGTGGGGCTACTGAGCACTTGAGATGTGCTGGATCTGAGCCAAGGTGTACAAAGTCAAGCACTCACAGACTTGCAAAGCTTAGTATGTAAAAAAGGATGATGTCAAATGTCTCATTAAATACTTTTCATGTTGATTACATGTTGAAACAATATTTCGGGCATGTTCAGTTCAATAAAATACATTATTAAAATTAACTTCACCAGTTTCTCTTTATACTTTTTAGTATAGCTAGTAAAATACTTTTACATTGCCTACCCGCCTCACATTACCTTTTATTGGACAGTGCTGCTCTGAAGGATCAGAAATACAAGAATTTATTGAACACAAAGTGACAAAAATATGAATATATTTTTATCAAAATGGAGATAAATGAAAAATGTTAAAAATGTTTATTTTCAAGAGTTCTTTTCTAAAATATCCAAGTTTCTATTAAAAATACAAGTGAACACATAATTAAATATAAAGTTTTAAATAATGATCTAAATGAATCTAAAAATCTTCACCTGTTTTCAGAAAATTTTACTAAATCAAATACTGTTATAAAATTAAAACTATTTGCAAGTCAAGTAGCCAATGTAAGGAACTAGCATCATGCACCATACTTACTACATTGGACCTATGAATGAGAGGAGACTTCAAAAAGTTCACGGAAAATAAAATTAAAAGATGTTTATTTTAGTGCAAAAATTTTTTGAAATCCATGCATGTAATCTTCAAAAGTTCACAAAAATATTCATATTATGAAAAAACTAGACATGGATTTCAAATTTTTTTTGCCCCCAAATAAACTTACCTTTTGAGGTGAAGACACCAGTTGAGAGGTGGGACACCTGACTCCAGCCTCCTGCCACTGCAGACTTTGGGAGGCAGTGGCAATGGCTCACATGACTGGGCTCCTGCCACCCATGTGGGAGACCTGGATTACTAGTACCCAGATCCCAACTTCAGCCTAGCTCAGCCCCAGCAGTTGTGGGCATTTGGGGACTGAGCCAGAGGATGGAAGCTCTCTATTTCTGTCTCTCTCAAATAAATAAACTTTAAAAATTATCCTTTAATTTCATTTCCCATAATTTTTTTTAAAGATTTGTTTATTTTAAAGTCAAAATTACAGAGACAGAGAGGAAGAGAGAGAGAGAAAGAGAGAATATTCCATCTGCTGGTTCACTTCCCAGACAGCCACAACAGCCAGGGCTGGGCCAGGACAAAGCCAAGAGCCAGGAGCCTCTACCAGGTCTCCCACATGGCTATCAGGGGCCCAAGCACTTGGGCCATCCTCTGCTGCCTTTACCAGGCCATCAGCAGGAAGCTGGATCAGAAGTGGAGCAGCCAGCACACAAACCAGTGTCCATACAGGATGCTGGGGTCACAGGCAATGGCTTTACCCAGTTCACCACAACACCAGTCCTCCCACAAAATTTTTAAAGTATCCTCATATATATGCTTTGAAGAATATTAGAATTGTTTACTGTACCAAATACTCCACGGCGGCTGTGCCACTGTGAGACTATGAAGCTCACTCTGCAGCACGCCCAGAGTCAGGAGAATACAGCCCCAGGGCCACTCCGCACTCCCAGATTCTCCACTCTGAGCGAGCAGACTTTACAAGCAGAATAAGCTGTTTGCTCTTGCACCGAAGCACTTCAGCAGCCCAAACCCATCCGCCTCCCCCAGGCCATAGCGCGTCTACATGTCTACGTGCACGGTCAGGGCAATAAAGCACACCTACCACCATGCAAGTCACTCTTCTGTCTTGAGTTCACAGAACAAGGTGGGGAGGGGGAGCATACTCCGCGGCCTGAACAGTGTTGGTCGCCGAGGTGGACAGAATCGAGGGTCACACTTTGCCAGAAGGCACCCGTGTCCTGATCTTCACCTACCCACAGCCAAACCCCCCTCTCTGGGCAGACAGTTCTACTGACAGATACGAGCAGTTGTGCAACCACAGCCACAGCCCACACACAGAGCGAGCAGTTCTAGCGTCTCCCAAAATTCTGAGCAACACTCTCTATTGCCAATTTTCTGTTGTTTTGGCCATTCTAATAGGTGGGTAGCAGCAGCTCAATGTGGGGTGTACCTGTGTGTGATATGCAGGGCAATCTACAAAGTAAAAAAAGTTCAGGACAGGGGCTGCTGCTTCCGGGGTCCGCGGAGGGTATGATTTAGGAACGCCAAGCATTCCCCTCCTGGAGAGGTAACTTCTCTGGGAAAACACTATGGTGGGCTTTTTAAATGAGAAAGCGGGGCCCTGGGCATAACGCGCCTGGGAGGGTGAGGCTCACTGGGAGCCAAACTGCTCTGATGGCTGAAGGGGAATGGAGCACCTCTGAAAAGCATGGTAAGAAGTGGTGAAGGGACACTCAGGGAGGAGCCCAAGAACAGAGCAGGGCAAAGCAGAAGGCTCTGGACGGAGCACTTTCCTAGGGCCGGGACCCAGCCAACCATTTTTTAAAGCCCAGGTGGCTGCATGTTGAATGTGGAGTTATCTCCCACCCTGTGCTGTGGTCCCTTCTGGCCCACGCCAGGGCCTGCGGGGAGTGGTGCTTTGGAAGAGCAGCCTGGAGGATGGAGTGGGGCTTACAGGGTGTGGGAGTGAGGGCTGGAGGGTGCCAGTGAGGGCGACTGTCAAGGAAGCCACAACAGAGCCAAATCAGCAGATGAGAGCCATCCTCCCCACCCTCTCCTGGGGGAAATAAGCCTCTGAATGGGTGGGTGGGGAGGGCTCTGGGCTTTCTGCAGAATATGGGCCTCAGTTTCTTTCGCTTTGTTCTGTTTTTAATTTGAGAGAGATATGACCAGGAGAGCCGAGGACTTCCAGTCTTGAACCCTGTGCACTGGGTTCTAGCTGGGCTCATCCGTATGTCCGCAGGGTGCTAAAAGCCTATGGATCTTTAGGACTCAGAGAAGTTTGGGTCCAGGATGGCACATTTCATGAATTACTTTCCTACTGCTCCTCCCACAAAAGACTGCAAGTTTCATGACTTGAAACAACAGGTGTGGGAGCCACCCGCATCCTCTCTTGCTCGCCCACCCTCCTCAGGTGCACACAGGACATGCCATGGGAGTACAGAGCTAGAAGGCAGCCACCTGCACACAGGGAAAAGAGCCCTCAGCACAATTAAACCCTGCTGGGACTCTGTTCTTCGTCCAGCCTCTGGAACGGTGAGAAATAAACTCCTATTGTATTTGTAATGGCAGCCTGCGCTGATCAGTGACGCACTGGGCTAAAACCGAGACATCAGCAGAGAGGTTTCCTTCTCGGTGTTCCGAAGCAGAAACCATCTCCTTGCTTATTCCAGCCTCTAGAAGCCGTCCTGTGGCTGCTGATCCCTTTTTTAGTCTTCAAAACCAGCAACAGATCACATTGCTCTGACCTCTTCTATTTCCCTCTCTCATTTTCATGAACCTATGCAATTATATTGGACTCATCTGGATAATCAGGATAATCTCCCTAGTTTAAGGTCAGATGATTAGCAACCTAATTCCCCATTGCCTTGTAACATAATATAGTCACAGGTCTCAGAGATTAGGATGTGGGCATCCTTGGAGAGGGGAGCATTATCCTGCCTCCCACACTGCGTCACAGGACCCAAGTAGGATTCCTTCCAGAGAAGCCAGGATGGAGACCCGGATCTGCCTATCTCGCTCTCCTTTTTTTTTTTTTTTAAAGGTTTATTTATTTATTTGAAAGTCAGAGTTACACACAGAGGAGAGGCGGGGGCGGGGGGGGGGGGAGGAAGAGACAGAGGGGGAGGGGGAGAGAGAGGTCTTCCATCCAATAGTTCACTCTCCATTGGCTGCAACAGCCGGAGCTGTGCCAATCCGAAGCCAGGATCCAGGAGACTCTTCCGGGTTCCCACACGGGTGCAGGGGCCCAAGGACTTGGGCCATCTTCTATTGCTTTGCCAGGCTACAGCAGAGAGCTGGATCGGAAGTAGAGCAGCTGGGTCTCAAACCGGCGCCCATATGGGATGCTGGCACTGCATGTGGTGGCTTTACCCACTACGCCACAGCGCCAACCTCCCTGCCTATCTGAAAATGGAGAGTAAAAGAGGTTCTAGGGGAAACTGTATGTATGTATGTATTTGATCGCTTCTTGGCCTTTTGGCTAGGATCAAGTGTATGTATGTATTTGAAAGGCAGAGTGACAGAGAGAGAGAAAGAGACAGAGTGAGAGATACCTTCCATCTGCTGGTCCACTCCCCAAATGGCTACAACAGCCAGGGCTGGACCAGGCCAAATCCAGTAGCCTGGGTCTCCCACATGGGCAGCAAGGGCTCAAGCACTTGAAGTGGAGCAGATGGGACCCGAACCTGTGCTCTGTAACAGGATGCTGGCATCCCAAGCAGTGGCGTAACCTGCTGTGAGATGACATCACCGACGGGAAAAGTGTCTTTAACAAGAACGACAGAGGTCAGGGAGGAGGTGCTGGCACCCAAGCCAAACACTGACGTAGGTAAGCTCCTAAGAAGCTACAGGAAAGGAGCATTTGCTTCTACAGGTTCACACCTTGCCTGCCTCGGTGGAGATTGCTTTGCACAGAATCCAGTGGGACTTTTCTTGGACTTGGGAGTAGCTGGATACATCTCTGAATGCAGCAGAGTTCCTGGCTTGCCCCTGTCCTGGCAAGAGGCTGTGTCTGCTTCATGCACATGAAACAACTCTTGGAATTTCTTCCCATGGTCGGAGTTCTGCCTTTAGAGAGACACTGCTGTGTCTCACAGGCCGGCCTTCCTGCTCTTAGGAAGCAGAAGAGCGTCCCCTGCCAGCACCACCAGTCTTTTTTAAAAAAATCTTCAAGGGCTTCCTTTAGCCCCTGTAATAAATGCTGTGGTTATCAAGACTCATTTTATTTATTTGAAAGGCGGAGAGAGGAGAGAGAGAGACAGAGACAGAGAGAGAGAAAGAGAGGTCTTCCATATATTGGTTCACCCCCCAAAAGGCCACAAAGGCCAGGGCTAGTCCAGGCCAAAACCGGGAGCCTGGAACTCCATCCATGTCTCCTGCATGGAATGCTGCTGTTATCCATTCTTCTTTGCCATCCTCTTTGGCACATTTTTAAAAAAAGATTTAATTAACTAATTAGGCAGAGGGAGAAGGAGAGGGAGAGGACCCAAATTCCTGCAACAGTCAGGCCTTGGCCAGGCAGAAGCCAAGAGCCAGCAACTCCATTCACGTCTGCCATGTGGGTGGCAGGGACCCAAGCACTTGGGCCATTATCTGTCGACTGCTCAGGCACATTAGAAGGCAGCTGGATTAGAAGCAGAGGAGCCAGGATTTGAACATGCACTCTGATTTGGGATGCAGGTGTCCCAAAGGGTGACTTAATGACTGTGCCATACTGCCCACTCTTTGGGGCATATTCCTTTTTTAAATGTATTTTTTATTTTATTTATTTATTTATTTTTTTGACAGGCAGAGTGGACAGTGAGAGAGAGAGAGACAGAGAGAAAGGTCTTCCTTTGCCATTGGTTCACCCTCCAATGGCTGCCGCGGCCGGCGTGCTGAGGCCGGCGCACCGCGCCTATCCGATGGCAGGAGCCAGGTACTTATCCTGGTCTCCCATGGGGTGCAGGGCCCAAGTACTCGGTCCATCCTCCCCTGCACTCCCTGGCCACAGCAGAGAGCTAGCCTGGAAAAGGGGCAACCGGGACAGAATCCAGCGCCCCAACCGGGACTAGAACCTGGTGTGCCGGCGCCGCAAGGCGGAGGATTAGGCTAGTGAGCCGCGGCGCCGGCCTGGGGCATATTCTAAAGTAACAAAAACTGAGGAAGGGCCGGTGCTGTGGCTTACTTGGTTAATCCTCTGCCTGCGGCGCCGGCATCCCATATGGGCACCAGTTCTAGTTCCAGCTGTTCCTCTTCCAGTCCAGCTCTCTGCTGTGGCCCAGGAAGGCAGTGGAGGATGGCCCAAGTGCTTGGGGGCCTGCACCTGCATGGGAGACTGGGAGGAAGCACCTGTCTCTGGCGTAGCTCTGGCCGTAGTGGCCATTTGGGGAGTGAACCAATGGAAGGAAGACCTTTCTGTCTCTCTCTCTGTCCAACTCTATCAAAAAAAAAAAAAAAAAAAAGCAGAGGAAGAGGTCACAGGTCTTCTGGTCAACCACAGTTAGGGTCTATTGTAATGGAGGTGAAAATCCAGCAACCCACCAAGTTCTTTTCTTGAACACCTTCCAGGTGATATGAAATGGCCTCATTATCTCTCATCTACTTTTTTTTTTTTTTTTATTAAGACTTAGTAATTTATTTGAAAGGCAGAGTTACAGAGAGGCAGAGGCAGAGAGAGAGGTCTTCCATCCACTGGTTCACTCCCCAAATGGCTGTTACTGCCAGAGTTGTGTTGATCCGAAGCCAGGAGCTTCTTGAAGGTCTTCCACATGGTACAGGAGCCCAAGGACTTGGGCCATCTTCCACTGCTTTCCCAGGCCATAAGCAGAGAGCCGGACAGAAAGTGGAGCAGCCAGGACTCAAGCCAGCACCTATATGGGATGCTGGTACTGCAGGCAGCGGCTTTTACCTGCTATGCCACAGTGCCAGTTCCATCAACTATTTGTCTAACGTCTAGCAGGCTGCCTCAGATTTCTTTAGATATTTTATGTCTGCTTCCTACTTGACCCTTTATCTTCTGAGGCCCCTCTTGCCTCCTTGGCCCTTGACTTGTGCTAGGGCTGCGGCTGCCCCATCAGGTTCCCAGCCAAAAAGAAATTTTCTGTGGCCTGCCAGTTGCAGCATCCCTGACCCCTTCAGTCCTGGGGCGACTGCAGAGGGCCTTTTAAACTCTGCTGCTCTGACTCCACCCTTAACAGCAGGAACACCTGGAGCCTGACATTCTCACCTTGCTGTACATTCAGATTCCATGCCTTCGCCTTGGGAATATTATTTGCACCAGGACATCAATAAAAGCTAAATCATTTAGCAGTTTCACTGTGAAACATACTGGTAGAAACAATCAGTATCAATAAAATTGGCAGCAGCTAAGCCAGCCAACTGAGAGGAAGGACTTGGGTTTGCAAAAGTTGCAGAGGATAGCCGGCGCCGTGGCTCAATAGGCTAATCCTCCACCTTGCGGCGCCGGCACACCGGGTTCTAGTCCCGGTTGGGGCGCCGGATTCTGTCCCGGTTGCCCCTCTTCCAGGCCAGCCCTCTGCTGTGGCCAGGGAGTGCAGTGGAGGATGGCCCAGGTGCTTGGGCCCTGCACCCCATGGGAGACCAGGAAAAGCACCTGGCTCCTGCCATCGGATCAGCGCGGTGCGCCGGCTGCAGCGGCGGCCATTGGAGGGTGAACCAACGGCAAAGGAAGACCTTTCTCTCTGTCTCTCTCTCTCACTGTCCACTCTGCAAAAAAAAAAAGTTGCAGAGGACAATACAACGACCCCAGCACAGAAGACCCCATTCAGTGAGGGATGGGGCAAGACTAGTGACTCCCTCCTCTCAATCCTTCACCCACACAGCATTATTCATTAGAAAGAACCGTGGGAAGCCCTGAGAAGATCTTACTAGAGACAGGGGAGGAACACACACACACACACACATCCGGCACTATACAAAAGCAGGGCGCACTGGCAGGGCTCAGTCAGGGGGTGGCGGAGCAAAGAGGGCTGCAGCCAACAAAGAGGGACGCCGAGAAAAGGGAGAGCTGGGAAGGCTGCTGGACTGGGCGTGGGGGGGCATACTAACACTCTCCAGCACTTAACATGCTTCCACGTGCCAGGCAGAGGCTTTTCCGGACATTTTCCCACTCAGTCCTCACAACAACTTAACAGGCTGGTACAACAATTTTCCCCACTGCAGCACGGAGAGGCTGGGCACTGGGCGGGGGGGGGGGGGGGGGGTCTCACAGGAAGTAGCATAATGCCAACCACCCCAAGCTTACAGCAGTGCCAGGTTTCATCAGTCACCTATGACTTGTGACAGGGCAATTATCTCATCACCCCCTCCACCCCCCCAAATGATGGCACCACAAGCTCAGCTGAGACTGGACGAGAGCGTCCTCCTCCATGTTGTGCACCCTGGCCCTCCCGGGCTCTGCGCCAGTGGGCAAACCTCCCCTGCTCCAGTTGTTCTGGGCCAGGGCTGAGGGCACAGCCTCACAGACACCTGGCCTCGTCCATCCACAAAAACAAAGCTAGGAAATTTCCGCCTGCCCCAGCCCTGGCAGCCACATGTCCTGCCGCTGTGACCAGGCAGGGACAAGCATGTGGGCTCCAGGTATGGGACTTCCCAAGTCCAGGGTTTAGGTCACCCTGGCGAATCAAATCACTCTGCAAGCAGATGCCATGGGTCTCCTCTCACGCTGGACAGCAGGCAAGGTCAGTGTCAGCAGATCTGACCCTAAAAATAGGCTCTGTGCTGCCAGTCAGGGTGTATAGCCGCCACATGCCCCACTGACCAGCACCTCCTGAGCCGGACGGGCCCCACGCACACAGGTAAGGCCCTGCGGTGGGGAGGCCGGCATCTCTCGGGTTCGGCCCAGTGTTTCTCCCAGCACCTGGCTGTGGGCATGAAAAGTCCATGCTCTGTTTTCTGGGGCTGTGCAGGGCAGCTGGCATCGCGTGAAAGCTTTCCTGTCCCCCCTTTTCCTAGAAACCTCATGGAAGTCTCTGCACTTTCCCCTCTCTAATCAGAGCTTCCAGTTACACGTCCAATCCTAAGGGACCACGGGGTGGGTGACAGCTCTCAAGGCAACTCATTGGGCTCCCACTGTGCTGCGCTGCACTTCACATCTCCCGCAAGGTCCTATGCATGCCCACTAAGCCACTAGGGAAGAAAACCCCAGGCGGGGGCGCAAAAACGTCAGTGGGGAGCAATGCAAGGCATGATGGTGACAGTGTGGTTGCTGTGGAAGCCTTCCCAGTTCTGGGGGGAGGTGGGACGGGGGCGGCTGAGTCATAGAGGCCAGGGCCCCCTCACCCGGCAGCCTTGCGCATGGCAGGATGGGGCAAGGTGTCCTGTGTCTCAGGCCAGGGCTTTTTCAACAGACCCCGGCGTTCCAGGCTGTGGCCCCAGTGGCCCCTCATGGGCTTAGACCCCCTAAGCTGTTGGGACTGGGGTAGGGGCTCTAACTGTTCAGAAAAACTAAAAATATTCCCAAGGGAAAACCCCCGCTTTAGAGGGGAGGGGCTGTGGGGGAGAGGTCTGGAGAGGCCAGCAGCACTCCTGAGGGGCCCTGGTCCTCGGTGCTTCTTCTGTGTCCCCTGCTGGTCATTTTGGTTCCCTGCTCCCACCCAGACAAATCTGGGGCTTTCTGAGCTGAGTCCCTAACAAGGAAGAACCTTGGGAGTGGGGTGGGGCCAGGGCTGGGAGGGGCGGAGGACAGCTAGGGGTGGTCAGCCGGCTCCAGGGGCAATTGCAGATCTGTGCTGAGGCTGCGAGGGGAGGCTGGGCCCCTGCCACCTGAGAAGCTGGCAGCTGGCACTGGGACATCTCAGTCCTGAGGTGATGGTGGGCAGGAAGGGAATCTGGGTCCTGCCTACGGGTGGCGATCCTAAGGCTGTGGTGGGCAGAAGAGGAGCAGCTCAGAGGTGCTGAGAACAAAGGAAGGGTTGTCAGCGTTTTCTGACAAACCAAGCCCAGTGGGGTTCACTTGGGGAGGGGGTGCACTGCCCTCCCCCAGCCATAGAGCCAGGGTGGCTTTCCCCAGACACTGCACAACCGTGGGAGCTGGCAGCATTCCCAGGCACTGACCGCAGGTCCAGCACCACCCTGAACACTTGCCTCATCCTCCTAGGTCTCGACTGGCTTCTCTCCCCTCTGCAAAGGCTCGGCAAACAGGGCCACACTGGTCTCCACTTGCAGGCGACAAGCTGAGATGCAGAGCTGAGTGGTCTGGCCAAGGTCACACGTGCTGGACAGAGGCTATGCCCAGTGTGCGGCTTCCGTCTGATGGCCTGGTGCCCCTCAGTAAGGTGGCAGCAGCGGGTTCTCTCTCCAAACTGAGGTTCTTCTCCAAGAGACGCCTACCTGGGGTTAAGGGTCAGAGCTGTTTGTCTTCTCAGTCTGTGGCCAGAGTAGACACGGTCTGCATTTTTGCTTCCAGTCACCCTTCCTGGTGCCGAGCCTGACCCAGTCCCCAGACATGAAGAGCCCTTTCTTGCAGCTGGCGTTTCACATTGGAGCCACTGCGCCCCACGCAGACCCTCTGCCCTGGCCCCAGTGCTGTATTCCCTTCTCCTTATTCTTGGCTCAGAACAGTGTCTAGCACAGGAGGGAATTCTCCACCCACCATCCCCGTGCTCCATCACTCTCTGAGCCCATGCTGGTGTGCCAGAGCTTAATCCAACCACCAGTGAGGCGAGCATTATCCCCATTTTACAGGTGAGGAAGCTTGAGTCCAGGGATGTGAGGCTGCAAGGCCAGTGAGAGCTCTTGTCACAACTCCACACCACTTTGCACTTCACCACAGGGAGGGAATGTCCCCAGCTGAACAGTCAAGGCCCGGCCGCAGGAACCAGGACCACAGAGAAGGGTCTGGCGACACACAAGGATGCCTGGATGGAGCCCCAATTACTAGCTTGTTGCATTCCTTTAAGTGGGCAGGGGGGCTATGCCCCAGCCTGGCAAGTGTTCAGAGTAGATGACTCCCTGGGGCCAGCCACGGCCTTGATCCCTTGCCGAGTTTCTGCTGGGGCTTTAAAAGTGGCAGCCTTGACCCCCAGACTTCCACAGGCCCAGAGCCCCTCTGCAGGGCATGTGACAGACAGGCCCAGAGAGGAACAGCAGCCTGCACTGGAAGTGGTCCACAGGGAGAGCCGCACCCCCCGCCCCAGCGTGACGTCCCCACACGAGGAGTGTGTGTCCAGAGGTGCTGGGCCGCGGGCGAGGGCTGAGAAACCGCCCGCAGTGCTTCCACACAGCTTCAGAGGACGCAGAGGAACCACAGCCAGTCTGGTCGGACATCACGGCCTCTTGTCTCCCACGCCAGAGCTCCCCCTTGGCCGCCTGGTCAAGGCCATCCCAGCTGGCTGCCTGGTCTGAGAAGGAAGCTCAGTATGGGCCTCCAGCCTCCTCATGGTTTCCGGGCGGCCCACTTCTGCCAAACCAAGCTTGGAGACGTCAATTAGGAGTTCATCAATTAGCACCCCAAAGCACTCTGGAGCCCTTCGAGGAGTTAATCATACAAGTTCATGACATCAACACCATCGAGAAGGAATATCAAATTACCTCTTAAATGAAGGCTTTTCTGTTTTTTTTAATAAAAGGATTTTATATTAATTCACATGATTGCCTCCTGTTAACATATTTGCCAGAATCCAAAAAGAAAAAAAAGTCTGTTAAACTTTACGAATGAAATTATAGGCAACAAAAAAATTCGTAGGTTTTCACATCCAAGTTTTAATTTTTTAAAGATCCCCAACTTTTGTTTCCTCCTTGGGATCATTTGGGTATATTTAAAATGCATGAGAACAGGCACTGACTTGTAGTAAATTAGAAATATGTCGTATTTATACACAGACCCTGCTGCCAAATTCCACGCCCCTACATACCGGCAGGAGGTATCACTCCTCTAACAGAACCATTTACCCAACCACAATAACATTTTTACTCTCTCCCTTCTTTCAAAGCACATTCCAAGCCCAACTTGGGTGGTGTCAAGGAAGAAAGGTGGTATGCGTGCATTTAAACACAGACTAACTTGCCCCACAATCCCAATGAGCTCGCAACACAGGTCACCCCATCCCTGCCCACTCCCCTCGTCCCGCCGTGGGCCAGCCCAGCCCTGCTTGTGTCGCACACAGTGGTGACACATGAGTACGGCTTTGGGGAGGCAGCACCAGGCCCAATTTGTGAAGCTGAGGATGAAACCACACTGACCCCTGGGAGGGCCCCTGATGTCAGCTGACTTAGACTACACTCAGTACAGGCTAAGGGAGTTGAGGACACTGGCTCTGATGCCACAAGGTGGGGGCAGGGAGGGGTGCCAGGTTCCCTCAGTGTGGATGCACCCCAACTTCTTCTAAAGCCCTTGACCGACTTGGTTTCGTGTTTTGTAAGGAAATAGTGTAAGCTTCTGGAACCACAGCACCCGGATGTTCCCCGGTTTCCCAGGTATCACCAGGGAGCTGAGAGACCTTCTGTGTCAGCCCAGGCCTGGCTACTGCCATCACAGGCTTCCAGGACTCCGACCTTCCTTTGACGGACTCCCGTGTTACAGGAGGGCAGTCAGGGCCTTGGGATGGATGGGAGGAACACTGTTTGCAGGCCTCGTCCTTAGGCCTACAATTAGGGTGAGCATCACCTACAGGCACCAATTCTAAACGAGATGCCACACGAATTCTTTTCTTGCTATATGCTCCAATAATACATGGCTTATCACAGAAAATTTAAGAAAGATTGTTACTTAAACATAACAAAAACTAGGGCTGGCACTGTGGCTCAATGAGTTAAAGCTCCAGTCTACAGCAATGGCATCCCATGTGGGTGTTGGTTCGAGTCCTGGCTGCTCTTCTTCCGATCCACCTCTCTGCTATGGCCTGGGAAAGCAGTAGAAGATGGCCCAAGTCCTTGGGCCCCTGCACCCATATGGAAGACCCAGAGGAAGTTCCTGGCTCCTGGCTTTGGATTGGTGCAGCTCCAGCCGTTGTGGCCATCTGGGGAGTGAACCAGCGGGTGGAAGACCTTTCTGTCTCTCTCTACATCTGCTTTTCTGTAACTCCTCCTTTCAAATAAATAAATAAATATTAAAAAAAAATAAAAGAAAAAGAAAAGGGAAGAAAAACCACCTGTAAATTCATCACCAGTGTTAAGATGAGGTTTTGGTGGTGTGTACTGCGATTTGACGATGGGATCACACTGACTCTCCTGCTCCTGAACTGCTCTCCTCTCTACCTCTTTTGCTGTGACTTCTTGGAAGTACAAGCATGGCTGCTGCAGGGTTATCGCTGGAGATTATGCCAGTGTGAGGGCTGCTGCGGTGATCTCACGCTGAACACTGGGATTCCCTTTTCTCTGCCCTGGAAACTCCTGGGCCCAAGCCCTCCCCTTCCCCACTCCACCACAGGGCATCTCATCTCTTTTCTGGAATGTTCTAAGGAACTCAGAACTCTCCTGCTTCATTGTACTCAACAGCCCAACAATTCTCTTTGCTTTGGTCCACCACGTTCCAGGCCATGCTGAGGGATTTACCTTGCTTCCATTGAAAGGACCTTTGAGTCGCCACATTTTTTCTGTTCAGATAGAGGACTGCATGGCACGTCTGTATGACTGACTTTGCTTATTTGCTCTTATTCCTAGGCCTGGCTCCCCGGACAATCTTCACAGGCTCAAGGGTTCCATCGAGATTTAATTCCCCACTGAAGGGAACTGTGCATCCCTCCCCCTGCTTCTCCAATTTGCCAACTTAGACAGCAAAACAGTTCAGGTTGGTATTTTGTTTTCAATTATTACTAAGACTAACTGATTTATTTGAAAGTCAGAGTTATATAGAGATCTCCCATCTGCTAGGTCAGTCCCCAGATGGTTGCAATGGCTGGGGCTGGGTCACGTTGAGGCCAGGGCTTCATTCAGGTCTTCCACAGGGGTGCTAGGGCCCAAGCACTTGAGCCATCTTCTGCTGCTCTTCCCAGGACATTAGCAAGGGGCTGAATTGAAAGTGAAGCAGCCAAGGCTTGAACCAGCACCCATATGTGATGCTAGAATCATAGGCGGTGACTTACTCACTGTATCACAACGCCAGCCCCAGGCTGGTATTTTTGTTCACTTACTCACCACTCTGGTTCCAGCTCCATTTTATCAGAAGAGAAGCTGGAGTTCATGGAGGGGGACATGTGTGGCTCTGAGAGCCCTCAGTGACCACTGGGGCTGTGAGGGCACAGGAGGAAGTTAGGGTAGAAATCACAAGTGACAAGTGACAAGCAACTTTCTGCCAGACTGCTCTGTTTGGCCAGAACAGTTAAAAAAATACAGACATGGAGGCCGGTGCCGCGGCTCACTAGGCTAATCCTCCGCCTAGCGGCGCCGGCACACCAGGTTCTAGTCCCGGTTGGGGCGCCGGATTCTGTCCCGGTTGCCCCTCTTCCAGGCCGGCTCTCTGCTGTGGCCAGGGAGTGCAGTGGAGGATGGCCCAGGTGCTTGGGCCCTGCACCCCATGGGAGACCAGGAAAAGCACCTGGCTCCTGGCTCCTGCCATTGGATCAGCGCGGTGTGCCGGCCGCAGCACACCGGCCATTGGAGGGTGAACCAACAGCAAAGGAAGACCTTTCTCTCTGTCTCTCTCTCTCACTGTCCACTCTGCCTGTTTAAAAAAAAAAAATACAGACATGGTTACTTATCATCAAATGTGATTTATTATAAGAATCCCAAAACAGAAAACAGAAAAAACCTCCTTCAGCCCTGCCTCTTACCCACAGTACTGAAACTCTGGTATACTTTTTTTCTAGTATCAAAAGCAAAAAATCTACATAAAGTGTATATGTGAAAAAAAGTATGTATGTATATGTGTGTGTGTGTGTGTTTGCATAAAGTGAAACTATGGTGTAAAAATTACAGCTGTGAATCTGGATCCAACCCTTTCCTCTCCTCTTTGGACAAAGGAATCCTTTAACTACAAGCAAGCCAGTAAAGCAGAGGGGTGCCTGTGCTGCCCATGCAGGTCACGACTTTGTGAAAGGCAATGGCACCCTGGGCCTTCGTGGTCAACACTGCTAGGCCCCCAGCTCCCTCTGCTTTCCTAGTACCTTTATCTGGAAGAAACACCTGGCTCCTGGCTTCGGATCCGCCATTTGGGGAGTGAACCAACGGAAGGAAGACCTTTCTCTCTGTCTCACTGTCTATAACTCTGTCAAATAAAAAATAAAAATAAAAAATAAAACAAAGTATGAGAAAATTTGGGCTTGCATTGCCACATGGAACAGCAACTGTGGCCCCTTCAGGGGGACGTCATTTGCCCTTCAGAGTGCACAGTCCCCTCTACTCCCTAATGTCTCATACCTACTAAGGCCAGTGTGCCAGGTTCTGTTTCTTTTTCAACAGCCAACTCTCTTCCCTCCTCTATGTTACCTGTCTGGCTCCCCTCTAAAAAAAAAAAAAAAAAAAAAAAAAAAAAAAAAAAATTTATTTATTTGAAAGGCAGAATTACAGAGAGAGGAGAGAGAATCTTCCACGTACTGGTTTACTTCCCAAATGGCCACAATGGCCAGGGCCAGGCCAGGCAAAAGCCAGAAGCCTGCAACTCCATCCAGGTTTCCCTTATGGTTGGTGGTATCCCATGTGAGTGGCAGGGGCACAAGTGCCTGGGCCATCCTCTGCTGCTTTCCCAGGCACATTAGTGGGGAGCTGGATCGGAAGTGGAGCAGTTGGGAACCGGTGCCCATGTTGGACGCTGGTGTCACAGTGGGTGGCTTAACTTGCTGCAGCACAATACCAGGCCCTGTCTGGTCCTTTATAAGGAGACTTAGTTCACTGTTCTTAGAGGAGGAGAAAGATGGCTACACACAGGCCAAGCAGCTTTCAGAGCTGGCATTTGATTTCCTGGGACCACATCTTTAAATGCGAAGCTGTAACAGGAACCTGGAGGCCTCTCTTGACAGTCTGCCCAGCTCTCATTATGACATTTCGCCTGTGATTGATATTGTGTGTGTCACTGAGACCTTGGCAGTTAATCTCTGGGTCGAATCTATAGTAACCAAACAGAACAGATCTGTCTCCCCCTTCCACTTTGGCTGTGATCTGGGAAACAGACGCTGCTGGCCTCTCTGAGAATTAGAGATCTGGGAGCCGCGCAGGGAGGGACGCACGCAGCCGCCTTCAGGATCTGGAAAGATTCCAGGTCTGTGGGTTCTGGACGGCTCCACGCTTTGTTCTCTTCCCCCATCAAATCTGCATGCCGGAGGATAATAGATCCCAGAGCTCCCTGTGCGTGCCAAGCTGCTCTGGGCAGACCGCACCACTTCCTCTTCTGTCTGGAAATCCAGCCGGGGCTTTCACGATGGTTCCCTCTGCCGTGTAATGGAGGAGGAGCAGCTTCACGGAGGGTGAGGTCAGCTTCAGTGATCAAAGGAGGCAGACAGGGTTTCAGGATGGAATTGACCCGAGTGTCTCCCAGCAGTCACCTCTTCTCCTCTTCTGAAGCCTCCATTAGTGGCAGGTGGGGTTCAAGAGGGCCTCAACCACCCCCTTTTAGATGCATGGTACCCAGCCTGTACCACCGCCAAACAAGAAACGGGGGTGCCAGAGGTGGGCCAAGTTTTCATCTCTCACAGGTCCCTGTGGGCCCGAGGCTTTATCTTGTGCTCAGGAGACCCAGCGGCTGTGCTGTTTTCCACCAGAGGCTGCAGGCCATGCCTGGAAACACTCACCGCAGGGGGGCCTGAGAGCTGAAGGCTAGGCAGCTGGGTCCATGCTGCACTTTGCCCTTCCCTCCTTTCCCTGCCCCCACCCCCAACGCTGTAACCTCCCTCCCCTACCTACATCTGCAGCTCTACCTGAGTCCCTGGCATGGACTCACAGGCCTTTATCATTCATTCACTTCTCATTCATTCACTCATGCCATCCATTCACCAAGACACTGCCCCATTCAACCAACAATTTCTTGTACCAGAAACTGAGCCTAAAAAGTAAACCACCGCGGAGGGAGCCCAGAGCGAGGCCTCTGTGCCCTCTCCAGCCAGGCCTGCTCCTGTATGCTGGGCCCCAGATCCGATCCCTTTCTGGAGGACAAGGTGAGAGGATTCTGACTGAGCTCCAGTACTGCCCTCCTCTTGCCTCCTCAGCCACATCCCGGGCAACTCTCAGCACGTTTTGGTGGGCAGCAGACTCGCCTGGGAGCCTGTTAAAATACGAGAGTCCTCGGCATCTGCCAGCAGGCCAGTGTGCAGCCCAGGAATCTGGGTTTTCAGCCAGGCCAGATGATTCTGATGGAGGTGGTCTTTAGGTTACAACTTGAGAGACTCCAAAGAAAGGTTCTCTCTGCTCCTCTTTGTCTCTGTCCCACCCCAGGAAGCAGGATATTACAGAAGTCCCACGCCCTGGCTTCCCACCATCCCCATACTCACACTGCTAGCTGGGGAACCTTTACTTCAGCTACCAAATTCTCCAAGGCAGTAATTTCCACTTTCCTTTTAAAATTGGTTCTTTTTTTTTTTTAGAAGATTTTTATTAAATGAATACAAATTTCATATGTACAGCTTTTAGGATTATAGCAGTTCTTCCCCCAATTCCCGCCCTTCCACCCCCACTCCCAACTCACCTCCTACTCCCTCTCCCATCCCATTCTTCATTAAGATTCATTTTTAATTGATTTTATGTACAGAAGACCAACTCTATACTAAGTAGAGATTTCAATAGTTTGCACCCACACAAACACACAAATATACAGCACTGTTTGAAGACAAGTTTTACTGTTAATTTTTGTAGTACAACTCATTAAGGACAGAGGTCCTACATGGGGAGCAAGTGCACAGTGACTCCTGTTGTTGATTTCACAATTAACACTCTTATAAAATTGGTTCTTACGGAGCATTCACACCCACACCAGAGTGAAGCAAGGTGGGGCAAGGGGAGGGGAGACAAAGAGACGGAGAGAGAAAACAGTAACTTCCTTTGTATCACCATCCAACTCCAACCACCGTCACCCACAGCCATGTCTGGCTCATTCACGCCTCTATCAATACTCGTCCCAACACTACAATACTGTGCTTTTCAAATTATGCTATTCTTGAAGCAAACTCCAGGTACTAGAGCAATTCATCAATGAACACTCCAGGCCACATCTCTAAAAGAAAATGTAATCGTCCTCTGCCTCTGCTGCACATCTGCTGTTGGATCTACACTCTGAGCACTCTGAGAAGCTGCGGGCCCTGCTTCGGACAGATGGCGACGGCCACCACGCTTGCTCTTCCACCACAAAGCAGTCGCTTGTGTGTCGCCTCAGTTGTCAGCAGCCGGGGCTCAGTGAGGACTCAGCAGCTCCCCAGGTGTAGAAAAGCACTGCGCCCTTCCTCCTCTATTATCTGGAGTATGCTATAAAAGAGACTCTCCCTCATCTACCGGGAGTACAGTTTGTGTCTGAAAGGAACAGAAAGTGCTAGACTCTTTCCCTGGATATAGCTGTCTTCAAAATGAAAAGCTGCCTCCCTGGCACCTCCCAACAGTGAATAATTGCTTTAAGTATCATTACGCTGTGTTTCATGTGCTTCAATCCACTGGCACTGTGTGTATTACTGATGTTCAAACTGTCCCGTCTGTGATAAGTGGGAGCCTCTTCTACTGTACTCTGAGTGCTCTAACGTGCTCCTGGTGGTCTTACGTTCTCTGTAAGAGGCCTGCCCACCTCACGCTGCACACAGACAAGCCCCCAGAAGTGGCAACAGCGGGGCCGACTGCACATGCCGTGGAACCACGAGCATGCCCTCCCCAGCTCTCACAGCCCTGCTTTCCAGACAGTCCACCGGAACAAGATCCCCACCCGGGCTGCAGGCCTCAGGCACATCGTGAGCTCAGCTCAGGGGCACTCGCGGCCCAGTTCCACAGAGAATTCACTTCCCTGGGGACAAGGGAAACTCTCCACCCACATTCCACTTGCAGAGCCTGGCAAGCTCTCCAGATACACATTTCCCTCTGCAGGCACAGCTTTCCAGCTTAGAACTGCCCTTCTGACCCCTGGAAAGTCACCACAGCAACAGTTGGCCTCATTCCAACCGTCCTCACGCTCGCTAACCCTCAGGCAGCCCCAAGGCTCCACGCTCACGTGCATGGCTGCCTAGCCCCGGCCAGCTCCACACTTCACCTGCCCTTCCTGCTAGCCACGGCTCCCCGTTTGTGCTGAGAGAGCCGCAGACCCACGTCAGGGATCGCCTTCCATTTCAGGTTCCAGTCAGACAAGGGAGAGGGTGCAATGAAGAACGAAGGGGGGAGGCACTGGCCGCAGGAAGGGCTTCTCAGGCCCAGAGCCCAACTCGGGGCTGCCCACATGCCCGTGCTCCAGCACACGCACCCCGGGGAGCTGGAATCTGGGGAAGTGAGGTTAACTTGCCATCACAGCCTTCCTCATTCACCTGTGTGGCCTGGGAAGCGCAGGTGGGAGCACGGCATGAGAGGAAAGCACTTGCCAAAGTGTAGGATCGGCTAATTGGCACCTCTTCTCGTAAAGCTAGTTCCCTACCTGGGTGTCCCCTGCTAACTCCCACCCTGACCCTCTCTCACGAGCAGCTGCAGAAAGGAGAGAAAATCCCTCGGCTCTAAAATGGCATCCGGAGAAGCTAAGACAAGCCTCAAGAATGCCTACCCGACTGCCAAGAAGCTGTTCCCCAAGGCAGAAGAGGGAGAGGCGGAGGCCGACTACTGCACCCCCGGGGCCTTCGAGCTGGAGCGGCTCTTCTGGAAGGGCAGTCCCCAGTACACCCACGTCAACGAGGTCTGGCCCCAGCTCTACATCGGCGATGAGTAAGTACCTGGGGCCAGCCTCGCTTTGGCCTCTCCCCAGTCACCCCCAACCTCCTCCTAGCCATGCGCTTGGGCCTTTAGGTTAGCTGTTCTGGGAGAACTGTCAGGGCCAGTTGATCTTCATATCCCAGAAAGCCCAGAAAAGGGGTGAAAGCCAGACAGGTTTCTCTGCTGCCTCCAAGTCCAGAGAAAGACGGGCTGGGGCTGGGGCAGTGACTGCAGGCCCAGCAGGGAGTCAGGCTTCAACATCTTGAGGCCATGGCTTCCTCAAGGTTGCTGCTGGGAGACAGAGTGCTGAGTGGGCACCAGGCACCAACCATAGGATTCAGGCCGTAAAAAGAGGGAAAGGAAGGGTAAAAGGGCAGTTTTCTGAAAACAAGTCCCACCCAAGTCTTCCCCCACTAATAGCTGCAAGGGAAGCTAGGAAATGTAGTCTTTTACTCTAGCTGGGTATAATACCAGCAAGAACAAGAGCAGTGCTCAGATTGACAGCGCATGTCCTGAAGGCTGGTTGACCTAAATTAAGGTGACCTTCCCCCCTGCTCCAGGTTTTTCCATCTACCGTTCCCATTCTTGATGCAAATGAGACCTGCTTATTATAAATGATGATAATAACAGCTGTCAATGGTTAAACATGAAAAGTTAGCCACTGTGCATGCACGATCTGATTTTGTCAAGATAACCCAATGAAAGAAGTTATCTAATTATTTTACAAATAAGGAAACTGAGGCCAGAGCATATATAAGTGCCCCAAGGACTTGCAGCTTGGTGGCAGAGAGCTAGGAGCAGCTCTGTCCAGCCCAGAAGCCTTGATGGTGGTCATCACTCCCCCTTCCAGGAGCGCCAGCCCTCCAGTGCATGCTCCCTCTCTCCAAGGAGCAGACGGCGTGAAAGGCCTGTGTGTGTGTGACTTTAATGTGCATCCTGATGCTCAAAACCTGCACATGCATCGTCTGATCATGGGAAATCCCAAGCACAGCATCTCTTGATTTTTATTTTGCCCTTAATTCTTTTTAAAGATTTTATTTACTTATTTGAGAGGTAGAGTTACAGACAATGAGAGGGAGAGACAGAGAGAAAGGTCTTCCTTCCATTGGTTCACTCACCAAATGGCCGCAAGAGCCGGCGCTGTGCCCATCTGAAGCCAGGAGCCAGGTGCTTCCTCCTGGTCTCCTATGTGGGTGCAGGGGCCAAAGCACCTGGGCCAACCTCCACTGCACTCCCGGGCCACAGCAGAGAGCTGGACTGGAAGAGGAGCAGCTGGAACTAGAACCGGCGCCCATATGCAATGCTGGTGCTGTAGGTGGAGGATTAACCTACTGGGCCACAGTGCCAGACTATTTTTTTTTTAAGATTTATTTATTTTATTTGAAAGCCAGAGTTACACACAGAGAGAAGGAGAGGCAGAGAGAGAGAGGTCTTCCATCTGCTGGTTCACTCCCCAACTGGCCGAAACGGCCGGAGCTGTGTTGATCCGAAGCCAGGAGCCAGGAGTTTCTTTCTGGTCTCCCATGCAGGGCGCAGGGGCCCGAGCACTTGGGACATCTTCTGCTACTTTCACAGGCTATAGCGGAGAGCTGAACTGGAAGACGAACAGCCGGGACTAGAACCGGCACCCATATGGGATGCCAGCCCCACAGGCGGAGGATTAACCTACTATGCCACTGGGCTGGCCCCATGCCCTTAATTTTTTTTAAGATTTATTTATTTGAGGGCTGGTGCCATGGCTCACTTGGTTAATCCTCCACCTGCGGCACCGGCATCCCATATGGGTACCAGGTTCTAGTCCCGGTTGCTCCTCTTACAGTCCAGCTCTCTGCTGTGGCCCGGGAGAGCAGTGGAGGATGGCCCAAGTGCTTGGGGACCTGCACACGCACGGGAGACAGGAGGAAGCACCTGGCTCCTGGCTTCGGATTGGTGCAATGCTGGCCGTAACAGCCATTTGGGGAGTGAACCAACAGAGGGAAGACCTTTCTCTCTGTCTCTCTTTCTCACTGTCTATAACTCTACCTGTCAAATAAATAAATAAATAAAAGACTTATTTATTTGAAAGGCAGAGTTACAGAGAGGCAGAGGCAGAGAGAAAGAGAGAGATCTTCCATCCGCTGATTCACTCCCAAATGGCTACAGCAACCAGAGCTGGGTTGATCCAAAGGCAGGAGCCAGGAGCTTCTTCCAGGTCTCCCACATGGGTACAGGGGCCCAAGGACTTGGGCCATCTTTTACTGCTTTCCCAGGCCATAACAGAGAGCTGGATCGGAAGGGGAGCATCCGGGACTCGAACCAATGCCCATATGGGATGCCAGCACTGCAGGCGTGCTTTACCCGCTATGCCACAGCGCTGGTCCCAATTTTTTTTAATTGAAAAAGTTACATGCTTTTGTATACTAAATTTAGCTAAGTAGATGGCTGTAATAAACAAACTGCATAATTCCCCCTGTCCCCTTCTAATTCTGCCACTGACTTCACAGTAAGTGACTTGCACACTTCTACTGCTTCTTCTGTGCTACTGCTAACATCAGGAAACATGAACATATGCAAACATAGAAAGGGTTTCCATTCCTTTTTAGCAATTTTAATGGGAGAAGAAAAGGAATCATACTTTACACACCATTTTTTTTTTAAGATTTATTTATTTATTTGAAAGGCAGAGTTACAGAGAGGCAGAGGCAGACAGAGAGAAGGAGGTCTTCCATCCATTGGTTCACTCTCCAAATGGCCGCAACAGCCGGAGCTGTGCCAATCTGAAGCCAGGAGCCTGGAGCTTCTTCTAGATCTCCCATGCGTGGGCCTAAGGACTTGGGCCATCTTCCACTTTCCCAGGCCACAGCTGGGAAAGTGAGAGTTGGATCGGAAGTGCAGCAGCCGGGACTCAAACCGTTAGCCATATGGGATGACAGCACCACAGGTGGTGGCTTTACCTGCTACACCACAGCACCGCCCCCACCATTCTACATTTTAAGTATTTCATAGCATAACTATGCCTCAACTTCTCCAAATATCTCCCAGTTGTGAACATTAGAAGGACTCTGTCCTGTTTTCTTTTTTGATTTCAGCTTTAATGGGATATAATTCAAATACTATAAAATTTGTTTTTTTTTTATTTTTTATTTATTTATTTTTTTTACAGGCAGAGTGGACAGTGAGAGAGTGAGAGAGAGAGAGAGAGAGAGAGGTCTTCCTTTTTGCCATTGGTTCACCCTCCAATGGCCGACACGGCTGGCGCGCTGCAGCCGGCGCACCACGCCTATCCGAAGGCAGGAGCCAGGAGCCAGGTGCTTATCCTGGTCTCCCATGGGGTGCGGGGCCCAAGTACTTGGGCCCTCCTCCACTGCACTCCCTGGCCACAGCAGAGAGCTGGCCTGGAAGAGGGGCAACCGGGACAGAATCCGGCGCCCCGACCGGGACTAGAACCCGATGTGCCGGCGCCGCTAGGTGGAGGATTAGTCTATTGAGCCGCGGCGCCGGCTGAAAATTTGCCTTTTTAAAACACACAACTCAGTGGTTTTATCACATCCACAGAGTTGTACAAGCGGCACCATTTTCTTTTATCTTCTCGAGAGAAAACTTCAAATCCATTCAACAGTTACTCCTCACTTCTATATTCCTCTAGCCCTTGGCAACCAACAATCTACTTTCTGTGTCTGGATTTACCTATTCTAGACATGTTTTCCCCTTTGTTTTATTTATACAAAGGGCAGAGTTAGAGAGAGAGAGAGAGAGAGAGGGAGAGAGAGAGAGAGGGAGGGAGGGAGGGAGGGAGGGAGAAACAGAGAGACAGAGAGGTCTTCAATCCACTGGTTCACTCCCCAGAAGGCCACATAGGTCAGGGCTGGGGCTAGGCTGAAGGCAGGAACCAGGCGCTTCTTCCGGTCTCGCATATGGATGCACTTGGGCCATCCCCTGCTGCTTTCCCAGGCCATTAGCAGGGATGGTGGTGTTGAAGTCAGCAGCTTTACCTGCTGTGTCACAACACCGGCCCTCTGGACATTGTATATAACGGGAATCCTACAAGACATGGCCCCTGTGGCTGGCTTTCTCCCATTTCCCAGGTTTTCAGAGTTCATACAAGTTGCAGTCAAAATTTTATTCCTTTTTATTACTGAACAATCCCTGCACCATTACTGCAGCTTTTCTGTAAGCATAAAATTAGCTTTTAGGAGAAAAAGTAACTTTGAACCAAAATATCACTATAAGAAATTTAATTTAGAGAAACAAGAGTACCAAGACACAAGGAAACATGTACAATATTTATTATAACATTGTTTGAAGTAGCCAAAAAAAGACTTGAATTTCTTCTCATAATAATGAAATATTTAGTAAACTTAGTAAATATATATTTCCTATTTTAAAGTAATCTGTACCCACTGTATAGAGTCTGTGACAGAGCAATAAGAGAAACTTCCTCACATGGTTGTATGGACCCAGACAATACATGGAAAACAGTGCAGTGCCAGCACACAGTAAGCACTCAATAAAGGTGAGTGATAACAATCCAACAGTGATTAACAGAAGAAAGCCTTAACTCCTGACCCCAAAGCCACTCCTAGTAACACTTTAGAATACTTCCTCCTGGACTCATTTTCCCCTCTTTGTTCTATTTATTTGAAAGGCAGGCAAACAGAGATGTCACATCTGCTGATTTACTCCTCAAATGCCCAAAACAGCAGGGGTGGGGACAGATAAAGCCAGGAGCCTGGAACTCAACACAGATCTCCCACATGGATAGCAGGCACCCGACTACTTGAGCCGTAACTTGCCGCTTCCTGAAGTACACATTAGCAAGAAGCGGGAATTAAGAGCAGAGCCAGGACTCAAACTCAGGACTCTGATACGGTATGCAGGCATCCCAAGAAGCGTCCCAACTGCTGTGCCAAACACCCACCCCATGTTCTATTTTTTTTTTTCTGAAGATTCATTTATTTATTTGAAAGTTCATTACGGGGGTAGGGGTGGAGGTGGGGAGAGGGAGAGGGAGAAAGGGAGTGAGAGAAAGAGAGGGATAGGGAGGGGGAGAAAGAGAGAGAGCGCTCTTCCATTTGCTATTTCACTCCCCAGAGGGTCTCAACAGCGAAGGCTGAGCCAGCCGAGCCAGAAGGCATGCTGGAGCACCTGGGTTGGAGACCTTGGGAGGCAGCAGGTAACAAACCAAAGTAGTTGGATTCCTGCCACCCATATGGGAGATTTGAACTGTGTTCTGGGCTTCTGGTTCCAGCCCAGCGCTGGCTATTGTAGGCACTGAAGAGTAAACTAGCTTGCACATACTCTTGCTCTCAGTCTCTCTTTGTCTCTGTCTCTTTCTCTCAAAAATAATAATAATAATAGGCATACGCAAATACTGTTACTTCGTGAAAAAGATATTCAGAAAGGTGGGTCACACCACCTTGCAGATGCTGGACACCAGCCAAGGAAGCCACGAACAGTGTCTGAGCAGAATGGACCAGTTAACAGAATGCCACATGAGATACGCTTGCCTCCTTGATCTTGGACCATAATCTTGTGTCTTTCAACCAACAAAATGTCACTGCTCTTTCAAATCAATGCAGCTCTGCCTAGACGAATCCCAAACACACACATACACAGTCCAGGTGGTCTCCAAGGTCACATGTGTGTGAATGGTATGCCCAGGTTGGTGAGCAAGCCTGCCCCTCATCTCAGCCTCGAGTTCCGGGCTCCCTCCTACAACACCCATTCAACAAGGTCAAGCAGACTCATAGAGGCTTACGTAAGTGCAATTAATCCCACTGCCAGAGCAAACACATGGAGGCTATAACGTGGGTGGGGAGCAGGCCAGGCCGCCCGTGTTCCTTGGTCGCTTTGTAGGTATTGCCCAAAGTAGCAAAAAGCTTAGAACTGGCTCCTGATGCAAAAAGCCTCAGTTGCAGTTTGACATTTGCATTGAGTTGAGTTTTTTATTTTCTGTAAAAGCACCCAAGATTTCTGAAAGCTGACTATCCATGCTTTGGAAGTAAACAGTCTAAACCTAGGAGTGAAGATTTATGTCCTGAGGCAGCCAGAGCCCCCATCGGCTCCTGGAACCCAGGCCAGCAGCTCCTGGGATCAGTCCCTCTTTCCTGTCCTCTCTCCCTGAGGCACTCTATGGAAAGAGGCAGAACAGACTGTCTGCTCCTCAGTGCAGTGCCAAGGCCAAATTCTGGCTTTTGCTCGCCCTTGGGGAAGCCATGGAGCTTTCTGAGCTCAGTTTCTGCACCAGTGTAAATCGTGGATGCAGCGAGCGAACACAGCTAAGACACCTGGGCACTCAGCAGGTGTGAACTGCGGTGGATATGACGGCCTATAAACACCTGCCTCACAGTATGCATGGAAAAGAAGGGACCGTCATTACAATCTGCCACGAAGGGCCATGCCAATCGCCTCTGGATCTCACCACCAATCCAAGGCAGAGTTCATGGAGAGCTGCTGCCCACCTCCCACATAGGCCTCCAGCTCATTCTCCCCAATACTTCCCTGGTCTGCCAGGCACACAAGAGTCCTGAGGAAGTGGTGCCACATCAAGGCCTGTGTCCTGTGAGTTTCAGAATTTCTAAAGCATTTTCTCAATCCCAGATGACCCCGGGGGAATTCATCAAGTCCCTGTCACTCACCTGCCAGGGGAGGGTAGAGCCAGCTCTAGTTAGAAGCTGCAGGGGGCCGGCGCTGTGGTGCAGCAGGTTAAAGCCCTGGCTTGAGGCGCCGGCATCCCATATGGGCACCAGTTCTAGTCCTGGCTGCCCCTCTTCTGATCCAGCTCTCTGCTGTGGCCTGGGAAAGCAGTAGAAGATGGCCCAAGTGCTTGGGCCCCTGCATCCACAAGGGAGACCTGGAGGAAGCTCCTGGCTTCTGATTGACGCAGCTCTGGCCGTTGTGGCCATCTGGGGAGTGAACCAGTGGATGGAAGATCTTTCTCTGTCTCTTATCTCTCTCTGTAACTCTGGCTTTCAAATAAATAAAATAGATCTTAAAAAAAGAAGAAGCAGCTGAAGAAGCTGCAGAAGGAGGTGTGGGCGAAGCCCTGTGTGTGCCCGTCAATCGCAGGAGTCTGGCCAGTTGGCCACCCTGCGAGTGTTGCCGTGGGAAAGTCTTCCCTGCTCGAAATAAGCAAGCCCCACCCCTGACCATTTCCCCAAACTGGGGAGGGGTCTGAATCTACCACAGGTGGGAATTGCAGGCACTGTTCAGGCATGACTAAGGACAGAGTTCAAGTGCTCCTAGTATGTGCAGCCACCAACCACGTGTGACCTCCTGCAAAACATCTTACTGTTCTAGGACTCAGTTTCTTTATTTGTAAAATAAAGGATGATTTCTAAGATCCTTTCCAGCTCTAAAATAAGATTCTTTAAGAAATGGCCTATTAAATAAATTAGGCTTTATTAGGTTCAAGCACACACTTGTTTTATTACTTTTAAGTCATTCAAATTAGATTCAAATTAGGTTAACCAAGTGTTGCCCTCCAGAGAGCTAGGGACTCTGAGATAAGAATAATTCATGGGCTCTTATCAATCAGCAGTCCCTAAATGGGTGCTTCAAAAATGCTTGAGTATGCTTGAAAGCACTAAGTTTCTGTAATTTAAATATTCTTACTTTAATCTCATTCACATCTTTCATTTGCTTAGCAAAATCTTTTCTCTTTCTTTTTTTCCCTATAGTCAGCAGGAGGGGAAATATCCTAGCTACTGTCAAAGTGATTGCAAATTCCTAGGCAGGGCAGCCTCCAATGATAAGGCTCAGCCGGAACAGGATAATTGCAAAATCTCTCTTCCCTCTGCTCAGAGTGGGCGTCCTCAGGAGCCAGCACCAGGGGGCTGTAAAGATGTTCCTCTACTTCAATGGCCAGGGCCCTAAGCAGCTGCCCATTTTTATTAAAACTACGGCTGCCCCCCAAAACCCACTGTTCTCCCCACAGCGCCTGACTCCTCTCAAATACCACTGGCCACCCTCCGAGCCCAGGTATGTTTTTAGGGGTCTATCTTGCCCTTTCTGCTTTTCTGCTCCAGGGCTGGCCTGCTTTGTGAGCTGAAGGCCTGTCAATCAGCTAAGATATCCTCAGTGGCAGCTGGGCCTCCCACTGGTGCACTGGGACAGCTGCGACCCCTTCCTGAAAAAACAATGAATTCAGCCTCAACATGCCCAGCAGAGGTAAAAGCTGACCTACCTCAAGGGGCGCCACGGCTAGTTTAGGACGCAACAAACACATACCAAAGTTGACAGCTTAATGTGCTGCATGCCATCTAGGAACTAGGAAATCTGGACCCTGAATCTCCAACCACTGAAGCTGCTTGGGGCACAAGTGGACATCATTTGTAGGCAGGGCTGCCAGGGAGAGATGCCCAGGCCCTGGCCTGGCTGTGCCTTCTCAGTCAAGGCCTCAAACCCAGTCAGCCAGATGTCGGCCCAATCCAACACCACTACTGCTCTGGTTCTCAAAACCACGCCTCCATCTTTTGGAGGACTAGAATTTTGGGGGAGCAAGGCCTCAGAGGGGTTAAACATCCCCAGGCATCCCTGTCTTTGGTATAGTCTGTCTCTGAGAATTTTGAGGGTACTTGAAAAATATTTCACTGAAAAATGGAATTAAAAGTATGAGTTTACTTTGGTACCAAAAAATTCTGAAACCCACACTTAGCTTTTTCATGATATGCATTTTCCAGGTATTATGAAAAAAATCTGCACCAAAATAAGCTCATATTTTAAAATCCATTGTCCATAAACTGTGTAAGGAAAGAACATCAATAAAAATCACAGAACATATTCACATCCTAAATGACTGTACGACACGTTCACTACCACAAATCCATAAAACACAGAGACAAAAAGAAGAAAATTTAAATTCCCTGGGAAACCTACCACAGGGGGGATGGCTACGTTTTGATATACATCTGTCTATTGCTTTTTTCCTCTGAATTTATCTATTAACCTTTTAAAGCAGCTTAAATTTTGCTTCACTGGACTTCAAAAACAATCCTGTAAGGGAAATACTGCCAGTGTAATTGGTTCTACACAGCAAGTACCAGATACGGAGGTTCCTGGAGCTCCCACTGTTTTAGGTCATGCAGCAGTAGAAGCTGTCCACCCTCAGGGGCTCAATACCGAAGACAGCCAACACAGACAAGGAACAAGGACACCAAGACCGAGAAGGCCACCGAACTGAACTCACAAATGAGGTGGACATGTGCAGATCAGTGGCTATGGCTGTGAAATGACACGTGACCACCAGAGTAAGCAGGATACAGACAATCAGCAACAGGAGTCCACGACCCTGTGCAGGCAAGCAGCAAGTCCCCCACACAGCCCAGGTCAGGGACAGTGTGCCTGGTCACAAAAGGACTTGCTTCAAGGTCCCATGGAGAATCCTGCAAGTGGAGCAGCTCATTTTCCATGGGAAGGAAGCTGCAGGAGGGTTTGCACACATGTATGTCTCAGGGCTTGAGCCTCCTCCCCTCTGTGCAGGGGCGCACACCTGGGGAAATCCCTCGCAGGCACAGGCTGAGGGATTTGGGCTGAGCCCAAGGGCACCAAGGGATCTCACCAAGCGGAATGTCAGCGCACTGGCTGCGGAGGGGTTGGAAGCAAGCTTCCTGGGAGCAAGTCAAAAGAGGCTGGCAGGAGGCTGGGCCAGCCACAGAGGAGGGAGAGAGGGAAGGGCTCTGAATGAGGGAACAGGGCCCTGTGGGAAAGAAGTTGCTTCCTCATGACTGCAATCTGGAGTCAGACTCCAGAACTACGCCAGACGTTTCTGGGAAGACAGAAGAGCTAAAGAGAACTGGATCAAAACCAGGGTTATAACAAAGCTCTTCAAAAGTAAACTTCAGGCCGGCACCGCGGCTCCCTAGGCTAATCCTCCACCTGTGGTGCCAGTACTCCGGGTTCGAGTCCAGGTTGGGGCGCCAGATTCTGTCCCAGTTGCTCCTCTTCCAGGCCAGCTCTCTGCTGTGGCCCAGGAGGGCAGTGGAGGATGGCCCAAGTGCTTGGGCCCTACACCCCATGGGAGACCAGGAGGAAGCACCTGGCTCCTGGCTTCGGATCAGCACAGTGCGTCGGCCGTAGTGGCCATTTCGGGGGTGAACCAACGGAAGGAAGACCTTTCTCTCTGTCTCTCTCTCTCACTGTCTAACTCTGCCTATCAAAAAAAAAAAAAAAAAAAAGTAAACTGCAGGGGCTGGCGCTGTGGCATAGCAAGTAAAGCCACTGTCTGCAATGCCAGCATCCCATACAGGCGATGGTTTGAGTCTCAGCTGCTCCACTTCTGATCCAGCTCCCTGCTAATGGCCTGGGAAAGCAGCGGAAGATGGCCCAAGTGCTTGGGTCCCTAAAGCTATGTGGGAAGATAGCTCCTGGAAGAAGCTCCTGGCTCTTGGCTTTGGCTTAGCCCAGTCCCAGCGTTTGCAGCCATTTGAGGCATGGAAGATCTCCCTCTCTCTCTATGTGCAACTCTGCCTTTCAAATAAATAGATAAATCTTTAAAAAAAAAAAAAAAAACCTCCACAAATCCCATTCGCATGTGAACAAGCATCCAATTTCATTGCTAAAACAAGTCAATGAGGGGCCCACGCTGTGGCCTAAAGGGTTACTCCCTGGCTTGAAGTGTCTGCATCCCATATGGGCACCAGTTCGAGACCCAGCTGCTCCACTTCCAATCCAGTTCTCTGCTATGGCCTGGGAAAGCAGTACAAGATGGGCCAAGTCCTTGGGCCCCTCACCCACGTGGGAGACCAGGAAGAAGTTCCTGGCTCCTGGCTTTGGATCGGTGCAGCTCCAGCCATTGTGGTCAATTGGGAAGTGAACCAGCGGATTGAAGACCTCTTTCTCTTTCTCTCTGCCTCGCCTCTCTCCGTGTAGTTCTGACTTTCAAATAAATAAATATTTTTTAAAAAAAGGTCAATGAAAACAAGATGGTTTCTTTCTCTCTCTCTCTTTTGCCTAGAAATCACAAAGACTAAAAATCAGGATGTAAATTTGAGCAAGCTTTCTAGTGGGTAGCAAATGTATTTAAGAATGTCCATACCTACCAACCCAGTCATTCCACTTGTTTTAAATCTCTCTGGAGGGCCGGCGCCGCGGCTCAGTAGGCTAATCCTCCGCCTAGCGGCGCCGGCACACCGGGTTCTAGTCCCGGTCGGGGCGCCGGATTCTGTCCCGGTTGCCCCTCTTCCAGGCCAGCCCTCTGCTGTGGCCAGGGAGTGCAGTGGAGGATGGCCCAAGTGCTTGGGCCCTGCACCCCATGGGAGACCAGGAAAAGCACCTGGCTCCTGGCTCCTGCCATCGGATCAGCGCGGTGCGCTGGCCGCAGCGCGCCGGCCGCGGCGGCCATTGGAGGGTGAACCAACGGCAAAGGAAGACCTTTCTCTCTGTCTCTCTCTCTCACTGTCCACTCTGCCTGTCAAAAAAAAAAAAAAAAAAAAAAAAAATCTCTCTGGAGGACATACTATAAGAGTTGTGCCCAAAGAAACACAGGGAAGTGCTTGGTGAGGTGAAATTGGGACTGACTTCAGGAATGGAATAGCAAGCAGCTACTGCAAGCTTCATGTTGACACAGGAGACGTTTACTATATATCACCATGTCAAAGTTTCAAAACTATAGCACTGTACCCCAACAAACCACACTTTGCTACAGAACACTCAAATCTATGCATAAAACACAAACCGAAAGACCTTACATCTAAAAGCCAATCTACATTCTTTCTTCTAAGGGGCAGGAACAAGCTGACCTTTTGCATGGTGATGGGGAGCCATGTAACCTTTTCCACAGTCTGCATTGAGCATGTGCTACTTTTATAGTGAGATGACACAGTCTTTTTTAAAAATGAACAGATTGATCATATCTAGGGCTTTCTTAAACAACCAGAAACTAGGGCCCTCCATCATCCAGATTCCAGAAGTAAAGTTCTAAATGAGTTTTTGTTTTTTTCCAGGAGTCTTTTCTCGCTCAGCAGACACAGGTACATGGCCTCAGGAGAGAGGTGAACAGCCTCTCTCTGTGCCCAGCAACTCAAAACACCCCTACATTCCTTGGTCCTTTTCCCCCATAATTTATCTGTGCAGACAATACATCTGGCCCATCTGAAATTTTGAAAACAAAACACTCCAGCGCCAGGCACCCCCTCCCAGTAACTGCTGAGCTGGGCGTCTGGCCCAAGTGAGGCTGGAGGAAGGGTGTCTCTGCTGGAACAGGCCCTGCTCACTTGCAGATGCCCATCCGCTGCAACGCTTCCCGAGTGCTCAACTGGACACTGAGCAGACCGAGCTGGGAAAGACCCCAGCGGTGGGTGAGGACGCCACCTTGCCAGCAGCGAGGGGAGCTGAGTTCTGAAACTGGTGGCAGGCCTCAGGTACCCGCCACCTGGAACCCTCCCGGTGAGCCTTTCCTTTCTCTCAGACACAGCCAGAGCCAGCCTAGGGGGTGAACGTGGAGCTGTCCCACACTGAGTCTTGTCGCGTATCTGCCCCAATCTTTAACCCTCAGAGCAGCTCAGCGCAAACTGTTATTCCAGCTGCCATTGGACAACGTAGACTCCAGCTGCTGCACCCAGGCTTGATGGTGGGTAGGAATAGCCTGACAAGAACAGTTAATTCTTTTTTTTTTTTTTTTTTTTTTGACAGGCAGAGTGGACAGTGAGAGAGAGAGAGAGAGAGAGAGAGAGAAAGGTCTTCCTTTGCCGTTGGTTCACCCTCCAATGGCTGCCGTGGCCGGCGCGCAGCAGCCAGTGCACCACACCCATCCGAAGGCAGGAGCCAGGTGCTTCTCCTGGTCTCCCATGGGGTGCAGGGCCCAAGCACCTGGGCCATCCTCCACTGCACTCCCGGGCCACAGCAGAGAGCTGGCCTGGAAGAGGGGCAACCGGGACAGAATCCGGCGCCCCAACCGGGACTAGAACCCGGTGTGCCGGTGCCGCAGGTGGAGGATTAGCCTACTGAGCCGCGGCGCCAGCCAAGGACAGTTAATTCTAATTTTTCCACTGAGCTCCAACTCAAAGTAAGGCTGACTGCTACTCAGCAAGATGGGCTGCCTCAGCTGAGGCTTTAATGGAGCGTGGATCTGGGTCCCCAAAGCACAATGTTTGCTGTATACGTACTTCGGGACAAGAAGGAAAATGAAAAGTAGAGCTTCTTAAGGCAAAATTGAAAGTTGAATGTGCTCCATAGTCAGGCTGGTGGCCAGCGCCGCGGCTCAGTAGGCTAATCCTCTACCTTGCGGCGCCGGCACACCGGGTTCTAGTCCCGGTCGGGGCGCCGGATTCTGTCCCGGTTGCCCCTCTTCCAGGCCAGCTCTCTGCTGTGGCCCGGGAGTGCAGTGGAGGATGGCCCAAGTCCTTGGGCCCTGCACCCCATGGGAGACCAGGAGAAGCACCTGGCTCCTGCCTTCAGATAGGCGTGGTGCGCCAGCCGCAGCACGCCGGCCACAGCGGCCATTGGAGGGTGAACCAACGGCAAAGGAAGACCTTTCTCTCTCTCTCTCTCTCTCTCTCACTGTCCACTCTGCCTGTCAAAAAAAAAAAAAAGTTTTAATATATAACATAGGCTGACAGCACCAACAGCCAGCTGGGGAGCAGGGGCTTGGAGAGACCCCACAGCTCCCACAGCTCCAATGGGCTACAAGCAAATGTTTCTAAATGCACGGTACCTGCGTTCAGGCCTCTCTCTGCCCAAAATCAGACATCATTGTGGTTCCTCTAGTGGCAAACAAGGAGCTCCAGGAGCCCAGCAAGAGACAGGGCACCCCGGCCCAGGAGCTGTGGGGTGTATCTTTTTAAGAGCAGGGCTGCTCTTAGTCCAGGGGTCCCTGATGGCACCCCAGATGGTCATCTCTGTCCACATCTCTTTTCCAGCAGCCTTGTCCTTCCAGTCCTCAGCTGGAACACAAGGCCACTTTCGCCCTCTGTTAGAGTTCTAGCCCCTTACCACTTCTTCCCTGAGCTACAGAACTGGGACTTGTGCCATCAAGGGAGGTGACATCTTAACGCCCAGACTGGGTCAGCCCTCCTCAAACACTAACTATTGCTCTCCTTGACTCCCAGGTACAGATCTTGCCACCCAAGTGGGGTCCAAGGAGACACCCACAGCTGATCTCTCACATCCTCACCTCTGGCCAAACCAGCCCTTCCCAACTGTCCCCACAGGATTCAGCCCTTCCCAGTCATACTCACAGCAAGCCCAGCTGTGCCATCACTCTAGCCCAGGCCCACCCCTGCTCTTGGCAGTCCCACTGCATTCCCAGACACGTGCACTTACCCGCCACATTGATTTTTAAAAAAAGCAAACAATGCTCATTCCTTCCTTAAAACCCTCCAACAGTATTCTCTCACACGCACAACACAACCCAGATTCTTCCAGTGGTCTAAAGGGTCCCCGAGCAGCCAGCCCTTGCCCACCCTTCCAGCTTGCTCTTATGCTACTGTCCTCTCTGTTACTAAGCCACACGGTTTCCTGTTCTTAGTACATGCTGCTCCCTCTGCCTGGATGAAACACTGCTCCTCCAACTCCTCCCTGGCCTTGCCCCTTCTCATCCCCCAGTCTTAGCCTAAGGCCACTTACATCGCCTTACCTAAATACACCATGACCACAGTCACCCTGGATTGTATCACAGTTTTAATTCCTTCACAGCTCCCAGTGCTCCCCGCAGTTACCTTGTTTGTACGTTTGTTTGTTTCCCAGCCACACTGGGCGCCAAGTTTCTTCTGAGGGACCCTGAATCATCATCACCCAGGCTGGTGGCTGACACACAGAGGACCTTAGATCATTATGTGGTGACAAATGATTGGTTACAGGAAAAAAATAAATGCTTTCTCAAAGGCCATCACTGCCTGCAGACCTCCCACTGTGCTATTTCCTTGGCTCCGCCTCTCTCTTGCCTTCCATCACCAAGTGTTGACACCTGTCCTAAGGCTGACTCAAAGGCCCCTCTCCCGTAAAGTCCTCCACTCCCACCTCCAGACAGAAATAACTCCTCTGGCAGCCCAGCCCTGCCTGGGCTTACCAAGCTGCCTTTAGTGTCCTCAAGTCCCAAGGCCATCTACCTCAACAGGACTTCACTCTTCATTCCTGGAAACCCTTGCTTAGAAAAAATCATTAATGCCACTGGTGGCTCAGAGCTTCTCCAGTATCAATTCAGACAACAGGCTGCCCAAACAGCCCTTCTCAGAACAATGCTTTGCCCAACTGGGCGAGAGACTCACCAACCAGAGCGCCGGCTTCACACTGACACGTGTCCACCCATCCTTCAAACTCAACACAATCAAATCTGCACAGAAAGGCCTGCGTTACACCACATATTCCAGCCGAGACTCTGCTCCAGACCCTACCAGGTTCCAGAGGGCTCAAACGAGGCTCACCGAGAAGGGTCTCCTGGGACTCCATGGGGGCGGCCCTGATGGACAGGTTACTCTGGTGGCCTCTGGGGAATTATGAAAGAAGGAACGGGGCGAGTGAGTGGCTCACCTACCCTAACTTGCAGCCGGGCTAGCACAAAGACGAAATGGCGCTGCGGTCTATGGTTCGGGAAGGGCAGGGCTTTGCGACTTCCACCTGCAGGGGCGACTCCTTTGGGAACTTCCATCAAAGCAGTAACTGGCCCCCAAATTCGAGCCCGAATCCGGGTTCAGGCCAAGGCGCCACACAGCCAACTCACCTCTCTCCCTTTCCCAGGGCGACGGCGCTGGACCGCTATGGACTGCAGAAGGCGGGCTTCACGCACGTGCTGAACGCCGCCCACGGCCGCTGGAACGTAGACACCGGGCCCGACTACTACCGCGACATGCCCATCGAGTACCACGGCGTGGAGGCCGACGACCTGCCGACCTTCGACCTCAGTGTCTTCTTCTACTCGGCAGCCGCCTTCATCGACTCCGCGCTCCGCGACGACCACAGTAAGCGCGCCGCGGCCCGCACGGCCCCGCCCACCCCACAGTCCGGACCTGCCGCAAGGCCCCGCCCCTGCGCGACGTCCGGGCCGGAAGCCGAGCTGCGCACGGCACTCTGCACGCGGCGCGCTGGGGTGCGCGAGGCCCAGGAGGCCGTGCGCGAGGTGCGGGGGGTGGCTGGGGTTTGAGGACCTGCCCCGCCGCGTGGAGCGCGCTGCTAGTGGGGCGCTGGCCTTGATTGCCATGGCGGGGGGGACTCAGAATCTAGGGTTAACAGGAAAGGCCTTTCAGTCTGATTTTGTCTTCCCCAAGGAGCATCAGCCATCCTTCCAGCGCCCTCAACGCTGGTTCTGCGCCTGACGCGCTAATTGTGCTTGGGCCCGAATACCACTATAGCAAAGGCCTTAGATGCCGGAAAGCCCTCGGGGAGCTGACTTGAGTGGGAATCCTTTAAGTTTTGCGGGAGACTGTCCATGTCCTGCCAGCCGGGTCCCGGGCTGCCCTCCCTCCTTCCCAGCCTAGTGAGGCTCTCCCTCAGAAAGCAGGCGACCTTGACTGGACTGTTGTGAGAATCCGGGTTCAGCACCCACAGTGGGCAACATGAGCATTAATGACCGTCTCTCGGCTCACACAGCTAGTCCTTGGACTTCACATGCAGTTTAAGCTGCCCGATCCGGGAAAGACGACAAGGCTACTTTGGAGAGAAGGGCACAGCTTAGGTGTGTGTCAGGGTGAGACAATGTGCTGTGACGGCTGCAGGCTGTACTTCGGGCCATTCCACAGAGGGCCCTCAGCTCCCCGATCCCTGCTGACTTCAGCCCCACGTGTCACACCCCTCTGCGGGGCCAAGGCACAATGCAGGGTACCCCACTGCTGACAGCCTTTCTCCCCACAAGAGTTTGGAATTGAAAGCCTTGCAGACTGACCGACTGACCTGCTTAGGAACCTGCAGCCTGAGTCTGGGCCTGGGCCAGGTTTGCCGGGTAGTCTCCGGCCTTGGTGGCCATCCCAAAGTGGCTCTGACTGCAGAGCCACCCATGGCCACCGCCAGTTTGTCAGGGTTTTGGTTCAGAAGGCAAGGTCATCATGGGGAAAGCCCACAGAGCCGGTGTTGTGCTGGAGGGCCTCCTGTGTAGGCCATCCTTTTAGGACCATATTTTATCTTTTGTGCTTTCTGGGTTCCAAGCAGGATCAAAAAAGCAACTGGACTGTGACTCATCCCCATGAAGTCAAATTTGCCCCAGAGTATTTGAAGTTAACTGAAAACATCCTGGACGTGAAACCTCCCTCCCCTTCCCCTTCCCCAGCAACACACACCCAAAACCCCTACAGCTGCCCAGTCCTTGAGTTTCTGCTTACTGTGCTCACTTGCCCGCATCAGCTCGCAGACCCTGCTCCCAGGGGAGGCGCTGGGCAGACTTGGCAGAGGACAGGGCTGGGTTCAAACTCCCATCACACAACTTCCGAAGCATGTGCATTCCCCCAGCCTTGGTTTCTCCATCTGGTGGCGCAAATATTTACCTCACAAGGCTGTAATGAGGATCAGCAGCGAAACACGCACAGCACTTAGCCGAGGACCTGGCGCACAGCAGGCTCTCGGATGTGTTTGATAAAGAGGCTTCGTGTGCTCTGGAGCATGCAGCCATGCAACCACACCAGCCCGTGCAGGCCGGCATCGTAAAGCTCCCAAGCCTAAAAGAAAGGGAAAAAGAAAAAAAAAAAAAAAAAACACATTCCATTCCAGCTTTGAACTAGTGGGATGCACTCACATGAAAGCTTGGTTTAGGGCCCTGGCGCGCCACTTGGGAGTCTGAGCCCTCCTGCCAAATCAGAAGAGCATCAGGCTCTCAAGTCACATGTGCTGGCCTGGGCAGGCCACGGGCCTGGATGAGGAGGTGTCAGGTGGCCAAGAGCGCCTAGCAAAGAAAGCGAGGGTCAAGACGGGAAGTATAGGCACAGGTCAGGGACGTGCAGGGCGCAGACTGCACAGCTGGGCTGTGGGGGCCAGACCAGCTGAATGGGGTGGGGACAGGACTAGACTGCGCTGCTAGGTGGAGGCCGGCTCTGTTCTCAGGGCCCTGTGAATCCGCTTTAGCTAAAGACTTCCTCGAGGCAGGGGTTCGAAGACGGACCCTGGTTCTTCAGGCAGAGTGTAAACATGAGGCTGGCTGAATGGGAGGCCCCGGGCATGCAGGCATGCGCAGCGGCTGTTGTGGCGCCACAGAGCCCAGGACCCCCTTGAGAGAGCAGCTGTGACTCAGAGAATGAGCACAAACGGGGAAGATCTCCTCACTTGTCAAGAAAAGCCCCCGATCTTGAATCTTCTGGAAAGACACTTCATTTTTAAGCAATGGCGACAAACTGAAATTTCTTAAAACGCTACCAGGGGCAAACAGACGCAACCCAGGGGCCACGAGTTTGTCGCCTGTGCCCTGAGTGGTCTGAACAAAAGGCTCGTTAGCAGCAGCTTTGCCATGGGCTCCAGGCGAAGTGGATGGTGGGGTCTGGTCCTGCGCTAGAACACCAAGGACCCTGCTGGGGCATCTTAGAGCCAGACCTACAAGTCCATTTCCAAGAGAGGTGCTGATGGACAGTGTGGCCCAGAGACACGGCCTCATCTCTTTGCTCCCTCTTGTCTTTCCTGCCCTCCATTGGCTAGCTTCAGCTAAGTGTACACAGCTGCCCACGACTCTCACGGTCAGTCTCAGTCACTCTTTTTATTCCTTGTGGTGCTGAGGCGCTGAGTGCGGGGTCTGTAATAAGCTCCTGGGGCCCACTCTACCCCCACCTTTCAGCACTTTGACCCTTCCAGAACGGCTCCAGTTAGCTCAGCTGCTCCTGAAAAACCTAAACCACGATCCAGACCACTGGCCTAGTGTGACAGCTGGGGAAAGGGAGGCCCCAGAAGCCAGGGTCACCGAGCTGACTGGAGGCATAGTCAGGACACTGCCAGCGGGGACTCCTCCTGCCCGTCAGGCCTCACGGAAGAGTCTGGCGCACTTATCTTGAGCGTCTGGTGGCTCTGCTGTAGGCGAGGTCGCCAGGTATCGTGGAAGGAAAGGCTGCCAGCTGCTTACAGGCTAAGAAACAAGTGACCTGGTCACTCCTCATCAGGAGAAGCGGTGACAGCACACAGGGACTGCCCTGCCGGACACTGCGTCCCCGGGCATGCCCCACTGTGGCTTCAATTCAGTGAGATCTTCTAAGAAGCTGCATTTTGTCATCCTTTTCCTGAAACAGGAAGCCATCTGAAAATCTACTTTGCATGAAGTAGGTATAAAGAAATGGACGGGCCGGCGCCGCGGCTCACTAGGCTAATCCTCCGCCTAGCAGCGCCGGCACACCGGGTTCTAGTCCCGGTCGGGGTGCCGGATTCTGTCCCAGTTGCCCCTCTTCCAGGCCAGCTCTCTGCTGTGGCCAGGGAGTGCAGGGGAGGATGGCCCAAGTGCTTGGGCCCTGCACCCCATGGGAGACCAGGAGAAGCACCTGGCTCCTGCCTTCGGATCAGCGCGGTGCGCCGGCCGCGGCGGCCATTGGAGGGTGAACCAATGGCAAAGGAAGACCTTTCTCTCTCTCTCTCTCTCTCTCTCTCTCTCTCACTGTCCACTCTGCCTGTCAAAAATTTAAAAAAAAAAAAGGACAAAGTCTGCTTCCTAAGCTTCCTGAGCTTGCCCCAGACCGCATTGTCAGCGAGTGTTTTAGGGTCCCTGCCCTCCTGTGGCACACACACACATGCTGCCTCACCCCTGCCCTTTGTAACACACTTTGCACCATTTCTCTGGGGGTGCCCATACACTCAGAACTATTTTGAAAGAAGGAGGAACTCGGACTTTTTTTTTTTTTAACACATTGCTGAGAAAGCCGGGTTCTAACAGAGTGTGTGGGAGACTGGCCAAGGGCATCCCCTGCCCCAGGCAAGGCAGTTGCTCACCAGGGTGCCCCTAAGTGGGGGCATGCATGGGATGCCAGCTGGGCCTGGTTCTGATGATGTGAGTGACAGAAACCCACCTGCCCATCACCTCAGAAAACGGGCAGCTAAGGAGCAGCTGTGATTCAGGATTTGGGTTTCTTCGTGAGACTGGGGAATTCACCTTTCGGTAAAGGCCAAAGGGGAAATTTTTCACTGAAACCCGCATTCTTCAAAGACTGCAACCTAACAGTGGGTCATAAACCAATCTGGTGGTGCGGCCAGCATTTCCCTGAAAATAAGGTAAGAGAAGAAAATGTCAGCACGCACTGAGCTGCCAACTCCAAGTCCATATTTTCCTGTGAGTCTCCTCTGACTCACATACTCGCAATGCCGCAGAGCACGGAGGGCGGGGGAGCTCTGGCGGCTGATCAAGTGCCTGCCACTTCCTAGAGGGGCGACTGACAAGTCACCGCTCTGCCCTCCAGCTGCCTTATCTGCCAAATGGGGGTAACAGTTTCACAGACATCTCTGGGTTGCTGTGAGAACTGACAGCAGCCACATACAAAAAGCGCTCAGCAAACCATGCAGTCGGGGTGAGGCTTGGGAGCCCAGCCCTGCTGGGCTTTCCAAAAGCCACGGATCTAGAAAATGGCAGCTCCGACACAGCGCCTTCGCTCAGGCCTAGCCCAGCTGGCGCCGGCCCCAGGGAGCCTCCTGGCCACCCTGCTGCGGTCTGTGGAGGCACAAGGCCTTCCTGGCCCACGTCTTCTCAGCTTCCCCGAGCGCAGCGTCCCTTGGCCTGGGACTGGGCTGCAAAGGGCAGCCATTGGCAGAGCCACAGAGCTAAGAGGGAGCCAGGCCCTGAGTCTGCGGACAGGCGCCAGGAGGAGGGTGGCTGGGCCTGGTCAGCACCTGAGGCCTCCCGGGAGCAGCAGGCCCAACAGCCTTCCTGGCTGCCCGCACCCAGGGTGCAGTCCTGAAAGTCAGATCGAGCCGCAGGGGCTCTTGCTAGGGCCGAGCGCCCACGCCACTCTCCCCCTTCACCTCCAACCCCTCCATCTCCTGTCCCTTCCTCCTCCCCTCCCCCATCCCACTTAACAGACTTCAGGCTCCCCCCAAAAGGCTTAATGAACTACAGCTTTCGTCTGTTTCAAGTATTTAGCCCTGACAGAAAGAATTACCTTCCTTTTTTTTTTCTCTGCCGGGAGAGGAAGAAACGCTTTAGTTGTCAGCAGAGCTGGCCAGCAGCCAGGCAGCCTCTGGAACAGTCTGTGGGGATCAGAGGGCCAGAGCAGACACTCATCCGGCTGCATGTACCCACAGCCCCCAACCCGACACTGCACTCAACAAGGGGCCCCTGCTTCTAGCCCTCCTTTCGGGCCCAGGTGAACAGGGTACAATGGCTTGCTCGGGATACTCAGTGACCTGGACAGCTGGGGTTTGGGGGCCGCCTGGTTCGCTTATGATGACTTGAACTATGGTAGAACTGAGGGTTACCTTCCTCTGCCAGGCTCTGCGTGTGTGTGGGGGGGGGTCGTCACTGTCCAGCCTCAGGATGCACAGACCTCCCCAGCCTGGTGTCTGGGATCCCTTGTTTCTCAAGCTGCCCCAGCCTCTGACCACAGCCACTGTCCTGCACGGACGGCCCCACGAGGGAGGTCACGGCTCGGGTGGAGAGGCGATCAGGGAGTCATGTCCACACAGTAGGGCTCTTTGCCATGTTCTCCCATCAGAAACCCACCGGCATCCATAAGCACCTCCGTCATCTGCCAGGCCTCAGGCGCAGGAACACAGCCGTGGAGCAGCACAGCTCAGGCTGCCCCAGCCAGCTCAGGCCCAGTGGAGAGGCTGCACGACGACAGCAAGGCCTGGCAGGGTGCTGGTGGTGGCGGTGACCGGCTGGGAGAGCCACACAGCCTGACCTCATGGCTTCTGTCCCTAGAGCACAGGGGCCAATGCGTAGCACACAGTAGGACCTCTACAACATGTTGCACCAAACTGTTTCTCCTGCTGCCATCTGCTTTCTGGGTGATCTCCGGCAAGTCAGTTGACCTCACGAGGCCTGTTTCCCTGGCTGTAAAGTAGGGCTGATGGCAACGCAACCTTGAAGATCCTTTCAAGGAAGAAGGCCATGAAGTCAGGGGGACGGGGTGAGCCCCAGAGTGCCCCCAAATGGGACCCAGAAGCAGGGCAAAGCCTCTCACTCACGGAGCTTCTCAGCTCCGCCTACCAGTGGACACGGTAGTGGCCGAAGACAGCTTTATTCCTCTAGAGCTCTGGCTCTCAAGCCTCTTTTATATGCTTAAAAAATATTGAGGATCTCAAAGATCTTTAGTGTATTAGAAATAAAAACCTAAACATTTAGAAATACTCATCTAAAATAATAAACCATTGCATAGCCATGTAATAACATTTTAATGAAAAATTGTACTTTCAAAAATAAAATTAAGGAGAGTGGCTCCTAGATTTTTTTTTTTGCAGATCTTTTTAATGTTAAGCTTAATAGAATTGAGTTGGATTCTCTTATCTGCTTCTGTATTCAGTCTGTTGTGATAGGTTGTTTTCATTGAAGTGTATGAAGAAAATCCAGTGTCATTCAGATATGTATTGGAGAAGGGAGGAATGTTTTAATAGCATTTTCCAATAATTGTAGATATTCTTTACAAGTGATAACTTTTTAAAAAGGTTTTATTTATGTATTTGAGAGGCAGAGTTAGAGAGAGAGAGAGAGAGGGAGAGACAGAAAGAAAGGTCTTTCACCCACTGGTTCACTCCCCAAATGGCTGCAGTGGCTGGAGCTGAGCCGATCAAAAGCCAGGAGCCAGATGCTTCTTCTGGGTCTCCCACATGGGTGCAGGGGCCCAAGCACTTGGACCATCTTCTAGAAGCTAGATTGGAAGTGAAGCAGCCAGGATTTAAACTGGCACCATTATGGGATATTGGCACTGCAGGCAGTAGCTTTACTCACTATGCCACAGCACCTGCCCAAGTGATAGCTTTTTAAAGGGCATTTTTAAAGTGGGCGTTTGGCCTACTGGTTAAGCTGTTGGTTGGGATGTCTGCTTGGTTTCCAGCTTCAGCTTCGGACTCCAGCTTCCTGCCAGTGCAGACCCTGGGAGGCAGCTGGTGATGGCTCAATTGGTTAGGTTCCTGCTATACACGTGGAAGACCTGGATTCAGTTCCCAGCTCCCAGCTTCGGCCTGGCTTGTCCCAGCCATTGTGGACATTTGGGGAGTGAACCAGCAAATAGCTGCATTCTCTCCATCAATCTGTGTCATTCCCTCTGTTTCTCTCAAATAAATAAATATGTTTTAACTTAAAGCAATAAAGGTTGGTTGTGGAATGTGAAGCCATATCAGTGGCATTCATTGTCGGTAACAGTAAAATCCATCGGTCTGTCTTGTATTTTGAATGTATCTCTTCCCCATGCATAATTCTGTAGTAGCCTGCATTAGTCACTTGGAGAATATGTTTCACCAAGTTATGTACATCTTCCAAATGCTGAAACTTCATTAATATATTATCACAAAATCACAGTTGTTAATAACACCATTGATTTTTTTTAAAGATTTTTAAAAATTTATTTGACAGGTAGAGTTACAGACAGTGAGAGAGTGAGAGAGAGAGAGAGAAAGGTCTTCCTTCCATTGGTTCACTCCCCAAATGGCTGCTACAGCCGGCACTGCGCCGATCCGAAGCCAGGAGCTTCCTCCTAATCTCCCATGCGGGTGCAGGCGCCCAAGCACTTGGGCCATCCTCCACTGCTCTCCCCGGCCACAGCAGAGAGCTGGACTGGAAGAGGAGCAACCAGGAGTAGAACCCGGCGCCCACATGGGATGACGGCACTGCAGGCAGAGTATTAACCAAGTGAGCCACGGCGCCAGGCCCCAGTAACACCATTGATCTTAACAGAAATCTTCAGGTGTTGGAAAACTGTCAGTCTCACAGTGATGGATACAAGTTTTCCGAAATTCTTTTTTTTTTTTAAAGATTTATTTATTTATTTGAAAGTCAGAGCCACACAGAGAGAGGACAGGCAGAGAGAAAGAGAGGGAGAGAGAGGTCTTCCATCTGCTGGTTCATTCCCCCAATTGGCCGCAACAGCCAGAGCTGCACTGATCGGAAGTCAGGAGCCAGGAGTTTCTTCCGGGTCTCCCACGTGGGTGCAGGGGCCCAAGGACCTGGGCCGTCTTCTGCTGCTTTCCCAGGCCATAGTAGAGAGCTGGATTGGAAGTGGAGCAGCCGGGTCTCGAACCAGTGCCCACATAGGATGCCGGCACTTCAGGCCAGGGCGTTAACCCACTGAGCTACAGCATTGGCCCCTCAAAATTCTTAATTTTTGCTTGAAAGCTTGCATTTTAACAGTGGCCACAAATCTGTCAGTCATTTTCTTTCAAGTGACAGGCTTACCTTGTTCACTTTTGAGAAAAAGTCTGCCAAGTGCCCAAACAGGAATAACCTTCACTTTTCTGTCATTTGTTCATTCAGGTAAGAATAGTATTTCCTGGAAGCAGCTAGTTTAAGTTTGCATCTCAGACTCCCACGTGCTTTTGCTTGAGAAACCATTACATTTTGGTAGATAGCCAAAGTGTAGCGTGTATGTTGCCCATTGCAATCTATGGAACATTAAGAAGTGTACTGAAGGGTTGAAATTATTTTCATCGAGGATATTCTTAAGGGAAGTTGACACTGGCACCACCCCCTGGATGTGGGGTGGTAGACAACATGGTGATCACTGTTACAGCCTGGTGTCTGTGCCGTGATTCATGCTGGGGCACCAGCGCTGCCCACTGCTGCCTCTGTGCCGTCAGCACCAAAGTCAGCACAGTCAGAGAGCCAAACATCACCGGGCACTGCTATGGCAACAGGAGCCACCCTGGAGTCTCCCAAGGGAACTCCCAGGGGACCTGGATCACACTTGGAGAAGCACCAGTCTAGGTTATGATGTAGCTAACGCCAAGTGCAGGAACAGTCATGACACGGAGGACCTTGTCTTTAAAAACAACAACAAACTCCGGACCGTGGGATTTTTACTGACTCGTTTTCGCTCAGTGCCGATCAGCCTTCGCTCTGCTATTCGGCGGTGAGACAAGTGAGGGTCCAGGGGCTGAGGGAGGACTCGCGCATCACCCGGCTGGTGCTGAGGAACAGGACCCAGCCTGGAACCCCAGTCTGCAGGAGGGTGGGCCCGGGTTCTGAAGGCTCCGAGGCCATGCGGATGCTGCTGGGCTGCATGGCGGGCACGAGACGCCCTCTGTCTGAGGGAGCACTCTCATCACGTGAGGTCAAATCCAGGAGCACTGCTATAGTGCAGAAACCATCCCTGCCTGGCTGTTCCACCCGGGGCGGGGGGGGGGGGCATGGGTCACCCTGTGGTCTCCCAAGGGCTGGGTGGGTCCTCCCGGCACAGAATCTCTATGCAGCCCCAAGAAATAAAATAAAAACTAGAGAACTCTTTGTCCAGCAGTGAACAGAGTTCCAAGATGTATGGTTACGGGAAAAAATCCAGGTCTAGGAAACTAGGTAGAACTCACTACCATTGAGGCAAGGAAGGAGACAAGATGTTCCGGCTGCAGCACAGACAGGGGTTTCTTCCCGGAAGAGACTGGAACCGCTCCCCGCTTCTGGGAACTGCAGGGGCGGTGGGGGTGGGGGGCTCTTCATTGGGTACCTTTGGTACCTTCTGTGACTGGAGTCCCAGTGGCTGCCTCCTTGAACACACACAAGGAAGGCTCTAAGAAACAAAGCCGAGCCTAAACGCCCGTGTCCAGCATTTCCATCTGTAGGCACTGGGCAGGGAGGAGGGGCGGCCTTGCTAATGTCACCTGCCGCCCGCCCCCGTGCCCCCTCCCAGCCACCCAGGGCCGCCAATGCTGGCAGGCTCCCCACTTAAACCTGTGGGCTGTGGCGAGGGAAAGCGGGGCAAAGCCGAGGCCAGCAGCCCCGTTCCTGCTGCCACCCCCTCTTCAGCGCGGGTTTTCCCTCTCTTCATTCTGTCCGCAGATAAGATCCTGGTTCACTGCGCCATGGGCCGCAGCCGCTCGGCCACCCTGGTCCTGGCCTACCTGATGATCCACAGGAACATGACCCTGGTGGACGCCATCCAACAAGTGGCCAAGAACCGCTGTGTCCTCCCCAACCGGGGCTTCCTGAAGCAGCTCCGAGAACTGGACAGGCAGCTGGTGCAGCAGAGGCGACAGGCCCAGCGCGGCGAAGGCGACGGTGAGGAGGCCCAGGACGGCGCGCAGTAGGGCCCTCGACGCGGGCGCTGCGCCGGGACTCTGGGGACGGACGCGGGAGGCGAAGGCCGAGGAGGCCGAGGGCCTGGCTGGTCTCGGAGCAGAGACGCAAGGGCCTGGCCGGGCCTCTCCGCGCGTGCTCGGCTGCTTCCCGAGAGCGCAGGGAGCGGAGCGGGCTGGGCACCAGCAGCTGAGTCGGGGCCTGGCCGCCTGCGTGGTCTCCTGCCCGCGCGCGCTCACTCCCTCACCCGGCCTCCTGTGTGTTTATTTTTAGTAAGATGGAAACAGGCACGGATTATACAATGTGTGGGCATTGTGCTCTGATTAAACATCTGGCTTTGTTTTAAAGTCACGTTCATATAAAACTAATTGTGAAATAGGAGGTGGTTTCCTAACCCCCAGAAGAGTACCAAGGCGAGCATGCGGTCGGTCTGTACCCTGGGATCCCAGGCAGGGTCACCATCTAAAGACGTGGGATCTGGCCGGCGCCGGGCTCACTAGGCTAATCCTCCACCTGCGGCGCTGGTACTCCGGGTTCTAGTCCCAGTTGGGGTGCCGGTTCTGTCCTGGTTGCTCCTCTTCCAGTCCAGCTCTCTGCTGTGGCCCGGGAAGGCAGTGGAGGATGGCCAACTGTTTGGGCCCTGCACCCACATGGGAGACGAGGAGGAAGCACCTGGCTCCTGGCTTCGGATCGGTGCAGCGCGCCGGCCGTAGCAGCCATTTAGGGGGTGAACCAATGGAAGGAAGACCTTTCTCCCTGTCTCTCTCACTGTCCACTCTGCCTGTCAAAGAGAGAGAGAGAGAGAGAGAAGTGGGATCCTGGCTCTGCACAGAGACCCCTGCCCTCGCTTCCCCGCTTCCCGGAACAAGGCAAATGTGGCCAAGGAGGAGTTTGCCGTGGGAAGAGCCGCTGTTTCGGGGATCGCAGTCGGAGCCCCGGGCTGGATGTGCCGGTCACCGCAGGCAGTGTGTGCAGGGCTTGCTGTGGGATGGGAGCCTGGGGCGGAGGCACCTGCTTGGGTGCTGAGCCTCTTGTCGTGTCGGGATTTTGGGTCTTGAGAAAACAGCAACAGGCACAGGCAGGCAGTGCAGCCAACACCGTAGAAGGCCAGGCCGCCTGGGGCTCACCGGCAGGGCCCAGGGAGTTCGGCTGTGGTGTTTCAGCCCACCAGAGGGGAAGTTCTTGAGGGAAGGAGGGAGAGGGGGCAGCGGAGAGCGCGGGGGCAGCGGAGAGCGCAGGGGCAGCGGTCACCCTGTGGCTTTCAGGCGCTTTTGTGCCAGAGCCTTGGAGCTGGGGCCTGCTGGACCACCTACGGGACGCGGACTGCGCCCAGTGGCCTCCCGGTGAGGCTGCCATCGCTGTTCTGATAAATGATGGCGCGGGAGCCATTGCACTAAGTGCTGCAAAGCAAAAAGGCGGAGATGAGATGGAAATTTCTTTTCTTTTTTTTTTTTTTTTTTTTTTTTTGACAGGCAGAGTGGACAGTGAGAGAGAGAGAGAGAGAAAGGTCTTCCTTTGCCGTTGGTTCACCCTCCAATGGCCTCCGCGGCCGGCGCGCTGCGGCCGGCGCACCGCGCTGATCCGATGGCAGGAGCCAGGAGCCAGGTGCTTCTCCTGGTCTCCCATGGGGTGCAGGGCCCAAGCACTTGGGCCATCCTCCACTGCACTCCCTGGCCACAGCAGAGGGCTGGCCTGGAAGAGGGGCAACCGGGACAGAATCCGGCGCCCCAACCGGGACTAGAACCCGGTGTGCCGGCGCCGCTAGGCGGAGGATTAGCCTAGTGAGCCGCGGCGCCGGCCGAGATGGAAATTTCAAAGTGTGCTAAACTACCAGAAAAGGAGGTGACCGTGCAGAGCTGGACAGAGAGCAGGCTCGTCTGCTGCAGAGACCACCACCACAGGCGTCTGAGGGCCACAGAGAGCAGAACCACCTCCCGACTCACATCTGAGTGTGCGGGCCGTCCCCAGGGTCCTGGGAGAGGGGCAGACAAAAGGGACTTGGGGTTGTGCTGCTTCCTACCAGGTTCTCCCATCCTGGTGTCTCAGGTCCGGCCTATCCCATGTCCAGGGAGAAGAGGTTTCTGGTGGTTTTTTTTTTTTTTTTTTTTTTTTTTTTTTTTTTTGACAGGCAGAGTGGACAGTGAGAGAGAGAGACAGAGAGAAAGGTCTTCCTTTGGTTCACCCTCCAATGGCCGCTGCGGCTGGCGCGCTGCGCTGATCCGATGGCAGGAGCCAGGTGCTTCTCCTGGTCTCCCATGGGGTGCAGGGCCCAAACACCTGGGCCATCCTCCACTGCACTCCCGGGCCACAGCAGAGGGCTGGCCTGGAAGAGGGGCAACCGGGACAGAATCCGGCGCCCCGACCGGGACTAGAACCCGGTGTGCCGGCGCCCCAAGGCGGAGGATTAGCCTAGTGAGCCGTGGCGCCGGCCCCGAGGTTTCTGTTTTGACGAGGTACTTACATTTACTAAGGCTTCACAAGCAGGAAGGACAATGGCCATGGGTCACTGCTGGTGTTATCTTGAGCTTGCCCACACTCCCACTCCCCCTTGTGCCCATCTCTTGGTGGGCTGAGTTGAGTCCTGCTGGGGACAGCGGAAGCAAAGAATGTCGGTCAGGGGCCTACTGTCTCCAACATGATTCCTGAGGTCCAAGGATAGGAGAAAGAAGGAATACAAGTGTTTGCAAAAGCTTCTTCAGAAGTCAAAGGTTCATCTGGCCAATGGGTAGCTATTGAGATCCTGCCATGTGGCAACAGCTGAGTGGGACGACTGGAAACAAAGAGAAGAATGTGATGCGGGAAACAGGTACTGAGCAGAACAATGGAGGAGCCCACTGTGGATGGAGTGGTTGAGGAAGACCTCCCAGAGGAGACAGGGTAAGCTTGGACCTGAAGCAGCCCACCTGTGAGAAGCTGCCCATCAGTGAGGCTGGACCTTATGTGTGTACGGATGGGTGGAGAGTGAGGAAAGCAGTGGAGAGACTCAACTGTATTCCAAGCGCACAGAAAAACCACCAAAGAATTCTAAGCAGGGGAGTGGGATGAACTGTTTCAAGATCACACTGCAAAGAACTCACTTTGGCCAAAGCATGGGGAATGGATGGGTGGTAGGGAATGAAGAAGGGAGGAGAGACCAGGTGGGAGGCAGTTAGGATGGTTGAGAGGAAAGGGGAACACGGCCTTGACTGCCAGCGTTAGTATTCAAGAGGAGTGTGCAGTTTCTCTGGAAAATGGACAGGACCTGCTGAGAGGGAGGGACAACTGAAAGATAAACTGATGGGATTCTTGGTGGTGCCTTAAACCTGAGATAGGATTTACCTGAGTGGGAATGGGAAGAACAAGACATCAACGGTGTGGTCCCGTCAGATGCCTAAGGCACACAAAAAGCTGATCGGGAACCTCGAGCTGGGGAATGTGCAGGGAATGTGGGGAACCTGCAGATGTGAGTCTGGTGAGACCCTAGAGAGGATGGGGTTTGAAGCCATCATACCAGGTGCGACAGGAGGAGGGAGAAGCCGCTGCAGGCCTGACCCCTGCAGAGCTGGGCCTGGGTGGAGGAAGGCCCAGGAAAGGGAACAGGTATGTAGAAGGAATTATAGAAACCGAATACAAAGAAATGGAAGATACTGCTTCCTAATATAACAGCACTTGTGCTTTGGGTATTTGCCAAAGCTTGGTGCAACAACAAAGGAGCTTACATTCACAAAGCACTTAACAGTCTACAGCATCCTGTATTTACTAGCTAAGCCTTTGAATCAGGGAGGTGACAAGATCAGGCCTCGTCCCAGAGAGCAGTGTTTTAGGAAAACGAGCTGTGATTTGGAAAGACCTGGCTTTGCTTTCTCTTAGATTTTTAGCTGGGTGTTTTGGCCATTAAGTTAGCTTCCTTGAAGGCTCAGTCTCCTGATCTGTAACTTGGAATCAATGTCCCACTTGCTGCACAGGGTGAGTGTGTGGAAGGACTGCTTTTGAAAACAACATTGTGAGTCATTATTTCTAAAGCAGAAGGTCGGCCAGAGAGGCCAGTTCCTTCACAGCTGGGAAGGCACCACCTGAGCTATGAAAACACGAGGCTTGACGACAACTCTGAAAGCTAGTAAAAGAATACATTACTGGTTTTAGAAGACGTGCCTGTTAACGAAACCAACCCAACAGTGACTCTACTGCAGTTCTGGCGAGCCTGTTTGTTTCCCAGGACACTAGAGGTCACGTGCAGGTCTGACTTCTCTAGTGAGAGCCTGAGTGAGGGGTGTGCAGCTGCTGAAGCTCTTAGATCTGCAGTTTCTCCGCTCTGCTAAGTCCTCCTGTCCCATCAAGCAATATTAGCACGTGGGGCCTACAGAGGAGACCCAACCTGGCCACACTGCGGCCCCTTTGGAATCCGAGACACGAGGTATCCCCAGTGCTGTTCTTAAGATTCTGGTCTGGTGGGTCTAAGGCAGTGTGACCGTGAGGCAGGCAGCAGCAGGTGCCATCAGACACCCCACAAACCCCAGGCCACTGTTAAAAGAGAACAGGGAGGAGAATCTTGACCCCCCCAAAGACAAAAGCAACTGAATACCTGCATCTCAAGGCTCTTGTAGTCTCTCCAGCGCAGACTGCCAGACTCCACCCCGCCACCAGGGCTGTACAGCCTCTTGCCTGTGCAGCCTGCTGGGGCGCCCAGGTCCCGAGCCACTCCTGACCTGAAGCAGTACACCATCACTGAGGACGGACTGTGGTCTCCTTTCCTACGGACACAGGGCCTTAAAGGTTCTTTGCAGGACAGGCCCTTGTAGAAGTGTCTTCTTGGAAGCCCACCCTCAGCCACTACAGGGACTAAAAGGCAAAACAAAACAACTCAAAACAACTCAATGCACTTCATTCTAAACCCAAACAGTGAGAGAAAGTGATGGTAGGGATGAGACCAAACTCCACTGCGCATTTGCCCTCTCTCTGCATGTGGTCTCTGACTCTCATGGGTGTGCAAGCACCAACTATCTGTCATTTCAGAATTCGGAGTCCACTTTGAAGTCTATGGTGTGTGTTAAACCAAGAACGGAAAAGCCATCTTGTCTTCCTCCAAGAGGTATAAAAGTGGTGACCTGCTTAACGAGAGAGGTGGAGCACCCACGTGGAGACATGGAGAGCTCAGCAGGCCGATTTCACGTGGGTGCCACGTTAGGCATTTGCTCCTAGGCTTGTTGCTTGAGTAATCAAATGCCTTCACACTCAGACAGAACTCTCTGGAGGCCAGAGTATTTGTGAACACTCATTTTTTTCCTTGTCTAAACTTTAGATGCTAAAGAAAACCTACAATCAATCATTCACAACAAAGCAAAACTTTCATACCTTTTAAGAAAGTGATTTTTCAAATGTATCATCCCAAATTGGGTGCTTTATTTTTTGGTATTCATTTTTATAAAAATGAAGTTTGCTACCACGGTACTAGGGTGTTTATACGAACTATGCAAATGAGGGAAATGGGTATTTGTGCGGGATCTCTTTGGAAATGAAGATCAAAGTCAAAAAGAAAAAAAACAAATTCACTTTATTTTAAAGACAATGATTGGCATACAGAAGGTATGCACTAGCATAAAATAAACTTTCATGAAAAGCATTAAAATCCATTATAAATTAATTTATTAAATAGGTATTTGGTATATGTGATGGTTTTATTAGATATTACTCTTATTTATTGCCAACCCCTCCCCCAAAGTCAAAACAAATCAGAAAAATCTCATAACTCCAATTTACACTAAATAATTTATTTTCCCAAAATGTGTATGTGTTTTGAGATGTGACACATGATACAGTTCAACTGGTCATTCTCTATCAATCATAATATGACAGGACACAAGAGGCTAAAAATGGCTCATCATAATTTATTTTATGTTAAAATGTACAGCTTTTTTTTGTTTTTGTTTTTGTTTTTTTTGAAGTAACTGACTAAAAAGAGAACAGATAAATACAAGAGTGTCGCTGGCTCCTATTTTATACAAGGATTACGCCTCTCCTGCTTGGCCCTTACTGTCACCCTGTACAGGTACAAAGGCTACAAAAAAGGAAGCAATATAAACAGACACAAATAACTTTTTTGCTTTTTTACATGCGATTTGTAAGCTTAGTTTGAGCTATTCACAAGCTACTTCTCTATTTTTCCTTAAAAAATAACTCCAATATTTTATAAAGATAGAAAAATCTACAGATGGAATGAAAATGTAAAGTTAGAGGCATTTCCATAAAATAGCAACTTTACACCAAATTCACTATTTTTTTTAAATCCTGCCAAGTATTTGGACATATATGAAATGTTTCAAAACCTGACAGATAAACACTGAGATATGCTTCATTCAATAAACAGAAGTCTGCATTTATAAAACAGAAAGCTGCCTTTTTTCCCCAAAGAAATCTGTCACCAAAATGGAAAAGGGTCTCAACTTTACACCAAACATTTAGCAATAAAACCCTTTTAACTAACCAAATGGGAATAGCTTTTATAGCTCTTTACAGTTTTATAATTAACAAAAATATAGTTTTTTTTAAACCCTCAAATTAGGGCACCCTAATCAAGGCAAAAAACTTAAGAAATGGCTTACTGTTAGCACAACACTTGTACAGTACTACAAAATGCACTGTCACTAACAAAGACATTAGCGGCATGCTGAAGTGTCACCTTAAACAAAATATACAATAACTGAAAGGCTAAAGGCATTTACATGGAGTGGACGGGGAAGGAAAAAAAAGCTCTAGGTTCCATATTAAAACAGAGAATGGGGGGGGGGGGCTGGATATCCACATTTTTAATGGAAGCAGGCACAACAAGTGGCTGCCTCCAAACTGTAGTCCAAAGAGAGGCCTTTCTTTGCAGAGAATTTCATATAAAAGTTAGTAACAGAAACAAAAGTACCAAAAAAAAAAAAAAAAGAAGAAGAAAAAAAGAAAGAAAGAAAAACAACTTGTATAAGGCTTTCTGCTGCATACAGCTTTTTTTTTTTTTTAAATAAATGGTGCCAACAAATGTTTTTGCATTCACACCAATTGCTGGTTTTGAAATCGTACTCTTCAAAGGTATTTGTGCAGATCAATCCAATAGTGATGCCCAGTGGGCTCTGTGGACCGCCCACATTGTCTACCTTCTCATGTAGGACCCATTGAGAGATTGCTTGGACATGCCTGTGTTCATGTAGCCGTGATGTCCGGGGGCTGTGTACATCATGTTCCCGTGGGGCGGGGTCTGCATTGGCTGCTGGGCATATGGCTGGGTTCCCATCATGCCCATCTGCATCTGCATAGGGTATTGGGGTGTTTGATTCATGTAGCCATGATTGCTGTGGTAGCCACTGTTCATCATTGGCTGGGACATGCTGTACCCATTCATGGCATTGAGAGTGTTCATGTTCATGTTCACAGAGTTGACATTGTAGGCTGGGGCTGGCATCAGGTTCACACTCATGTTCATGCCTCTTTGCATTGTTAAAGTCCGTGCAGGACCCTGCATGGCTACAGTCTGGGAGCGCCCGTAGATCTGTGACTGATGGGGGGCAGTGCCTGGTGACAGAGAGGCCGACTTGGTTCTCATGGACACGTGGCTCTTGCTGGCAATCTGGGTTTGCAGTCTTTGGCTGTGGGAGATGCCAATATTTGATGCAGCCATGTTTCGTTGCAAAAGAGGTGGCGGCAGATTCATTGGAGGAGGAGTCAGGTTGGGGGGTGGGGTCATGGTAGCTTGTGCTTGGGGTCCCCCAGGGACGGAGTGTGGAGACTGAGAAAGCTGAACAAGCCCTGTGTTACTTAATGGTGCAGACAAAGAGGCACTGTTTGCATAGGAAGTCACAGCAGCGGAATGGCTGTAAGGCAATGAATGATCAATAAGTGTGTTAGTTAACTGCTGTAGTTTGGCAAGGCTGAAGGTGGCAGACGGCTGTGGGTAATGCCCAGCCCCAAAATCACTTTGACCCATGCGCTCATATAAGCCAATGTTGGCGTTGCCTGTCTCGGGGATTTCAGCCAGCTGCATTGGGGGGGTGAAGTTAGCAGCCATGCTACACTGAGCCAGTTGCTGACTGCTACTGGGAGGCCTCTCCACCACACAGCCTTGAGGAGACTTGACGCTGCAGGTCGGGGGGGAGCTGATGCTGGTTTGCTGCAGCATGCTGCAGCTCCCGCTGATGTTGGACATCTGCTGGGTGACAGCACAGCTGCTCTGCGTCAGATTGCTGGAGGTGAGGTTGCTATAGGAGCAGCTGTTCTGTGAAGAACTGTTTCCACAAATGCTGCCACCCATAGTAGAATCATAGCTGCTCGGATTTTCATAGTTCTCCGTTGTGCTCTCGATGCTACCCAGATCACTAAATCCGCTGTCCACGACTTGCTGCGAATGATCTGAAACTGAGGGAACATCCATCATTGGACTGGTTTCCATGTTCTGCAAAGACGGCACGGAGATGGCACTTTGATCTGGGCTGATTTGGGCATAGCTGTTTTCCAGGGCAGGGACACTTGGGCTATTGACAGAGCGTACTGACTGGCCAGGATGGGAATGGACAGAGGAAACTGGGCTACTGTGGTCTGATTGTTGGCAGTCATCCAGAGTGGTGGCAATTTGTGGACTTTGGTCTGCGTGGGTGTAGTTCTGTAGGCTTCTACAGGCTTCTTGAGTCTCGGCACAATCCTGAAAGGTGTCGTCCTGTTCCCTGTTCTGCTGCGTCAAAGACTGAACTGCCTGGACCGTCTCAGAGTCGATTTCCACCGGGGCTGTGTTTCCCTCTTTGAACTCAGGATCTACTTCTTCGCTGCTCTTTGGGTCCTGCTTCTGTACCTGTTCTTCTGAGGGCTCCTCATCAGATTCAGGTGCAGTTTCAGTGTCCCCAGCAAGCTCCTTAGGCTCACTGTTACATGGAGCAAGGTCAACGCCACAGTCCATCAAAACCTCTGGGTTTGAATGGCCAGGCTGAACACTAAGGTCTAAAAAAGCCTCCTGGTTTTCCAGTTCTTCTTTGAAAGGTTCTCTTGGGAGTTCTTCCTTCTCCACGTCAGCAGACTCCATGTGACTGTCATCCTCGTCGTCCGCATCATGATCCTCATTGTGAGACGGCTCTTCCTCCTCTTCCTCCTCCTCTTCCTGATCGTCCAAGTGCACAGGGCCGTCCTTCTCCATGGAGACTTCTGGGTCCTCCTTTGCCTGACTCTTAGCACCACCTGGGTCTTTTTCTATATTTACTTCTTCATCTTCCTCCTCCTCCTCCTCCTCTTCTTCCTCTTCCTCTTCTTCCTCCTCTTCCTCCTCCTCCTCCTCCTCCTCGGGTTTGATCAGCTCACTGTCCGGTTTTTCTCCTGGTGACTTAGTTGGACTCGCAGGTGCACAAGTTTCTTCTCTCCTGCCTTCATCCCGAGGCAGCAGAGCTTCCGGAGTCTCCTTGACCTCCTGCTCCGTCCCGCCGGGAGCGGGGCTGCCTCCGTCTCCTGACGTCTCCTTCAGTTCTTCGCTCGTCACCTGGTCATCAGGTTCCATGGGCGTTTCTGGTGGCGTGTACAAATTCAGTTTAAATCCAGTCTTCCTCTCTTTGTTTTGTCTCCACTTAGAAAGCCCATGCTTCGTTCCTTTTGGCCATACTTGCTTGCACTTTAGAGGTTCAGGATTGTCTTTGCTGCCTTCTTTCAAGTTACTTGCTTCATAGTCCGTATTATCTTAATGAAAAGACAGAAGGGGGGAGGAAGAAAGAGTCTTAGACAACTTGAATTCATTACTCTATAACAATTACCAAACATTGCTTTTGTTTACATTTTAAGAGTTGGTGATCAAGATAAAACCAAGAGTAAAGTAACATAATATTGTGGCATAACCCAAGTGAATAACCTAGGCCTTTTGGAAAATATTTGAATTTATCAAAGATTATATTCTCAGGTGCAAAAGCCCAGAGTTCCAAAATGTATTAAAAAATTGAATTTGAGCATTTAGAAATCAGGCAATATGGAGAAACGGCTTAATGCTAACTTCTGTCCAAGGTACCGCTGTACTAGCCAAATGTGAACTGTTGGGTTGCAGACATTTACTGGATTTAAATGATCTCAAATGACATTCACTTCAATCTGAATGTGCTGTTTGGCATAAAAATAAATCCTATACCTCTAAAAATAAATGAACAAATAATTAAATGCCCAGAACATAAATTTCTTGGATCACCATTTCTACATGAAACAAACAACAATGAAATGACTTTTTAAAACATAAGTATTCTTTAATTCTGTCTACACTGTGTTTTAAATCAGTTTGCTGCTGATATGCAAGATTTGAATATTAAAGACAGTTAAAAATAAATAATAATTATAAAGTCCACTTCAGTTCAGCCAACCTTGTTTTTAAGATTTATTTTATGTATTTGAAAGGCAGAGTGCAGGGAGAGAGAGGGAAAAACAGAGATCTTCCATGTGCTGACTCACTCCCAAATGGCTGGGGTTGGGCAAGGCTGAAGCCAGGAGCCTGGAACTCCACTGGGATCAATAACATGAGTGGCAGGGGCTGAGGCACTAAGGACATCATTTCCCGCTTTCCCAAGCACCTTAGCAGGCAGCCGGATGGGAAGTGGAGCAGCCGGGTCTTGAACCAGCACCGCTATAGTATATAGGCATTGTAGGAGGCAGCCTGACCCACTGTGCCACAACGTGGGCCCCTAACCTCATTTTTATTATACGTATACGTACATGTGAATCTGCACACACAGACACACATGCACACACATACTACTTGGGAACAAATAAATATATGAATAAAATATTTGTATAAAATATTCAAGTCTCGGCCGGTGCTGCGGCTCAACAGGCTAATCCTCCACCTGCGGCGCCAGCACCCACATTCTAGTCCTGGTCAGGGCGCCGGATTCTGTCCCGGTCGTTCCTCTTCCAGGCCAGCTCTCTGCTGTGGCCCGGGAGTGCAGTGGAGGACGGCCCAAGGGCTTGGGCCCTGCACCCCATGGGAGACCAGGAGAAGCACCTGGCTCCTGCCATCGGATCAGTGCGATGTGCCGGCTGCAGCGCACTGGCTGCGGTGAACCAACAGCAAAAAAAGGAAGACCTTTCTCTCTGTCTCTCTCTCTCACTGTCCACTCTGCCTGTCAAAAAAAAAATAATAATAAAAATAAAATAAAATAAAATAAAATAAAATAAAATAAAATATTCAAGTCTCAAGATCTTCAGAAAATTAAGGACCACACCAGTCTCTGAGAGTCAGTAAATTTAAAGGAAAAGCTTTATAAAGAGTGTAATAACGCTATTGCAAACAGTGTGTTGAAGAGCAAAAGTAGATCTAACAATCACGCTGGAACAGATACCCTTTTTGCCAGAATGAAATGATTTCTAATCCAGCATGCACCTGGCATGCAAGCTTTAGCTTATTTACATAATAAAAGAACCACAGATACATTTACCTGAAGACCTCACATTTCAGAGTTAGGCATATGTGATGGACTGATTCCCTCAGAGGTACCCACACCGAAGCCCTAGTTAACAGTCATCTCGAGATGTTCAAACTGGTTCCCTTCTAGTCACAGTGGCAGGCAGTAGCCAAGCAACGCCCCTGGAGTCCATATTCTTATTCTACGGGCCACAGGGCCTCCCAGCTTCTGTAGGGACACTTCCCTAAATTGGGAGATGTTTTCAAATTATTATTTTTTTATGATTTATTTATTTATTTGAAAGCTAGGTTTAGAGAGAGAGGAAGAGAAAGAAAGAGAGATCGGTTAATCTTTTATCTACTGGTTCACTCCCTAGATGGCTGCAACAGCCAGTGTTGGGCGAGACTGACGCCAGGAGCCAGGAACTTCATCCGGGTCTCCTACATGGGTGCAGAGGCCCAGGAATTCGGGCCATCTTCCACTGTTTTCCCAGGCCATTAGTGGAGAGGAGGATTGGAAGTGGAGCAGCCAGGACTCAAACCAGCATGCATGTGGGATAATGGCACTGCAGGTGGCAGCTTTACTTGCTATGCCACAGTGCCAACCCTCTTTCAAATTATTTTTAAGAAAGAAGAAACTGAAAGGAGTCAAGTTAATACAGCCACTAGGAATGTTTAAAGGTAAATGTCATGAAGTGGGGAAGAAAAACAGTGACAATCCGTTTACAGGCTGCAGAGCAGAAAGCCAATAATAATGCTCAATTTCCACACAAAAAGAGATCTCTCACTGCAGTCTGCTGTCATTTCTATGTTTGGTTAAAGAAACCAAAGAACAAGGCTCGCTTTCTCTATACCCAGGATAAGATGTCATTCCCTTAGCAAAATACTACAGTTCGCAGCAACAGTGTTTCTGTTCATTAGGAAAGTCAAGATGTGCGCTGGCTGTGGTGCATTGCATGTGAGTGCTGGCTGCAATCCCAGCTGCTCCAGTTCCAATCCAGCTCCCTGCTAATGTGCCTGGGAAAGCAGGAAGCAGTGGAAACTGGGCCAAGTGCTTGGGTCCCTGCACCCATGTAAGGGACCCTGATGAAGTTTCAGGTTGTTGGCTTTGACCTGGCCTAACCTTGGCCACTGCAGCAATTTAGGGAGTGAACCAGTGAATAGAAGATTCTTTGTCTCTGTCTCCTCTGTCGTGACTCTGGTTTTTATTAAAAACAAAAAGAAGTCAAGATGCATGCTTATGTTTTTTTTTTTTTTTTTTTTTTTTTTTTGGACAGGCAGAGTAGACAGTGAGAGAGAGAGACAGGGAGAAAGGTCTTCCTTTACTGTTGGTTCACCCTCCAATGGCCGCTGCGGCCAGCGCACTGTGCTGATCCAAAGCCAGGAGCCAGGTGCTTCTCCTGGTCTCCCACGCGGGTGCAGGGCCCAAGCACTTGGGCCATCCTCCACTGCACTCCCTGGCCACAGCAGAGAGCTGGCCTGGAAGAGGGGCAACCGGGACAGAATCCGGCGCCCTGACTGGGACTAGAACCTGGGGTGCCGGCACCGCTACGTGGAGGATTAGCCTAGTGAGCCGCGGCACCGGCCCAGCATGCTTATGTTCTTAAAAACTGGCTTTTCAAAAGCTATAGTAATACTTCTGCTTTCCAGGGAAATAAGACAGCCTGTTTCCCTAGAATGGAGTAAGTTCCCAATAGTCATTTCATCTGGAGAGGGACTGCACAGTTCCTAGCCTGACGGGCAAGGGATGGTTACTTTTAAATTAGGTATCAAAGAAAATTCACTGGTGTTTAATGCCCCCCCTCCCCAAGAGGAGTACTGGGTGTTCCTTTCAGGTTAAGAGGAAGGACAATTTCCTAAATTTTTTCTGTATCATTAAAAGTAATACTGACGGCCGGCACCGCCACACCGGGTTCTAGTCCTGGTCGGAGCACCGGATTCTGTCTCAGTTGCCCCTCTTCCAGGCCAGCTCTCTGCTGTGGCCAGGGAGTGCAGTGGAGGATGGCCCAAGTGCTTGGGCCCTGTACCCCATGGGAGACCAGGAGAAGTACCTGGCTCCTGCCATCGGATCAGTGCAGTGCGCCAGCCGCAGCAGCCACTGGAGGGTGAACCAACGGCAAAGGAAGACCTTTCTCTCTGTCTCTCACTGTCCACTCTGCCTGTCCAAAAAAAAAAAAAAAAAAAAGTAATACTGACGGTATGGATAAGCCTAGATGATGATGATGAATCTTTTTTTTTTAAAGACTGATTTTAAAGGCAGATTGACAGAGACAGAGAAAGAGAGAGAACTTACATTTACTGGTTCACATCACAAATGGCTGCAACAGCAGGGGCTCGGCCAGGCTAAAGCCAGGAGCAAGGAACTCTGTCCTGGTCTCCCAGTGGGCAAGCAGGGACTCAAGTAAGCGAGCCATCATCTGTTGTTTCCCTGTCCCATTAGCAGGGGGCTGGATGGGAAGTGGGGGAGCTGCAATGCAAACTGGCACTCCGACGTGGGATGCAAGTGTCCCCACCGGAGCTTACGCTGCTGCTCCATGCCTGCCCTTGGATGACTCGATAGATAGTGCTGCATCCTCAGACCTTCGTGCCTACTGACACGCACCATCAATGCACTAATATTTGTTCTCCAGGAAAAAAGAAACTATCACATTCTATGCTCATATTGATGATAACACACTCTGATTTCAGAAATATTAAATGTGAAAAACATCACAAGTTATAACTAAGCAAATGCAATGTGTTTCTTACTGATAGACTTCCAAGTTTTTGGGGAAAAGCTAATTTCTAGGATGAACAATGAACCCACCTATAGAAACGTTCTGGCTTTTGAAGCTGTTGCAACAGAGAATTCAATTCCAGGAAGACAGAGCTAGAACCTTTTACGAATGAGAAAGAACAGAGCAGCTCTTGCCTCAGGTGTGTAGGCAAACCTCACAAATGCCTTTGTGTCTAGCTGTAGGAGCCTGCTCTTTGGCAGCGTGTCACACTGAGACATTCACAGGGCTTACAGTTCTGCTACTTACTTCTACAAGTATCGGTATTCTTAAAGCAATGATTGTCTTTTCCTTCCTCTTCCTCTGTTGATTTTTTCTTCCCAGATTGGTGTTGGAATGCTTTTCTCAGGACTGGCTTCCTGCCGTCTTCCTCCACTTCAATCTCACAGGTAGGCTCCAGCTGTGGCATTGGCCTCTCTTCATCTGAGTTGTCAAAGGGCTCATTCAGCACTTCTGTCGTCTCAGAAATGGTCTCAGTTGTTACACTGCTGTTGATCCTCCTGCGTTTACGACCCCTTTTCTTCTTTAGTATAAAAGGCCTCTGAAATTAATTCCAAACATAATACATTAAGAGCTCATGAGCAATTAAATGGGTGGGTCGATAAGCGGCAAACGTGTGCTGAACGTGTCTGAGAATGTACATGTAAAGACTTCTGTAGAGTCTTTGTAGCTAACCTTCCGTGTGATGCTTAACATCCCTCTCAGGCACCAACTACACAGGCAAGTGTTTTCCAAATAAAACAGTTGTTTACTCAAGCAGATGCTTTGAGAGGGAACATCCTAACAGCCTGACTGTAGATTTTAAAGGCTAAGCTTTGCTTTTCTGGCACACGTTTTCCAAGTGTCTGGCTTCAATATCCCACACATCATAGGCATTAAGGTCACCACAGACCTCAGTGTTTCTTTAACTGTTACAATAATTAACTAGCCATCAGGCCACTCATTTCACACTTGGGAACTGTTTAAAGAGGACCTAAAATACCCAAAGTATTACAGGGACCCTGATGATGTAAAGGCTGACCTATTTACACCTACCTCTCTGAACTTCAGGAACCCGAAAAAGAAAAGAAGGAGAAAATACCTTAAGAATAGACAACTCTACGTTTGAATTATCAGCAGGCATGTATTACTGGCTGCTGGAATCTAAGCAAATAATTTTGCAAAGTATTTTAATACAGAAGGCATGTACAAAGGTTAAAAGAAATTAAGGTCTCGGGCAGGCATTGTGCACAGCAGGTTGAGCTGCTGGAGGAGTGCAAGTTCAAGTCCTATCTCCTCTGCTTCTGATCCAGTTTGCTTCTAATGCATCTGAGAATTCAGCATGATGGTCCATGTACTTGGGTCTGTGCCACCCACATGGGAGACCCAGATGGAGTTCTAGGCTCCTGGCTTCAGCCTGGCTCAGTCTTGGCTGATGTGGCCACTTGAGCAGTGATCCAGTGGATGGGGCCGCTGCCTAGAGTGCTGGCATCCCATGTGGGCGCTGGTTCGAGTCCTGGCTGCTCCACTTCTGACTCGGCTTTCTGCTGTGGCCTGGGAAAGCAGTAGGGGATGGCCCGGGTCCTTGAGTCCCTGCACCCGCGTGAGACACCCTGGGGAGGCTCCTGGCTTAGGACTGGGGCAGCTCTGGCCGTTGCAGCCATTTGGGGAGTTGAACCAGAGGAACCAGAGGATGGGAGGAAGACCTCTCTCTCTCTGCCTCTCCTTCTCTCTGTGTAACTCTTTCACTCTCACTCTCTGTACATCTGTATACAAATATTTACCCATTTCCCCATTACTCTCCTTAAAATTAAAGAAACTTTAAAAGACACAGAATATCTCTTATTTAAGATATAAAAATATTTTTTCTAGTTCCACTGAAGTTTGGCACTAATGACTCTCCATAATTGCAATTATAATTTCTTCCCCAAGCAAAAATGTACTTAATGACACGAAATCCAAATGAGGAGTAACAGGTAAATCTGATGTAATCTGTCAGTAATGAGCCTAACAAATTGTTGAAAACACACTGTAAAAACAAGTTCAATATGCTTTATTAAATGGCAACTTCCAGGTAAACTGTGTCTAAGAGTTGTAGTATCTTAGATTTTTTTTTTTCCTTAGTATTTTATTCTTTGAGAGGCAGAGAGACAGAGAGAGCTTCCATCCGCTGGTTTACTCCCCAAACAGCCACAAGGGCCACGGCTGAGCCAGGCAGAAGCCAGAAGCCAGGAGCCAGGAGCTTCATTTGGGTCCCCAACGTGGGTGCAGGGGCCCAAGCACCTGGAACATTTTCCATTGCTTTCCCAGGCGCATTAGCAGGGAGCTGGATGGGAAGTAGAGCAGCTGGAACTCGAACCAGTGCCATTAAGGGATGCTGGTGCTGCAAATGGCAGCTTAACCCATTATGCCACAATACAGGCCCCCTGTCTTACATTTTTAATAACGCTGACGTTCACCAAAGAACACACACAGACCTGTTAACTATATTCTGTGATTCAACATTTGTGGTCATTAAGTCTGCTGTCCTATATAAACCATTAGAATTTGCTCAAACGTGAGTGTGGCCAATATAAAGAGCTAGTTTTTGTTAAGAGTCCATTTATATGACAGTAGTCCCTGTCATGCTCGGATTATTATTATTTTTTTTTTTTAAGATTGACTCATTTATTTGAGAGTCAGAGGCATGGACAGAGAAAGAGAGAGAGGTCTTCTATCCGCTGGTTTACTCCCTAAATGGCTGCAATGGCAGAAGCTGGGCGGACCCGGAGCCAGGAGCTTCTTCCAGGTCTCCCATGTGGGTGCAGGGACCCAAGCACTTGAGCCATCCTCCACTGCTTCTCCAAGGGAGCTGAATCAGAAGTGCAACAGCCAGAACTTGAAGCAGCACCCATATGGGATGCCAGAGCCGCAGGTGAAGGCTTAACCTACTACACCACAGCACCAGCCCCATGTTTTTGTTTTTGTTTTGATGTCTTAAGAGCTGGTTTCTTTCATTATAGTCATAATACACAAATATACTCCCCTTGTACAAAATTATATTTTATTCAGAAGCCTGAATCCACTTACAGGATACTCTTTTTTTTTTTTTTTTTTAATATGTATTTATTTATTTGATGTTACAGAGAGAGGGGGGGGAGAGACAGAGAATTTCCATCTGCTGGTTCATTCCCCAAATGGCCGCCAACAGCTGGAGCTGGGCTGATTCAAAGCTAGGAGCCAGGAGTGTTTTCCAGGTCTCCAAGCAGGTGCAGGGGCCCAAGCTCCTGGGCTTACTACCTCCCTGCGGCCACCCTTCCACTGACTGCCATGCTTAGAAGAAGGATCATTGAGCTGGAAGAACAGCAAGTTCTTTGCCAGATACTACAAAGGGTGGCCTGGAGTCAGAGCTTTGCCTTGTATTAAGTCTTATCTATGATAAATGCTATGGTCTGAATATGAATTTGCCCCCCAGACTCATACAGGACTTTAAAACCCAAAGTCCTAAGTTAATGGTAGTTAAAAAGGTGGAAACTTGATCCAATTATGGTGTTTAATAGGGGCATAGACCAAATGGGAGATTCTTAAGTCATTAGTGGCGTGGCCTTAGACTGTAGTTTTCATGAGAGAGTAGGTTATAAAAGCTTAAATTTGAGCCCAACCAGTCTCTCTGCTTCCTGGCTTGCCATATGATCCTCCCTCCACAGATGCTCCACCAACCCACCCACTGCAGAGGTCAAAGAATGGGGCTGCCAGAACTTGCACTTGGAACCTTCAACACGGTGAGCTAAACAGACCTTTTCCTCATAAACTAAGTTGCCTCAGGTATTTCATTGTAGTGGTTGCTAACATGCTAACAGCATCTGTTCCCTGTTTATGTCACAGACAGATACTGCCAACAAAGATGTTATATCTTGGGTAAAAAATTACCTAAAGACAAAATCAATTTTTTTATTTTCTGTACCAATGGAGAGGATACGGTATATAAACCACCAGGCTACTAAGAATATAAAAAATTTCAGTGATGTGTAATCAGCCAGAAATGCAAAATATCCCCATCAGTGAGGTATCTCAAATACCTTCCAACAACTGTACGCCAAAGACAAGAGAAAGAAACCACTTCAAAAGCACTGGACTTGAGCACTTATCTGGTTCTGGAGCAGTCTCTAACGAGCTGTGTGACCCTGAATAAGTCTCCTGGCTTCTCTAGGCCTCCAAGGGAGGTTTAAGTGCTCTCTGTGGCCCCTTTCGCTTTCTATAACCTGACTGACTGTACTCTTAGTTACCAGCAGGTGGCAGAGAGTGCTAGATTAGGAATCCAGCCTGTCCCTGGATTCCTGTCACAGCAGTAACAAACCTCAAAAAGTAAACACGATCACAATGGTGAGATGCATGACGAGGTATCATCAGTGGGAGACTGGGTACACAGCAACATCAAGTACAGCCAAAGAACAGAGAGTGAAACAAATACTGATCCATAGAATGTTTGCAACGACAAGTGAAAGCGACTCACAGACTGAAAATCTAAAGAGACACACACCTTTCTCTTTATGGCAACTGACTGTGGCTTAGTTAATCGTGGGGGAGAGCTCTGAATATTCTCTTCTTCCTCCTCCTCCTCTTCTTCTTCTTCCTCCTCTTCCTCCTCCTCCTCTTCTTCCTCCTCTTCCTCCTCCTCTTCTTCACTGCTCTCTTTTGACAGCTCCAACAGCTGCCCTCGCTCCCCTGCCATTGGCCGGCTCTCCGGGGAATGCAGATATTTATTTTTCGATTGTACTTTTGCAGGTGATTGCCTACTGTTAGCTCTAGATGACAGGATTTCTTGCTCCTCCTTTTCCCAGCAGCTAGCTTGTTCCATCAGCCGCTCAGCCTAAGGGGAGGGGTACAAATGGTGGGCTAGTGAGAGGGCAGTTATGCAGCCAGAACCTCTAACAGGATCAGTGGCAAAGGGCTTCTATGTCAGTTCTGAGCAGGACAGCCAGCCAGTCATGCAAATGCCAGCTGTATCATCTCAGGACCCTTTAGCGTCAGTTAGGATAACAAATCAAAGAAGATTGGGTTTCATGGGATATTTAGTGGTATTAATGATGCAGCGAATTGATTTGAGTTCTTTATCACTACAGTACATGCTCACTGGCATGGAGCACTTTAAGCAAGTTCATAAACACAAAGAATCGATTGACATTGCAGCCTTGGAGCTCAGCACCAAATTTGATCTGATTACATGCTGTCAGCAGTGAAAAATGTTGCTTTATGATCAATGATAAATGTTTCATTTTTCATACTCAATTCAATAAAATTATCATGTCTTACCATGCAACCTCAGTTAGTATAAATTAGTGCCATATCATTTCACAAGTTCTCTCTACATAAGCAAGCTTTTGACAATGATTTTAATGACTTTCTTAGCTTAAGAAAGTTACAAGATTCAAGTTATACAGCTCAGGATGACGAAGCCAATCATTACCTCTTTCTCAGCTTCTCGCTCTTCTTCAGAAACTGCAGCATTAGAAATTAAAATTGGGGTCCACCTCAGACTTTCTGGGTCAAGTTCATTGGTTCGGGAACAGGTCTTCAGCTTTTCCATGTGGCCCAATATCAACTTTTCCCGTCGAATAATGACAAATCTGTAATGTGACAACAAAGTGCAATCAAAAGCTGAAATTTCATTTTACTTTCTCACAATGGCAATATGCTAGCGCTACCATTAACTGGGTTAGGAAAAATCATAAACATCGTCAATCAAAGGGCATGGCAAATTAAAATTCAACCAGCAAAAAGGTAACATTTCATATTTTCTTTTTATGGGGAGGGTTTTGAAAGCTCCATGAGAGAATCTTATGGAAGGAATGTGCTTAACTTCCAGGAACCATCCCTGGTGTGAGACGTCTGGGAGGCAGTGGTGCCACCCAGGGGCCTGGTGCTCACCTGCCGTCTCTCTTGTCGATCATGTGCAGATGCTGCAGCGTGGTGGCGATGTCGTGTGGGCACATGCCCGTAGCCCTGCTGATGGCCTTGATGCTGATGTGCCTCTCGTGGTGCTGGTAGAGATATTCTAAGATGACGCTTTTCCAATAGGCCAGGTAGGAGAGGCGGCCCAGATCAGAGAGTGGCTTTTCAGGTGACCCGGCCTGGCCTTCTCTTCTAGAAAGCAAATAGCCTAGGGCAGAAAAACCAAAAGTCCATCTCACTGTGTCATTTCCAGAGCTTGGACAGGAGCCACTAGAAATAATTTAAGTAGCAACAAGCTAAAGACATCGCATCAGAGGAGTGCATTGTTTTATGGAGCCTCTTATCAGTTAGTCATTTGATCTCCAGGAAGTTCATGCTTCTGAATCTTTTACAGTGGCACCATCAGTCAACTCACGCAGTTAGGAGTAGCATTCCAAACATCTATCATGGCTTATGTAACAAAAACTGAAAGCTACGGTTCGAGACAGTACTTCTGGTAAGTCTCACCATACAACTATCCCATCAGCGTCAGATGTTCTCAGAAACTAAATGCTGGGCTCTCACTAGAAATCCTGTTGAGGGACCACCCCACACATTAATGGGCAAGCTGTTTTCCACAGGAAGGACCAAATGACCCTTTGACAGCGGGTGTTAATAAAAGACAAGGGCCTCTGTTGACTGAGTCCACACCGCTCGTTACAGCTAACTAGCGGGCTGATCTGAAGCTTTGTTTTAGGACTCATGAAAGAATGTCTTTCATGTCAACCTGCTGCAACTTCTGTAAGGTCCACCAGTTCTGTTTTCATCTCTTTCATGGAAATTAATTTATAATCCAACCCCAGCATGTTGCTCCTGCAAAGTAGAAGAAAATTCCTTAAAACAAACTATGTCATGTACACTGAGAAAATTCCCACGCACGTTGAGCTGAACGCATTCTCCAGCATTACTGTGATCGCTCCTTGGCAGAGGAACTTGAGAAAGGGGAAAACTTTAACCCACTTGAAGGTAATGAATGAAAGCTGGCGGCTGTCTCGGTAATTAAGAGCCACTTGCAGAGTAGAGAAGAAATGCTATAAACTAATGATGTCTACCTTGCTCTAATTAACTACTTCAACAGCCTTACCTTCATGAACTTCCTAAATTTAAACAAACATCAACCACATACAGTAGGTGGCAGCAATTACAAAATCATGCCGCTCTGCAAACCACCCATATCTTCAGCGGTCTTCTTTATCTCATTTCCAAAATGGCTGCATTCTCAAGAATTTTTTCAATTTTAGGTTTTTTTTTTACAAGCAGAAATCAATGCCTCTGATGCCTTTTCCTACCCTTCATATTCACTGCAAACAATGCAGAAATATGAAAGAAGGAAGTCCAAACCCTATGGGGGTATAATCTCAGCAATTTGCATTTTGCTGGCATTAATTTGGACACTAAAATAAAGGTATAAATTTAACTTTAGGTTTTGCTGAAGTCTTGTGACTTATTTATCTGTTTAATTCACATTTATTCACAGTATTTGACTGAACGCAAACAAGCTGCACAACCTTTTCCAGTCACATCACTGCCGACATGTCATTCGGCTGCAGACTGAGGCTTTCAGTAGCAGTGTGTCGGGAATGCTAACACTGGTGGCCGCTGTGCGGAGCCAGCCCACATCATGTCCTGTCAACAGAGGGAAGAGCTCTCCACCAAGGGAGCCCAAACCTCAGAACACAGATAATTGGCACATCCGTCACCTGCCTGCTAAGTGCCTGGCACACGCTGAGACATTTACTCAGTCGGCTGGAGGTCCAGCTCTGCGCTCCCACGGGGGGGAGACAACGGAGACAACCGCAGCACCATGGATTTGAACCACCCCCTTTTGTCCATGAGATCCCACAATTAAAAGTCCCCTGCAGTGACTGTGAAGTCCCCGGGCTTTCACTGGCTCTTATCTGAACCCCCCAGTCGAGGACAAAACCCTCCCCCATTAGCCTGGCAGAAAGATCTGTCAACCAAAGTGCTCGGAATGCAATACAGGTGCTCCCTAACCTATGCTCCCTACTGCGATGGGCCTCCTTGCCAGGTGGCCCAGGCTCTTCTTTGTTCCATCTTCTCTTCCCACATCCCTACTCTGGACTAAGAGAAGGCCAGAATCCTGAAAAAGCACAATTTACCCAGCGTTCATGTAGTCATACCCTGAGGTAGTACAGTTACACCTTACAAAGTTCTGAGCCTAAACAGATTAGGCCACTCAAAACCGGCAGGCAGTGAGGCATGGGGAGCATTTAGCCGTAAACAGTTGTGCACCTGCTAACCCCACCACATCAAGTAGGTGTCTCTTGGGACACTGCCATGGACACCAACTGCAGTCTGATTGATAATGCCACCGAAGTGTCCTGGGGCCTAAGGAGGCAGAAGGGTGACAAGCCCAACAAGCAGGAGCATACCCTCAGACTGTGCTAGCAACGGCCAGGAGGAGACAGGGTGGCTGCTGCCACCTGCCTCAGAGTGGCTAGGAGGAAAGAAGTGCAAACCAGAGCTCCAATCAGAGTACATCAAGCAGGTTTTCAGGGATGTCATGCACCAACACTGCAGGGCACAAAAGGCCACTTGGTCCCAAGGCACTCTGCATGGCCTCTTCCCTCCGACTCATAAGACTCTCAGGGAACTTACAACAAGGGTGGAAGGGATGGGTACTTATGCCGAGAGCCATCTGGAAGTTCACAAACCTCTTCCTGAAGGAGGAAGTTTCAGATTTAAGTAGAATCTATCAGAACACTACTCAAAATGATCAAGGATATACTTCTGATTCCTCACTAGTTACGTGAAATCACTTGTAACACGTTCAACTACAGAGCTCAGAGGAAACCCTTGTCTATGCTGTCGTGCACTAGGTTGATGGAAGACAGAATCCCAATGTCCCCTGCAGCAGGCACTTCCCTCTGCTGACCTTCACAGCACAGGGTGTTTTCAGTAAGGCAGATCTTGCCACTTTTTGTTTCTATGTTTTCCAGGCTCTTCAAAGCATAATTACAATATAGCCCATCGACAGAATAATCTTTGCTAAGAACATTTTCATTATTGACTAATTACAGATGTGGTGGTTTAAGTTACAGCTCTTAAATTTAACTTACCAAAAAGATTCCAAATAATTGATCTAAGATGCAGGGAAATAAAAAGCACTTATCTTGGAAGCCGGTGTATTATCCTGAGGCATCTGAAACAAGTACAATACACCTCTGGTGAATAGATTCCCATGATGCTCTGACTCCTCTTCCTAACTCAGGATATTTTCAATCAGAAAACCTCAGCTATCCCTGGGGAAACCTAGCTGTTTCAGAAGGAAAACAAAGTGATGTTTGGAGGAGAAATCCCAGGAGCTGCAGTATAATTAATCGCTGGTGAAATTATTCCCTTGAACTTGTCTGTGAGCCAGAGCTGCTGGTGAATAGCACTTATTCTGTGAGTGGGAGCCATATAATTGAAAACCAAGAGGCCCAAAACCCCTCACCCACAACAACTATCCTCATGTTAGCAAGAGCTGACTGCATCATTTACGTCACTGGAACCCACTTACCCTGGGGAAGGTAAGGTCTGAGTCAGTGTATGGGCCACACACTTAATTCATAAGATTATCAAGGTATCTGCTAAAAGGCAAAGGAAAAACATGTGATGTCTACAAAAAGTATGCCTTTCTAAGCTATACTGTGTGGGACCTGAGGATACTTCACCTCTGTTACCCACTGTAGTGAGAGAATCAGTTCTCAGGTTGACCAGCCCTAATCCTCCTGGGGGCTGAAATGGTTAACTCAAATGGCAGAGTGCTGCCTCCAGGTAGACAAACCCATTAGGCTGAAGAAAGAATCCTCCAGATAAGGTCAAGATTTGTTTTTGCACTCAAATTCCCAAAATAAGAGCATAGTAATTGCAAGGTTAACTCTAATTTACTATGAAAATTCATTCCTTTTAAATGACTGATCTTCAAGATGGCAGACTGGGGACCAGTGCTGTGGCGTAGTAGGCTAAGCCTCCACCTGTGATGCTGGTATCCCGTAAGGGCACGGGTTTGTGTCCTGGCTGTTCTTCTGATCTAGCTCTCTGATATAGGCTGGGAAAGCAGTGGAAGACGGTCCAAGTGTTTGGGCCCCTGCACCCGTGTGGGAGAGCCGGAAGTTCCTGGCTCCTGGCTTCGGATCTACCCAGCTTCTGTCCGTCTCTCCCTCTCTATCTATAACTTTCTCAAAAAAAAAAAAATATATTGCAGACTGGACCAGAAGTGCAATGGAATACTTTTCTGAAGCAAGGGGAGGGCAGTGAGTAAGGGTCTCCCCCCACAGAGGCAGCCAGCCATCCCTCACCCTTGTATACCTCCATCTTCTCCACCTGACACCAAACCATATGAACTTCCTCAAACACTTCCTATAAACTCTGGCGAGCTACTCACTCCCAACTCCCATCTGTCTGGATTATGTGAGTTCAGGGTCACTGGCTGCTTTTAGGGGAAGATAATCTTTGAGGATTACACACCTTTCATCAGACACCTGTTTAGCTCTGCAAACTCTGCTGAAAGGTCCACAAGAGAAGACTGTACAGAGTTTGCAAGCGTGGGAACTGACGCCAGGCCAGGATTTATGACAGCTCTCCTGCAGAGGAAGATGTGATGATTCTGACTGTATATCTGTTCTCATGACGGCAACTCACTGTTTGCCTGTTACGGTTCTCAGGGGTGGGCAGCACTGTGATCAACTTGATCAACTGCATGAATGGCGTGCTGTGTCTCTTCCTTTAATTTTTGTGGTGATTTGGCAATTAGTGTCGGAAGAAGCTGAGCCTCAGTGTTCACATCAGCTTAAGATGATACCAGTGTTTTACTTATGTATAAAACATTATTCTTTTATTTAATGATTTGAAGAGCAGAGAGAAGACAGAGAACTCCCATCAACTGCTGTCACTCCCTAAATGCCCAAGATCCCCAAGTGTGGCTCCACACCTACAGCATCATCTAGGAACTGCTGGACTGCAGCTTCTCAGACCTACCGAATCCAAATCTTTAGGGGCAGCTCAGTACCTGGGCTTCCCTAGCACCCAGGTGATTCTGACGCAGTGTTTGAGGACCAGTACTTTATATACTCTGTTTACTCTCTTCTGGAACTGTTGGTCTTGCTGAAGATGTGGAAACCTCCTTGTGAAGTAGGCAGAGTGACTGACAGAGTAGACAGTGGTACTGAAGAAACTCAAATGGGTGAGACCCCACTCAGCCCTTGCTGGAAGAGAACTGGAGAACGGCCTCCCTGAAGCCCCACCTGCCTGAAATTTAGCTAGAGGTCACTAAGCTACCCAGTCACGTTGCCCTTCTGATAGAACCTTTACTGTGCCAATAAATCACTTTTGTTACTGCATGGATCCTGATCCAGATGCTGCATTTTTAACAAGTACCAATACCATGACCCACAATTAAACAGCAAAGGTTTGTACATTAAATCTGTGGCTCTCAAATAATTTGGTCTCAGGACAACTTTACATTTAAAAAAGTTACTTAGGACTCCAAAGAGTTTTGGTTTATAAGAGCTATACTTGCAGATTTTACTGAGAAGTTGTATCACTGACAGATATTTATTAATTCATTTAAAGACTAACAATAAGTCCCTTATGTATAACATAAATTTTTATGAAAAGAGTAATTATATCTTCTAATATATAAACAAAATTGTGAGAAGTTACATTTTTGCAAATCTCTCCAGTGTCTGGCTTACGAGAAGAAAGCAAGCTTCTCATATCTGCTCATGTCTTCTCACATCTGGTATTCAATCTGCTGTGGTGTCATGGGTTACAAAATCTGTGGAAAACTCCACTGAACATTCATGAAAGAATGAGAGTAAAATGGAAAAATAACATATTAGTATTATTTTGAAAATAGTTATGACTGTGAAGATTTGCTGGATCATACTCTGAGACCACTTACATTCAATATAAGAGGACAAAAATTTTGACAAGTTGGACAATTGGGCCACAAGTATTTTACCACAGCATGACAAATATTAAATACAGTGTGACAGATAACAGGAGGCAGTACAGGCTGGTTAAGAGCATGGGCTCTGGAGCCACAGTTCCTAGCAGGAACTGTTCCACCATGTGCAGCTCTGTGACCTTAGGCAACTTATTTAACTTCCTTTACTTCAGATTCTTCACCCAAAGTATGCAAATAATAGAGGTGGGTGTTTGATCTAGTGGTTAAGACACCACTTTGGGCAGCCACATGTGCTCTTGGAGTGCTTGGGTTCAAGTCCCAGCTTGGATTCTGATTCCAGCTTCCTGCTAATTAATGTGCACCCTGAGAGGCAACAGTGATGGCTCAGGTAATTGGTCCCTGCCACACACAAGAGAGACTTGGATTGAGTTCCCAGCTCCTGGTTTCAGCTTGGCTTAGCCACACCTGTTGCAAGCATTTGGGTAGTAATCCAGTAGCTGGGAGCTCACTTTGTCTGTCTCTCTGCCTCCCAGATAATTAAAATAAAATTTGCCTATATATCTCTTAACGGTTCTAAGAATTAAATGAGTTACTACAAAGGCTACAGAACAATGCTTGGCACATTACAGTTACCCTATGTAAGTATTAACTATTATTACTCAACTGAATAAATGAAATTTCAGGGTGGTCATTTGGGTGACTACAGATCCTTAATGTTCCTATAATTAGGTAACATTAAAAGAAATAACATTTGGACAGAAGGAAGGAGACAGACTGTTTTACAGTCACACTGAGAAGAGCTACCTTTCTTTCTTTCCCTACTTTTGCCCCAGGCACCTGAGAACCATTCCAATGTCCCTGACAGAAGCTCTCCAGCCATCCCCTTCTTTTCATAGCTAACCACTCAAATACAAATCGAATTAAAGGAAAAGGCTATGAAAAAAACATTTCTGCCTCAGGAAGAGTCAAGAAACTGGCGAGTGAAAAGTCCCAGCAAGCACGGTTCCAGGATCCCAAATTCTCTTTGGCCTTTAAGTCCTTAACTTCAAGGACTACCCTTAGGAAACAGCAAGCCCATCAAACCACAAAAACAAAGACCGCTAAGGACTTCAGCATAACCCAGAGACAGTCCCAGGACACATTAAACAAAGACCTAAATGTTTGAGGAGACTCAAATGTGTCTCTGGGAAAATGCCTGAGTGAGTGAAGTCCAGGGAGCGGAGACAGTAGGTCTTTGGGGAAGGAAAGCTGCCCCCCCTGGGTCATATCTCAGTCTGTTTTCCTAAGTTCCCCTCTTATAGTTCTCTTTGTAAAGATCCCACAATCCCTTTGGCAGACCACTCCAGTGTTGAGCTGGATGGAGGAGGGAACCTCTGGCCAATCACACTGAATAGGGCATTCTGCTCCCGTGGCAGGGCCCCTGTGTTGAGGAGGGTGAACAGCAGTGGAAGCAAGCTGATGGCCACCAACAAACGCCTGTGAGACAGCCACGACCAAGGATGAGCCAGCAGTATTTTTTCTAACTGATAACCAGGGAGAATACCTCTCTTTTTTGCTCCTTTTTGAATCCTCTTACTACCCTGGTTGCATATTAAAATCACTTGGGGGCTTTGAAAAAACTAGAGATGTCTGTGTCTCACCCAGCATCAACTCTCACATTCTCACCCAACATAATCCAACCCGATTTCCGATACACTATGGGTTACATTAAGGAAAGGGCCTGGAGATTATGGTTGGGCCAGAATATTAAAGGCAGTACAGCACTAACCCTGCTCCGGCAGCATGCCAAAAGGCTGCGATGGTAGTGGGGGTGCCAAATGAGAAATTCTAGGTACAGGTAAATCTTTGGGGGAATGTAGAGTCAAAGCTGAGGCTAGGAGCAGGATGGCCTTTCATTCATGAGCACTGTGTGATATACTTCACAAAGTTTCTATTCAGGTTCAACATTCAACTGAGGAGTACTTACTTGTCAGTATATGGTGTGTTACCTCATACAAGGCCCTGGTCTAGTCTATGACAAGAATAGTTTTTCTAAGAAGATGATAAATTTAGAACTAGCTGTGCAGGCATGAGCTCCTTGAGAAGAAAACAAGCTAGGATTGGCACTGTGGTACAGTGGGTTAAGCCACTGTCTGCAATGCCTGCATCCCATATGGGTACCAGTTCCAGTCCCTGCTGCTCCACTTCTGACCCAGCACCCTGCTAATGAGCCTGGGAAAGCAACAAAAGATGCTTTACTTGGGTCCTTACCACCAAAGTGGGAGACCTGAATGAAGTTCCCACCTCCCAGCTTTGGCCTGGCCCAGCCCTGCCTGTTTGCAGCCATTTGGGGAATGAACTAGCGGATGGATCTCTCTCTCTCTCTCTCTCTCTCTCTCTCTCTCTCTCTCTCTGTAACTGCTTCACTGTCTTTCAAACAAATAAATTAATTTTAAAAAGCTACCTGGGACTCAGGATAAAACAATCATACAATGACAGATCACTTATACCCAATTTAAACTATTTGAGAAAGGCAAGAATGTTTAGAAATATGTTTACTGAGGAGCTGGTGTTGTGGCACAGTGGGTTAAGCTGCCGTTTGTGATGGTGGTATTCTATGCCGGAGTGCTGGTTCATGTCATAGCTGCTCAGCTTCCTGCTAATGCCCCCAGGAAGGTGGTGAATGAAGGCCAAGTACTTGTATCCCTGCCACCCATGTGGGGATGAACCAGCAGGTTCCCTCTCTCTGCCTTTTAAACAAATGAATATTTAAAATATATATTTACTAGAGGCCGGTGCTGTGGCATAATGGGTAAAGCCGCTGCCTGCAGTGCCAGCATCCCATATGGGTGCCAGTTCAAGTCCTGGCTGCTCCACTTCCGATCCAGCTCTCTGCTGTGGCCTGGGGAAGCAGCAGAGGATGGCCCAAGTCCTTGGGCCCCTATGCCCTCATGGGAGACCTGGAAGAAGCTCTTGGCTCCTGGCTCTGGATCAGCCCAGCTCCAACCATTGTGGCCATCTGGGGAATGAACCAGCAGATGGAAAACCTCTCTCTCTCTCTCTCTGCCTCTGCTTCTCTATAACTCTGCCTTTCAAATAAATAAATAAAATCTTTAAAAAATTATATATATATATACATACATATACACACATACACATACTTACTGAAATATATAGGGGGAGGGGAGCTTTTGGGATAGCAAGTAAACTGCTTAATGGGATACTCATACTCATATTCCAAATTGTAAGACCTGGGTTCAAGCCCTGCCTCTACGTTCCATTCCAGCTTCCAATTAACGTATATCTTAGGAGGCAGCAGCTTAGTTTCAGGTTTGGTTCCCTGCCTCCCACATGGGAGACCCAGATTGAGGCTGGGGCTTCTGGCTTCAGTCTGGTCCAGCCGCAGCTACTGTGGGCAACTAGGACTGGACCAGCAGATGACAGCAGTCTCTCTGTCCGTATGTTTCTCCTTTTCTTCCCTGTCTCACTGTCTTTCAAATAAAATAAATAATTTTTGAAAAGAGCATGGTTTCACATACACAGATATATTTTTTGGAAGTAACCAAGCTGTTCATGAAGCCCATTACACGTCATAAATCTGAGCAAAGTTCTGATTCATTATTCCAAGGCATTTACATTAAGTTAAAGTACAGTACCAGTGCCAAGGCCTTAGACATGGCTGAAATTAGGCATATCAGAATAATGTCTTCCTCTTTGACACTTGATTTTCCACAGTTCGAGTCACTTTTAAATTCTGGAATGTTTTAGGAAAAACAAGTTCACAAAAATAATTTTTAAGATTAAGGAGGGTCTGGGATTTTTAAGATTAAGAGTTATGCCGCCTGCACTGCTGGCATCCCATGTGGGCATGGGTTCAAGTTTCAGCTACTCCACTTCCGATCCCGCTACCTGCTAATGGCCTGGAAAAGGCGTGGAGGATGGCCCAACTCTTTTGGCCCATGCACCCAAGTGGGAGACCCAGATGAAGCTCCTGGCTTTGGCCTGGCCCAGACCTAGCTGTTGTGGCCATTTGAGGAATGAACCAGTGGATGGAAGACTCTCTCTTTCACTCTGATTTTCAGGTAAATAAATCTTTTCTTTTTTAAGACTTATTTATGTATTTGAAAGGCAGAGTTACACACAGAGAGAAGCAGAGGCAGAGGTCTTCCATCTGCTGCTTCACTCTCCAGTTGGCTGCAACAGCTGGAGCTGTGCTGATCCGAAGTCAGGAGCCAGGAGCTTCTTCCTGGTCTTCCACGCGGGTGCAAGGGCCTAAGGACTTGGGCCATCTTCAACTGCTTTCCTATGCCATAGCAGAGAGCTGGATCGGAAATGGAGCAGTCGGGTCTCGAACTGGCACCCATACAGGATGCTGGCACTGCAGGTGGCAGCTTTACTCGCTACGCCATAGAGCTGGCCTTGGTAAATAAATCTTGCGTCCCATAGCGCACCAGTTCCAGTCCCAGCTGCTCTACTTCTGATCCAGCTCTCTGCTATGGCCTAGGAAAGCAGTAGAGGATGGCCCAGGTCCCTGGGTAGGGAGCACAGAAGAGGCTCCTGGCTCTTGGCTTTGGATTGGCACAGCTTCAGCCATTGTGGCCATCTCTGAAATGGGCCAGCAGATGGAAGACCTCTCTCTCTCTCTCTGCCTCTGCCTCTCTGTGGTTCTGCCTTTCAAATAAATAAATAACTCTTAAAAGTATCCTTGAAAAGTTGTAAGATTTTAAACTCTGTTAAAAACATACACACTTAAAGCACACGCTCTCAGCAGATGACTGCATGTTCTTACAATGCCTCATCTGCTGTGAAAACAGTGTAATTAGATGTTTCCTATGTAAATCACTGGAAGCAAAAGCTGGGGTTTCTTGTTCCCAGTTTTAGAGCTCTGAGATTCTCTGGGGCAACTGAGATAGCCCATTCTAATACCAACACATGCAGCCGACCTGCACCCCACAGATGGACAGGGCAAGGCATATTTACAACATTGTCAACAGTGCCACTCACTGCAGGACCAGGCTTTGGGAGATAAGATGGCTGTAAGAGTGACTTTCCTTTCCATATTCTCTTTCTCAAGCTCTCTAAAATAGTGTGTGTGTGTGTGTGAGAGAGAGAGAGAGAGAGAGAGAGAGTGTGTGTGTGTGTGTGGCAAATGTCTGCTAGAAACCCAATCCTGGATCATGAGTTTTCCCAGCAAACACAAAATTACAGTAAGACTAAAGAAAGAAAAAAATGGGAACACAAAGGTCTTTAAATTTTGGAGGAGGCCAGCACTGTGACACGGTGGGTTAAGCTGCCGCCTGCAGTGCTGGCATCCCCTTGAGTGCTGGTTTGAGTCCAGGCTGCTCCACTTGTGATCCAGCTCCCCATTAATGCACCTTGGAAGGCAGTGGAGGATGGCCCAAGTGCTTGGGCCTCTGCACCCACATGGGAGACTCAGATGCAGTTCCACACTCCTGGCTTTGGCCTGGCCATTGCAGCTATTTTGGGAGTGAACCGGTGGATGGACAATCATCCCCCTCAACCCCAACTGCCTTTCAAGTGAGAAAAACAAACAAACAAAAAACAAAAAAACAACAACAAACCTTCAAAAAATTTTATCAAAGTACATTTCAGAAGGGAATCTGCCAGTCTTCAAGATTACTTTCCAAAATCAAAGCAGAGCTCATCATCCAATCTCACTGATCCACTACTGAAGAAAATGGAGGCAAAAGAACTCTCTCTACTGGTCTTCTCTACTGGTTTATCTAGACAAACAATCCCACTCCACTGGTCTACTTTTTTTTTTTCCCCACTTACCTTTCACTTATCTCCTGAACATTTTCAAACATAAGTTGAGGTAAAAAGCCTCTGGAATAATAAATGGTCAGGTCTAAGGGTTACTGCAGAGCCCATTTGCCGAGTACACAGGCTGTCTGAGTGTGAGGCTGGGATGGGCATCCAGTTAAGTGATTGATGGGTCTGTCAGTACGTCTGGTGTCATCTAAGTAGCCTTTAATCTTATAGAAATCTTAAAGTTCAAATTGGATGTTAGATGTTAGGAGAAAAACATGTCAAAAGACATCATTTACTACCCCATCAGCTAGTATGTGACACATGTCTCTACCTCTGGAATGAGCTGCTATTCAATCTGCTGTTAGAGTGACTTGTCTCATAACAGCAGTGGTTATAGTGAAGACTTCAGTAACAATATATTAATATTAGCACAGCTTCAACCACAATACACTAATACTATCCCCATGGCCCTTTATTTTGTGCATATCAGTGTTAATTAAGCCTTCAAAGGATTAGGATTGTTTAGTAATGTGTTCTACATGCTAGGCACTTTTTAGTTTGGTTGTACACAACCTTTCTAGTCTGAAAATTTAATGAGGAAAAAAGCTTTCAGAGTTTAAATTGGTAACTAGTATGCAACTGCTAACCCCAAGAACCACAAACTACGTAAAATAACAGGAACTCAAATAGTCATGTTAACAACTAAAGTTCATTTTTAAAAAATCAATTCAATATGCTACATCACAAGCAATCAATCAAATGACAATCATCATTTGCAAATCAAAGCACAACTTGGATACTCTAGGGGATATATACAACTAGGTGGAAGTGTGTGATTATGGACAAGTAGATTGGAGCAGATTGAAACTGTAAATTATGTTAACTGTCTCTTGTAATTACCCTGCTTCAGAACTGAAACAAACTTCCTGTATAATTTTGCCGGGGAATGGAGATCGTGATACAGAATTGCTTTTTGGTTGGTATTAACCCTTCAACAGCTATTTAATTACATGTGATAAGGTCAAAGAAAGTTTATCCTTAATTTATGAAAAATTGGCAGGGAGGTGTTTCAAAGTAAATCTGTTGAAAAGCTCCAGATTATTAATGAAATTTGGTGGTTTCCTCTTTAAGAAAGATTGATCTAAATTATTTGGTAAAATAAACAATGTTTAAAACAAATTCCTGGGCATCATTCATTTTTTCCTCTCTGAAAACATTCGCTGTGGTTTGCGAGTTTTTAACTGGATGCAACTGAAAAGCTGCAGGGGGAAAGCCTGTCAGAGTCCTCAGACACATCTTCTGCTTTGTAGGGGAAAATCTCATTAACTTCCCCAAATTCACAGGGAAAAGCTCCCACACCGGGCAAACCACTGGGCAGGACTTCTGATCCAGGAATACAGAATCATCTTCTCCTTAAGAAGAAAGCCTGTCTCGCAATGAATCACCAACAGAACCCTGTTTCAGCACATTTTAAGGCATTTTAGACCTTTTCTTTCCCTTTCTTAAAAGCTAACATTTAACATCTTTTCTCTTTTTAAGCACTGTTCCTAATGCCTAAAATCTGCTGCAAATTTTAGAACTGCTAATACCTAGCGTGTTTTAGGAAGAGGGAGGACAATTTCCTGTTCATGCTTTCAGTGGCTGCCAGGACTACTTTCTCTCATTTTAAAAGTAGAAGAAAGGAAAAAACTGAAAATAAACAAAACACACAAAAAGGCCTAATCTGGTAGAACTTGTATCTCTTGGGTCTTACAGCTGCATATTTTTCTTTTCACTCCACCCTGGTCTGCACTGTCATTCTTTGTCCAAATCCTTCACATCATCACCATTCTGTTAACATAATACCTTTAATTATGTTTCTAAGAAAGAATGAAAAGAGAAGGAAATATCTATTTTAATCTATGGGATCCCCTTTAACCCTTTCCTTTCTTTAGAATTTATCGGCTCATAATCTGGGATCATTTGGCTTACAGAGTTTTTCAAGTCTGAATTTTGCTGATAGGACACTAGTAATACAGTTCAATGTGCTCTTTCCCCCTCTATATTACCGCCTGCAAAAGGAAGCTGGATCCAGAGGCCTAATATGACCGTAGTTTTTATAAAAGTATAATCTCTTTGATCAGGAGGTACATCATTTCTGGTTACCTCTCTTTTTGTAATGTTTGTAACTACTGATTTTTAAAGTCCATTCATGCACTGGGGAAAGACTGAAAATTGGTAATAATTTACTTAATATCATGTTATTAATTTCATTTGTTAGCCAGAATATATACAGAAAAAGAAGCTTCTTCTCATTTATTAATTGGTTACCTGGTGGTAAACTTCATATAGGAAAGGCAGGACAAAAGCTTTAGTTAATAGTTTTCAAGAGAGGCCGGTGTTATGGCACAGTAGGTAAAGCTGACTCCTGCAGCGCTGGCACCCACATGGGTGCCAGTTCAAGTTCCGGCTGCTCCACTTCTGATCCAGCTTTCTGCTTATAGCCTGGGAAAGCTGAGGAAGACGACCTAAATCCTTGGGTCCCTGTACCCACGTGGGAGACCCGGAAGAAGCTCCTGGTTTCGGATTGCTACAGTTCTGGCCATCTGGGTATGAATCAGTGGATGGGAAATCTCTTTCTCTGCCTCTGCCTCTCTGTAACTCTGCCTTTCAAACAAATAAATACATCTTTAAGAAAAAATAAATTAGGTTTAATGCAATTTGATGAGCTAAAAGAAAATATTAGAACTAAAGTCTTTAAAAAAGTAGTTTTCAAGAAAATGAACTGGCTCCCGTTATGCTCCAAATTAGTTTGTTTCCAACTATCATTACGAACTTGGGAGTTTAAACATTTTGTGAGTTTCAAACACCTGCAGCCATTATCTTTATTATTATATTTATTGCTGGTGGGAGCCTCTTCTAGTTGCTAGCTCAGTCCTTTAGACACGACCCAAGTAAGTCTTGCATGACTGCTGCTAGTATGATAAGAAAGAAGAAGAAACACTATTTTCATACTCCCATTTGAAATGATGAACCCGATAACCTGCTTCAAACCAGCTTAAGTCACCACCTGGGCCCCTGCATCTGCCATATAGGAGTGGCAGTTTGAGTGCCAGCTAGCCCATTTCTTATCCATCTCCTTGTTAATGTGTCTGGGAAGCAGTTAACTTGTCTTACATTTTCTAGAGATTTCAGCAGCACTTTTTTGAGTCCATTCTGGTATGAAATTGTACTGGGTATCTTTTTTCTTTCTTTTTTAAGACTTTTTAACTCACTTATATGAGAGGAATAGACAGAGAGAAAGGTCTTCCACCTGCTGGTTCACTCCCCAAATGAGCAGATCCAAAGACAGGAGCCAGGGGATTCTTATGGGTCTCTCACGTGGGTGCAGGAGCCCAAGGACTTGGACCATCCTCTGCTGCTTTCCCAGGCATATTAGCTGAGAGCTGGATGAGAAATGGAGCAGCTGGGACTCGAACTGGTGCCCATAAAGGATGCTGGCCACAGTGCTGACCCTCACCCCACCAGGTTTCTCTTTAAATGTAGACAAATGGTTAAATGCCTAACTGAATTGCCTTTAACCCACTCAACTATTTTTCTTACAATGTTTGTTTATTTTCATCTACTTGACAAGCAGAATGACAGAGACAGAGGGAAAAGAGACAGAGAACTTTTATCTGCTAGCTCACTTCCCAAATGTATGCAACAGCCAGAATTGTTGAAGCCAGGAGCCCAGAACTCAATCAGCTATCCCCTCCCAGGATGCATCGATAGGGTACTGGACTAGAAGCAGAGGATCTGGGACTTGAACTGGCACTCTGATAGGCTATTTGGTGTCCGAAGTGGTGGCTTAATCCATTGTGTGCCCCAATACCCACCTTAGCCACTCAACTATTTTTGTGTACTAAAGAAACATCAATTTAAAACAACTGTGTTGAAAAAAGCCTCCTCTATGATGTTAACTGAAAGCAGGACTCAACATAAATAATTAAAGATCAGAAGTTTTTTTTTTTATTGTAAACATAAGAACACAGCATGAATATTAGAGTAAAAACATATTAACTACAATCCTATGGGTAGTGGAGTAAAAAAAAAGTCCAAGTACTATTTTCCTAACAAAATTCTAAACAAGTCAAAGAAAATCTTTTGCTTCACCCAAAACAAACTGATATATATTTTTAAAACCCAAACAAAGAACTACCTTACAACCAGCTGACTTGTAAATGTGTTGTTTAGAAATGCTATAATGAGAGGCAGTTTAGCAAATTTTTATTTTAGAAGATTCTACATCAAACATAATGCTTCTACTACAAGCTTGATCCTGTTAAACAGCAGAAAAATGCTTTCCTTGTATACACCTTAAATAACAAAATGGCAAAGAGTTGGAAGCATTTTTTTGCTTGATATTACCAGATTTGTGTGTACTTCTCACAGCCAGGAAGCACAGAGCTACGATGGATCCTCTGTGTGTTGAGCCTTTGCTACCTGCAGGTAAGGAATAGATCATACACCCTTACATCCTCATCTCCTAGGCCACCCTGGCACAGTCTATGTACAACATGTTCACTAAAGGAAAGGAGGGAGGGATAAATGAGTGAAAAACAAAGACCAAGAGGAGACTGGAGATTAAGCACTTGTATTGTTATACACACTGTGCTAGGCATGGTGTTCACGGCTTGGACTTCAGGAGTGAACAAGTCCCTGCCTTTACAGTGTGCTGTTCAGGTCCCATTTATTGATGGAGATTAGGTTATTTTCACACTGATGATCTGAATAGAATTTGTCTAGCAGTGACTTTTAATGTCACTCAGTAATTAATGTTAAAAATCCAGACAAAAGATGTAGTCTTTAAAAAAAATCCACCTGCATGCCAAAACTCAAAAAAAATTCTGAGCTATGAAAGGCAAAACAGTAGCTTTCAGAAAAAAATGAGAGACTGTAGACCATATGTTTCATATTTACAATGTTTTCATTGAAGCAATGAATACAAACCATTCTATAAGAGCTATTTATTTGCTCTTATTTATGACAAGCTTAGTTTTAAAAAAAAGATACATAAATAAATCGTTAGCTGCACTGCCTCACGCAACTCATTTCAATGCCATTCAGTAATAGTCAACCTCTGAACAAATCGCTGAGAGTTCAATTTTCAACCTTGATGTTATCTTTAGCATATTAAAATATATCATACTTCAGGCCAATGTAATAAAGGAGTAATGGCAAAAGCTTTTAGTGTAGCATCTTATAATGAGAAAATAAAGAAAAACAGCCATTTCTTTATTATATTATAGATCAGAATCCTATTAAGATATTTGTTATACTGGATTACATGGGTCAAGACATGTATTCCCAAACCCAGCAAAAGCCCAAGGATACAGCTGACGATCCAGGACCATCCAGCAGGTGCTGGGACTGTGGTGGGGGAGGGGCCTCCATTTTACAAAAGACTTGAGCACCATTTCAAAAGCATAACTTAGTATTCTTCTATGATTGCCTTGACTGTGCGCACCCAGGGAGCACAGGTGCTGGAAAAGCTGAGCAAAGAGAGAAATGTTCTTGACAACTTCTTCTAAGTTGGAATTTTCCTTCCAAAATAAATGTGTCAAGAAATGAAGTCTCCGATAAGAGCAAAGTACGGGAAAGATTAAGTAGCTCATCAACCAACTGTGTGTGGACGTGAATCATGTCACAGGTCTCCCTTCTCTGCCTAGGGTTTACAGTAGATAACAACAATCTGTTTCTATTGCAACTTTAATGATCTCAAGATACTCCAATGAAAACATCAGACCACAGAAGAAGGCAGGGCACACCTGACATCATTTGGAAGTAAGTAAATCAGTGCTGAGTATGTTCTAATAAACTGAAAATCTCCTTCCTAAAAACCACATATGCTAAGAGTCAGGACATTAGCAAAGTTCTTCCCATGGTAATTCATTTAGCACCTCTTCAACAAACAATAAGGATCTACAAAGGATCAGGCTCTCTTAGGGAGAACAAAATCTACACCGTCATGAAGCTTACTTCTGGAAAAGATATGGACAAAAAACAATAAATACGAAAAGACAAGCCGACAGGAAAGACAAGCCATGGCAGGTAAAGTCATGACCTGGGATGCTAGCATACCATATGGGTGCCACTTAGCATCCCAGCTGTTCCACTTCCAATCCAGCTCCCTGCTAATGGCCTGGGAAAAGCAAAAGATGACTCTGAGCTTCTGCTACCCACGTGGGAAACCCGGATGAGGCTCCTGTCTTCAGCCTGGCCCAGCCATGGCCACTGTGGCCATCTTGGGAGTGAACCAGCATATGGAAGATCTCTCTCTCCCTCTTTCTGTCTAACTTTGACTTTCAAATAAATATACGTATTCTTTTCTTTTTTTATTTGACAGATAGAGGTATAGACAGTGAGAGGGAGAGACAGAGAGAAAGGTCTTCCTTCTGTTGGTTCACTCCCCATATGGCTGCCATGGCCGGCACTGTGCCGATCTGAAGCCAGGAGCCAGGTGATTCTTCCTGGTCTCCCATGTGGGTGCAGGGGCCCAAGCACTTGGCCCATCCTCCACTGACCTCCTGGGCCACAGCAGAGAGCTGGACTGGAAGAGGAGCAACTGGGACTAGAACCCGATGCCCATATGAGATGCCGGCGCCACAGGTGAAGGATTAACCAGTGAGTCAAGGCGCAGGCCGCAATAAACGTATTTTTAAAAGACTTGCATAACTTTTTTTTTTTTAGAGAGATTTATGTATTTATTTGAAAGTCAGAGTTACATATAGAGAGAAGGAGAGGCAGAGAGAGAGAGAGAGAGAGAGAGGTTCTCCATTTGCTGGTTCACCCCCAGTTGGCCACAACGGCTGGAGCTGAGCCAATCAGAAGCCAGGAGATTCTTTCAGGTCTTCCACACGGGTGCAGGGGCCCAAGGACTTGGGCCATCCTCCACCACCCTCCTAGGCCACAGCAGAGAGCTGGATTGGAAGTGAAGCAGCTGGGACCGGAACTGGCACCCATATGGGATGCTGGCACTGCAGGAGATGGCACCACCTGCCATGCCACAGCTCCTCACGTAACTTTCTAAATGATTTTGTACTTGCTCAGCCTAGGGTGCCACTAAGAAGAGAGACATGGAGACAGAATGAGGTATAACTGGAGCAAGCTTTTAGCCTAGTTGTTAAGATGCCCAGGTCCCACAACATAGAACCTGGGTTTGAGATCCAGTTCTGGGCCCCAGACTCCAGTTTCCTGCCAGTGCAGATTCTGGGAGGAAGCAATGATGGCTCAAGTAATCAGGTTCCTGCCATCCACATGGGAGATCTGGACTGCGTTCCTAGGTTCCACCCCAGCCAAGCCCTGGCCATGGCAAGCATTTGAGGAGTTAACCAATGGATAAGACATCTCTCTGTCACTATTCTCTGCTTCTCAATCAAATAAACATTTCTTTAAAAAGAAACATAACCATTAAATACAAATGTATGAGTAAGTAAACACTATATATCAAATAAATAGTTTATTCATTCAATTGCTTAACTCCTCACAGGAAGTAAACATGCTTTCTATTATATTAACATATCCCTAAGAGTCACTGGCATGGTGCCTAAAAGTTAACTTAGATGCTTTGCTTGTGGGTGAAAAAAATGGAGAAAGTGAAAAATTTGTCCTGCAACCTACCTCTCAGAGATTTCACATCCCAAATGCTTGCTTCACAATCTCCACGCCATCAGATAGGAAAGAATGCATGTGGCTTCCCAGGATAAAGGAATGAGGCTTCCTGCAATAAGCAGACAAGCCCCAGAGTTTTGGCCACACTGAGGCTTACAGAAACAATATCTCTGCTCAACTGTACTAATTCTCAGGCAGCCTGTTGAGATGTGCAAGTCCCAAACAGGACTGAAGACCTTGCTTGAGAAGTGTGCTGTTTCATCAAAGCCTATCGGGGCCAGGATGCGAGTGCTCGGAGGAATCTGTATGCCAGGATCTTACACTCCACTTGCCCTCTCAGAGAGGCTTGGTGATGCCCACAGAGTTCTGGGTCCTTGGGGCTTACCCACTCCCAGATGGATGGCTTACCGGAACCCAGCCAACTCAATTCCTAAATGGACACACCTCCTTTCCAAGGAGACAGAAACACTGAAAAGCTTTTAAGTAGAAGCTCTTTTAAACAGAATAGTCTGGAAGCCAGACTGTTAAAACTGGTAGGTAGAACTACGATGAAATGTATTCCTGTGTTTAGACATCATCTAGTACACCACTGAAACCAGCAGTTAGCATTCAAGATACAAGGGAAGAAGTTTACTCTTTAAGAATGTGGACATGATTGGTCTCCTGACAGCACATCCTTCTAGGCAGATGAAATATGTGACTTTTCTTTCAAATTCTGCTTTTAGACCCAGGAGAGCAGGGAAGCAGAAAACCATGGAGAGGATGGTTTTCTCTTAATTCATGGTGCCTTCTCAGGAAATCATTCAATAGCTACCGAGATGCTAAAGGAAAGATGAGCCTGGGACTCTCCATGGACACAGGTGGCTATAATACATAAGGAGTAAGAGATTTCTGTCACTGGAACCAGAAAGGAGGAAAGGAAGGAAGGAAGGAAAATTACGCCAGTTAACACTCAGTGAGAAACAGACTAAGACACTAAAGATTGTACACGAGAGCATCTTTCCTTAAAAGTTTATTTTTATTTCCTATTTTTCTTAAATTGAGTTATATGTGTGCTCAGGGTTGGGGAATAGTGATGGAGAGTTTTTTTTTTTAACTTAAAAAAATTTACATAAAAGGAACAAATTTATATAAAAGGTTGACTATAAAACATTTATATAAAGAGAACAAGCAGAATTACATGGCTAACCATGCTTAAGACATGAACCAGCTCACAAGCCAGAGGCACGAAAGTTAGTCCCCTGCACCCATCTTCCAGAAGCATACAAAAATTACAGACTTGGTTTTAAAAATGAAGGACCCTCCTTTGAAGTATACACACCTCACAAAAAGCCAAGGTGAAACCCTCAACATGTTTAATATAACAGAAAATGCCAGCAAAGGGAGTTTCCTGAAGCCACTGCCTAATTCATTCAACACTCTTATTCCCATGGTTATAGTCATGTTACATGAAGGACAATCCTGGAACACTCATGCTACTTTCATAGTAAATTAAGAAAGCCAAGACTTCAATTTTATTCTGTAAATAAATTCTAACTTTAAAAATGCCTGATTATGGGGCCAGCGCTGTGGTGCAGCGGGTTAACGCCCTGGCCTGAAGCACTGGCATCCCCTCTGGGTGCTGGTTTGAGACCTGGCTGCTCTACTTCCCATCTGCCTCTCTGCTAATGGTCTGGGAAAGCAGGAAAAGATGGCCCAAGTCCTTGGGTCCCTGCACCCTCGTTGGAGACCCTGAAGAAGCTCCTGGCTTCGGATCAACACAGCTCAGGCCACTGTGGCCAACTGGGGAATGAACCATCACATGGAAGACCTCTCTCTCTCTCTGTAACTCTGACTTTTAAATAAATCTTTTTAAAAATGACAATAATCATCACCTGGGAACTGAAAGACTAAACCTGACTACAATTTCTCATTAAAAAAAAAAAAAAAAAGCCTGAATACACAGTTAACTGAATGTTCAGCCCTTGATGAAGTCCCCGCGTGAACACAAATCTCCGAAACTAGCCTGGGGACTTACGGACCCAACCGCCACCCACTCCTCGCAGTTTTAGTGACATCGCCCCTTGCCCCCATTTACTTAAAGGCTGAAGTGAAAGAGGAAAAGTTAAAATTTAAACTCTTTACAGTTCTAATTAGCAGGTTTAAGTGTTTCAGATGAGCAAAGAATGTTAAATTTCACTAAATGTTTTTTCTAAAAGTGTAATAAATGGACGGCGCCGCAGCTCACTAGGCTAATCCTCAACCTTGCGGCGCCTGCACACCGGGTTCTAGTCCCGGTCGGGGCGCCGGATTCTGTCCCGGTTGCCCTTCTTCCAGGCCGGCTCTCTGCTGTGGCCCGGGAGTGCAGTGGAGGATGGCCCAAGTCCTTGGGCCCTGCACCCCATGGGAGACCAGGATAAGTACCTGGCTCCTGCCTTCAGATAGGTGCGGTGTGCCGGCCTTTCTCTCTGTCCACTCTGCCTGTCAAAAAAAAAAAAAAAAAAGAAAAAGAAAAGAAAAAGAAATGCTGAAAACAGTTCATCTCTTTTAGCTTAAAAACAAAACCAGAGGCATAGCAGGTTAAGCCATGCTGCAAGGCCAGCATGCCACATAAGCACTGGTTCAAGTCCAGCTGCTCCACTTCTGATCCACCTCCCTGCTAATGAGCCTGGGAGAGCAGCAGTAGATGACCCAAGGACTTGGGGCCAGCACCCACGTGGGAAACCGGGATGGAGTTCCAGGGTCCTGGCTTTGGCCTATCTTGGTCTTGGCAGTTGCAGTCATTTGGGGAATGAATCAATATGCAGATGGAAGATCAATCTCTCTCTCTCTCTCTCTCTCTCTCTCTCTGTCTTTCCCTCCTCTACAACTCTGCCTTTCAAAAAGAAAAATGAGTAAATAAATCTTAAAAAAAAAAAAAAAACACCAAAAACAAAATCAGACTGATTTCTGTGCTCTCAGCCATTGAAGGTTGTGTTTTGTTTATTTGTTGTTTGTTTTAAATTTATTTATTTATCTGAGAGGCAGAGTTACAGATAGAGAGGGTGACACAGAGAGAGGGGTCTTCCATCCACTGGTTCACTCCCCAGATGGCCACAATGGCCAGAGCAAGGCCAATCTGAAGTTAAGAGTTAGCACTTCTTTCGGTTCTTCCACATGGGTACACTTGGGCCATCTTCCTCTGCTTTCCCAGGCCATTAGCAGGAAGCTAGATCAGAAGAGGAGCAGCTGGGATATGAACCACCAGCACCCATATGGTATGCCAGTGCTGCAGGTGGAGACTTATCCCACTATGCCACAGGGCTGGCCCCGAGGGTCGAGCTTTCTGACTCTACTTAAACCATAGCCCTCTGCAATATATCCATACCTCTTATGCTTTATACTGTTCTCTGAGGTACTGAACATTGGCTGGGGGATGTCTCTGTGCCACAAAAGAGATGAGGCCTTTGTGGCGATTAAGTGAAGTGTGTAGTTCAGGTGACAGTGCTTGGCACACAGCAGGGCTCTGGAAGTATCTATCAGCTACGTTCATGATCTTTGCAGCTGTTGCTGTTGACATGCTGGCCTCTTTTAGTTTTCCTGACACCATTCTCTCCTGATTTTCTTCTGGCTCTCAGACCTGAGTCAATTTCCTTGATGAGCGCCTCATTTTCTATTAGCTTCTTAGGTGTTGGAAGCCAGAGATCCGCATCCTCAGCCCTGTTTCCCTACACACTCTCCTCTGGTTGTCCTCACTCCTACCTATGGTTTTAACCATCACTGCATGCCCTTGACTCTTCGTTAGTCCCTCTCATGCAGTTCCCCGCTGAGCTCTGAACTCCATGGATGTCCAAATACACGGTGAAGGCAACAGGAACAAAGCTGCACTCACTCCCTTCGTTCATCAACCAGTGTTTACTGAGCTCCACTCAGCGCCAGGCAGGGTTCTACCTGCTGTACAGCAAACAGGAAAAGACATGCCTCGTTTTCATTCATCCTCATCACCGCTGTGCTAGATCAGGCCTTCAACAGCTCCTGTTTTTTAAGATTATTTTCTTCTCACATCTTTCAGGGCTCGAAATAGTGGATGGGAGCTCTCTCTGTCTCTGCCTCTCAAATAAATATTTTTAAAAAGCCATTTATGGATCACAAGCGTGCTCCTATTTTACTAAAAATCCTTCAGAATTAATTCTTAATGGCTAATAATATTCCTGGATGTACCATTATTTTCTCAGGGGAATGGTTCTCTCTTACCTCTAAATTATCAAGGCTATATCAGTTTTGTTCTTACGGCAAGTAATGACACTCAGAGGGACAAATGCACCAAATTATTAATTCTTTGAGTGATGGACTGTGAGAAATTACATTTTACTAGTTTATCTTTGCACCTCCAACTTTCTATGATGAATTTACATTGTTATAACTAGGGGAGGAACACAAAGAAGGAAACCCAATATTTAAAAAATAATATTGTGAAAAAAGTTTCTATACTAAGAATGAAATTAATGCAAGACAGACAATTGAAATGCTGGTATCATCAGAATAAATTTCTTTAAAAAATAACTGGTAAGACATTTTTGATACATACCACCAAAGTTCTAGAAAATGTTAAACTTGTTCCAGTGCCCTTTGTGCCAATTTTTTAGATGTGGGTACATTTTAAAGTTTTTACTGTTTGATAAGCAACAAATTGTGATTTTGGTTACTTAAATTTGTATTTGTAAAGTACTAGCACTTTTATTCAATTGAGTTAGTCATTTGAGCTTGGGTTCAAATTGCAGCTGTGAGTTTCTCTGTGTGACTGTGCCTCTGTTTCGTCACCCAGGGATGGGTTAGCACACACCTCACCTGTGATTGTGAGGAGTCAATGAAGCAACACTCGCAGGGCTCTCGGCAAAGTGGCACGCACTGGTCACTCAGGCAGTGCCGGCAACACTGTCGCCACCAGTGATTTTCCTCTTCTGTCCATCCTGTGCTCAGAGCCTCTGTCCATTTTTCTATTAAGAGTTTGTTTCAATGCAGTCAAATCTTTCTTTTATTATTTGTTCATAAAAATATTAAACAGACGCTCAGCCCTCTGCCTCTCTGCTGAGTCGCCTGCCTGGTCTGGCCAGGCGTAATCTCTGCACTCAACTATGTAACCTCGCTCCTTCCCCCACCCCACCCCCCCGCCCCGAGTCCGAGCGACTGGGCACTCTCTCTTAGGTCCTGTCTGGAGAGGTGCCCATCCGTTCTTACGGATGTCCCTTCCCTAATAAACTTTGCTACTTTTACCTCCCACTAACAAAAAAAAAAAAAAAATTTAAACAGATATCGAACCTCTGCCTAGCATCTCTGTTGTTGTACTTCCCACTGAAACAAGCTTTACATTTTTAGATGGTCAATCCACCTGCATATTCTTTCATCATTTCTTCTATCACTTTGATGCCTAGGATGTCCTTGACTATCCAAAGATCAGACAGAGAATTACAACTTATCTTCTCACTTGTTAATGCCTTTGTGTGATTTTTGTTTTAAGATTTATTTTATTTGAAAGGCAGAATTACAGAGAAGCAGAGGAAGAGGGAGAGAGGGAGGTCTTCCATCCGATGGTTCACTTACCAAATGGCCACAACAGAAGAAGCTAAGCTGGGCTGGTCCAAAGCCAGGAGCCAGGAGCTTCTTCTGGGTCTCCCACACGGGTGCAGGGGCCCCAGCTCTGGGGGCATCTTCTACTGCTTTCTCAGGCCATAGCAGAGAGCTGGATCAGAAGTGAAACTGCCAGGACTCGGAGGGATGCCCATATGGGATGCCAGCACTGCAGGCAATGGCTTTACCTGCTACAGCACAGTGCCAGCCCCTCGTGTTTGTTTTTTAATCATCTAAGTCTTCAAGCTGCCTACAGTTTCTTGTCTAGTTACTCAAATGCCTACCATGGTTCTTCACACAGTTATGCTTTGGAGTATACCAATTCCCTCAGCCTGGAATGCTTTAATTAACTTCTTGTGAGCTCTTAATGCATACCGTGCAGTCTATCCAACAGTTGTTGAATTTCCAGTAATTCTGACTACCCAGCAATAGCTATATGTCTTCTTCACTATCATCAGTGAAGTCTAGTACAGTTTACACTGGGCACCACGATTCACCAAGGTTGAATTAAAGTGACTTCCTTCAAAAATGAAGGAAGTGATTCTTGTCATTCTCCCATTTGTATGTATGCATTTACGTATATGAGTGATGACGCCAACCTCACTCACCACCACCTGGCACAATGTTCTCCTAGCTACGCTCCACCAACTGGTTTTCCTTGGGCCTCTCCTGGGTCAGAACTGAGGATAGGTTTTGCACGCCACTCACCAAGCAGGGTTCTGGCTCAGCAGGCCTGAGTAAAAGATAGCTCATTTTCTGCTCACTCATCACCCAGCCAAGCAAAGTCCTAAACAGTTGAAATTATGTAAAGCATACTATAATTGCTACATAAGTATAGTGTATCAGCCAAAATATGCCTAAGATTACTTACTTCAGCACTTTTAAAATTACAAAATATTTCAAATAACCTACATGCCCATACAAAGGAAAGCATGTGAATAAACTATGGACATCCACATGTTGAAGAGAAAAGCAGCTGCAAACGAGAGTAAGAAATCTCTGTGGAGTGATTTCTAAGATATACAGTTAAATGGGGGAACAATAAGAACAAAATATTACCTAAAGCATGCTACTTTTTGTGTAAGCAAGGAAGAAAAACTAGAAAAATACATCTACTTGCTCATTTGTGCAAAAATAAGTACAAGAAGAACAAACAGAAACAGTGAGATCAGCAACCTGCGGGAAGGCTCAGGGAATGGGGATGAACGGAGCGGAGCATCAATGCCTTTCGTGTAGCTGAAACACTGAAAGCAGATAATGCTTCTCTGCGTATAGCCTTTAATATAGTTCCACCTTTAAAAACTCATATTAATGTTTCACATTCTAATTTGGAAAAGATAAAAAATCAAAATGGAAAACAAACAAGCCTAACTGTATTTCAATGACTAATATAACTACACCGAAGAGAAAAAAACTACAGAGAACTAACTCAAGTGACATGGAAACACAGTACTTTGACTATACTCGGTACAGCAACACAACTATACACAAAGACTGACCTCTAGTTAACGAGGTTAGTTTTTCTCAGCGGTTTGAGTTAGCAATTCTGAAATTACTTAAAGTGTAGTCTGGGGCAGAGCACATACATAAATATAATGTGGAAAATGGAAGCCAGCGTTCCACTCTCAGAAAGGGGAGCTATACAGGTATACAGAAATATTCATTCTTTCTTAGCTCTGTCCTCAGAGAGGGCCCTGAAGCAATGACACCCTGGTGATAATCAGCACACCAAGTACCCAGATTTTAGTTTCCAACCATTGTTCTGCAGTGTAAGGAACCAAGGCTCTGAGGGGAAACGGAGGTAGAAAAAAATAAGATGAACCTGGAACACCACATACTAGAAAGTAAGGAATTGCTCAGTAGGTGGGAACATGTCAAGAGGGTACAAGTACCAGTTTGAAGAAGCTCTCATCACATAAATATGAATCCAATTATGTCTAGGGGACCAGCGATGGTAGCAACAAGTTATAATCCACAGAATAATTAAAACCTGAGAGTCCATAACTATAAAATAAAAATAAAAGATTAAATATAGGTAGAAGAGATGGCTTCCTTTAACAAATGCCAATTATTAAGACAAACAGTGGAATTAAAATTACCATTTGGTAACTACTATATTAAAAATTACTTTAGACAAGAATCATAAATAAATGCTAAAAACTAGTAGGTAAAATCTGTATGAGAAACAGCACATTTATATAATCCCAAGTATCTTCTCACCAAACTTTTGCAGATAACAAAGGGAAAAATGGTAATTTTAAAGTGAAGGAACCTGGCAAGTACTACTTTAACCCAGTAATGGAGCAAATATGTTATTGTGCGAACCTCATAAGATGCAGTCAGGAGGACACAACATCACTTTTGTGATATTCCTGCCAAAAAATATAACATCCAGGCTGGCACTGTGGTGCAGTGGGCAAAGCAGCTGCCTGCAGTGCTGGCATCCCATATGGGCACTGGTTTGAGTCCTGGATGCTCCACTTCCAATCCAGCTTTCAATTATGGCCTGGGAAAGCAGTAGAAGATGGCCCAAGTCCTTGGGCCCCTGCACCCACGTGGGAGACCCGGAAGAATTTCCTGGCCCCTGCCTTCGGATTGGCGCAGCTCTGACCGTTGCGGCCATCTGGGCAGTGAACCAGAGGATGGAAGACCTCTAATCTCTCTGCCCTGTCTCTCTGTAACTCTGCCTTTCAAAATAAATAAATAAATTTTTAAAAAAGGTATCATCCAAGTACAATCATGAGCAAACATCAGATAAGCCTAAACTGAGGTACACTATACAAACTAAGTGGACTATACGCTTAAAAAATGTCTAAGTAATGAAAACCAAAACATAGCAAGACTACACACTATTTCAGATAAAAGGAGATACAATAACCAAGTATGACAAGCAATCCTGACTGGATTCTGAACTTCACCCCCTAGAAAGGACATTAGTGAAAAACGCAAAATCTGGAATTTGAGTAAGGTGTACAGGCTAGATTACAGTGCTGAATCATTATTAATATCTTGATTTTGATAATCTCTAATGTAGTTATGCATCAGAGCATCTTTGCTCATAGAAAACATACTATTAATATTTAGGGATAAAGATACAAGGGCTGGCACTGTGGCATAGCGGGTAAAGCCACTGACTGCAGTGCCAGCATCCCATATGGGTGCCAGTTAGAGTCCCAGCTGCTCTATTCTGATCAAGCTCTCTGCTATAGTCTGGGAAGGCAGTGGAAGATGGCCCAAGTCTTCGGGCCCTTGCACCCACATGGGAGACCTAGAAGAAGCTCCTGACTCTTGGCTTCAGACTGGCATAGCTCTAGCCACTGCAGCCATTTGGGGAGTGAATCAGTAGATGGAAGACCTCTCTTTCTCTCTGCCTCTGCCTGTCTGTAACTCTTGCTTTCAAATAAATAAATAAATCTTAAAAAAAAAAAAAAGATACACACATTGTCCACTTAGTCTCAAATGACTGAGAAAAAAAATGATCAAAGAATAATAAAGCAGAAAGCATATCATACGCAATAACATATTAACTTGTGGATAGTCTGCATAAAGAACTTGTGGGAATTCTTGGCATTATTTTTTGAAGCTTTTCTCTAAGATTGAAATTATTTTGAAATTAATGAAAAAATAGTGAGATGGATAAAGCATTGCTGGGTAGCTTTGGCAACAGGAGCAGGTTGGGGCTTGGGAGGGGAACACTCTGGCATACGGTGCAGTCCCCTGGCAGCCTGTCAGTGCCCTGGGAGGAAGAACAGCTAACTGCCTTGCCTGAGGGAGTTGCTGAAGCAGGAATTGCTAAAGTTTTATTATAAGGGGCCTTCTTTGAGGTTTTTCAGATGTCTGCTGGGGACAGAGAGTAGGATGAGTAGAATGTGTGTGTGTGTGTGTGTACAAAGGTGGGAGGATTTCAACATTTTCTGATAAAGACAAGGAGTCTGGGAATCCAGGAAAAAGGAATGTGTTGTCAACTTTGGCTTATGACAGTCATTGCCTCCCCCACCTACTTGTTTGGTGCAGCTTTACAAAACCCAAGAAATGGTTTAACAGCAAGCCAGGTGTTGATGCTCTTTAGTCATTGTGGCCAAGTTCTGCAAATGATTCCTGAACAAACTGTCCCAGGAAGCCAGAGACAAACACCTCGTGGGTGATCCCTAGTGAACAATGTCCAAACTGCTGCAAAGTACTGCATGACAGTGCTCCCTGCTGCTGTCTCATTTCAACTCGCTAAAACAGTTATTATCATAGACAAAAATCAAGATTTTCTTGATTTACAAGTTTATTTGACTAACTGAATATTAACCCACCGACCAAATGACCCCAGGTTCAGGCACAAATAGAAATAAAATAAATCTAATTATGGAAAGATCCCTTAAAATATCAGAGCAGATTTTGGAAACCCTACAACCCTAGTTGTGTTTCTTGTTCTGAGCTCTGAATTATGAGGCCAAACATGTTTATGAGAGATTTTGGAATTCATCCCTCCACTCAGAAAAACACTAGATCCAAATGGTTCTGGAAAGATATTTACCCACCATTATTTTAAGTAACTCCTAAGAGGGAGATGCCATTAATTTTTTTTTTTTTGGCCATCCTCTTTCGACTTTACTCAAATCTTTCAGCACAGTCCTTCAGCCACTTCAGTGTAGGGTCAACGCCAAGAGTATAGGAAAGGAAATCTGAAACCACATCCTCAGCACCACGTTGCCTCATTCTACCCTGAAGGGTGGCCTTCCTCCTGTTGGTCCAAACCCATCCAGAAAAGAGTCTATCGTGTTTAAAGTTCATGTGTGAAAATACATGGTAGACAGTTTTCACTAAAATAGTTAAAGTATGGATGCAGCATTTGAAGAGAATGTCTTTGTTACCTGGATTTTCTCTTATTTGGAAGCCCTTAGTGCCGGATCATGCTGTACCGATATGTGACTATTCACAGCCAGAATTTTACTGGTAATTACCAGTCTCTTTTTAATTTTAGTTAGAAAATTATCATGGGCAGCAATCACATCACTTTGGAGATTCAATTCATATTAAAAAAAAATCTAATGCAGATTTCTGGGAGAACTGTCACACTGGGAACAAAGAAGAAGGTATACAAGTTTATGGTAGGTTGGAGTATGACACTTAACTGATAATGACTACAAAAGGATAGAGTCTAAGTGTGATACCAGAGATTAGGGAGCCCAGAAGGGGATGAGATAAAATTCCAGGATGCAGAATCACAAACAAGAGGTTTGACCAGGCTGCTAACAACGACTAGGATTTTGAACAGAGAAGCAGGCAAAGGAAGGAGAGGTCATTTCAAGGAAGGGAATGCATTATCAAAGAATGAAGGTCAAGTAGCATATTTAGAATACAAGAGGAAAAGAAGATTAGTAGATGAGGAAGCCTGAAAGACAGGCTGGAACTAGTACTGGAAGATCTGGACTACTTAGTCAAGAAGCGAGCCTTATTCTATAGGCATACAGATAGAATCACAAGTTCAAAGTGAAAATAACAGTTACGCATACCACAGATTATCTTATTTATGAACAACTTAATGAATGGTGGCCACAAAAAACACCAGCCTAAGACAACTAGTTTTGCCCTCAGAGTTGATTACAGCTAGGACTCGCTAAATAAAAATGATGAACTCCTGGTAAGGTAGCCTTCCTTGGAATATCTAGGTCAGGAAAGAATAGGTAAGACTAGTGTAATGATTTATTAACAACTGGAAATGTTACCTAAAAATAATTTTAAGAACTTTAAAAAGAATCATAACTTTCAATGCAAACAAATTACATGAATAACTGCTATACTGGTTATTTTATATTCAGATGTAAGTATTTTAATACCTACTAATAAAGATTTATATTCAACATATTTTATCACCATTTTCTGTGAGCAAAGTTACACTGTGGTTTCTGCATTTGATGTACCTTCTGAATAATTAGACAAGCTACAGTCTGGTAATCAAAAAGCATGGTGTTTCTTGTGACAAATTTTTACATGACTAGACATGATTATTATTATGAGAAATCTGGCCTTCATGTTAACAGTCTTCTAAATCATTTCTTAAAATACAGTGTTAAAACTCCATGTATATATCCAATATAATATAAATGAGAAGAAAAAAATACCATTCTTTAAAATAGATTATCCTATACACACTGTTAACATATTATCCCAGTTTTAATTGAGGAGGCTCAGAATACAAGTGTATATAAAACAAGTATTTCTTGGAAAACCTCTAGATACAAACACTAATAATTTCCATACCAGGCAAGAGAATTTAACAAAACAAGATAAGACTTATTTCTACTAGTGAGGCACAGGAAAGGCTCACTAAAAGAATTGTTTTTGAAATGGATATAGCCCTTCCCTGTTCCATACTGTACAAGATAATAGGTAAAATTTTAGAAAGCTGAAAATCCTTTTAAATAACACTTCCTTTAGCTTTAATCGCGAATAATTGCCTCTTTTTGTGCTAATGAGCATGAGCAACAGAGAATGGAATGTAATTCTGCCAGTTCATTCAGGGTAATGGCTTTGCGAGCTACTGAGACTTCTCAGATCCCCAGTCTCAATTTCCTAGAGTACAATAACTGAGCAGCAGTAAATTTTTCACTTGAGGAAGATTTTGTAATCTATGTAAATATAAATAGAAAACCCATTATCTATTGATAAAACAACAAAGTAGGTTAAATAAAGTTTTATGTGTTACTGCTTCCTGTAACAGCCATCGGCTCCCTGGATCATGAAAGTAAATAAAGCGCTTCACTTACTGAAATCAATGAGAAACCGTCCAAATCCTTGCCTTTGGTGCTGGGGCATGATCATTATGCAGGAGACATTATACTTCTGCTGGCAAAGCTTTTCCTGAGGGAAGGAGAAACAGATCAAGTATGTCAGAGCTCTGCTGAAGTGGGCAATTCCCCGCACCTGCCACTGTCCTTGTAACAAAACAGTCCACTAAGGTGAGCCAATGGGTTAGGTTAGGATCAAGCAAAATAACCCTACTGTGTTAACCAAACTAGCAACTAACAACAAACCATCCATTCCAGAAATGCCTCTCAATATGTCTTTATTCCTAAGTCAGTACTGTAAAATATGAAGAACCCAATGAAACACAAACAAAAGGAAAGAAAATAAAGGCAGTGAGAAAGAAATGCTTTCCTTGTTCAAACAATGTGGGAGATTGAGAAAATAACATCCAGAGAGTTACCCCGTGTTGTAAGTAAGGGTTTATCGGACTAACTTTGCTAAACAATAATTTACAACTCTGCAGCAGCCATCTGGATTCTGCCTTTGAGCCAATGCCCCAGTGAAACTAAAATAGTACACACATGGGTACCTGTGCACAAATAGGGTTCTGCTGCAGTGAAAGGTAGAGAACTAACCTGCATTTCAAACTAGGAAAACAAAACAAACAAAAAATTTGACAACAAGAAGAAAACTCAAAGGCTCCAAACAAAAGTGAGACCTAAATATTATCAACAGTCTGAAACCAAGAGGAAGACAGGGTAAAGTACACTATGCAAGAGTTCTGATAGTTAAAGAAGAATTTGCAGTTTTCATGGGATATGGCATCAGAGCAGCAATATTTTATTCAGAGTACAAAGAAGCTGCCAAAACCTACACAAAAAAGATCTGGAAAAGGCTTTTGAGGTTGTGAAGACTCTAGCCAAATATAAACCACAAATGAGATTGACCACAAATGGTACCAACCACATCAAAGAATTACTTTAGAACACCCAGATCTTTAATGAACCTATTTGAAAGATCACAGGAAATGGTTGTGGAAAAAACCCTACAGGGCAGAATTAAAGATTTCTTTGTGAAAAAGATGAGTTCTCAACTTTTGCACATTTGTAGTTGTCTGTGAAGCCTCTACAAAATGAGGAAGAAGCAATAATGGGTGTGAGCTTTCCTAAGATGGTGTTGTCCATCACTAAAGTTCATGCAGGTGGCAAAGGTTCAAAATGGTCTACTTTGCAAAATTAAGACAAATGAGTCACTCCATCTAAAAAGAGATGTACTCTGGGTTAAAAGGATTTATCCTAGATGCCATTCCTTTCTTTGTCAAGAACTATTCCCACCTTCAGGAGTTTTTCTGAGACCCAAAACTGCTGATTCCCCACCACCCCACTTAACACATGTTACTGTGGCTAAATTCTAAACTATGGTTGAAGTAAGTGCTTCTTCTATCCTTCCTGTTTAGAAACTCACATGCATGTAATGGTCTGCATGAAACCCTCCAAGAGCACCCTGGCCATCCTCTGGCTATTCTTGAATGACCTTTCTAATCACTCCCAGGATTTGGTTTACTATAACCCCACAGGACCAAAGATGTCCACATTCCATTTAAAACATCAGAATAGGGCTTAATTTGCATTTGGTCTTTTAAAATGACTAATTTTTTTGTTTTGCTATATTGCCAAAGAAAATAAGAGTTGCAGAACACTAAGAAATGACACTAGGTGCTGGCATATTACAGAAGAAACTCCGACGAAATGAGAAAAGCTGAATTGTTTTCAGTAAAATGTTGGCAACCTGGGAGGAAGAGACGTGGAGCTTAAAACTTCAGAAGTCACCATCACCTGTACATATATATGGCTACTTCTCAAAAGGCCAAAGATGCAGGAATAGGACAGGCACAACACAAGGTAGTCAGGCACCATTAAGCCCTACATTTAAACTCATGTATATGTAAAAGAAACACGATTTTTTAACAGAAAAGGCAGTTATGCCCACTAACTTTTAAATCTATATCTATCTATCTATCTATATATATATATATATATAAATTAACTTACTTCATTTTCACTGTAAAGTTTTATTAAATAAGTGGAAGAAAACATTGAGGCATTTTTCCATGACTGGTGTTATTTATTTTTGCTTCAGGTCTCTGGGATGATTCTTAAATTTAACAACACTTTGCAAAATACCTATAGTAATTCAGCTATCTTGCAATCCTCAATGAAAATGGTACTTCTATAAAGCATTCCGTTCACAATAAATGACAATAGTTGAATTAAAATTCACTTATCACCTCACATGAAACAATATACCATAAAATACAGGGTTTGGGTTAATTTACCTTCTGCTTTAAAATCTTATAATTACTGTCACTGTTTATATACCATCTATAAATTTAACTATTTCCTTAGTTACCTAAGAAAAAGTAAGGTCATTACCTGGTAAATATTTTCAAACAAAGTTTTCCTTTATTGCATATGAGTATTTTTTTTCTTCACAGCAACCTTTGAGCAGAAGAATGCGACAGAACTGCTACGAACCAGTGAAAAAGACAAACTATATCATCTTATCATGTCAGGATCTTCCCTATGCTAACAACTGCAGAGGTGCATGGGCTTCTAAAGGTTAGGTTGTTTTAGAAGTTAAAACAACAGCACAGAGCCGGCGCCGTGGCTTACTTGGCTAATCCTCCGCCTGTGGTGCCCGCACCCCAGGTTCTAGCCCCGGTTGCTCCTCTTCCAGTCCAGCTCTCTGCAGTGGCCTGGGAGGGCAGCAGAGGGTGGCCCAAGTGCTAGGGTCCCTGCACCCGCAAGGGAGACTGGAAGGAAGCACCCGGCTCCTGGCTTTGGATCGGTGCAGCGCCGCCCATAGTGGCCATTAAGGGAGTGAACCAACGGAAGGAAGACCTTTCTCTCTATCTCTCTCTCACTATCTAACTCTGCCTGGCAAAACAAAACAAAACAAAACAAAACACCAATAGCACAGAGATTAAGAGATGAAAGGATAACAACAGTCAATATATTAGCTTTACTGTGCAACTGCCAATGTTCTAGCTCACTGAGATATTGCTGATACTGGGAAGACACCAAAGAGAAAGAATTATCTACTAAATCCTACATTACACTGAAACCTTCATGTTGACACCACTTGGGAAGAATAGGGAAATAAGATTAAGAAAAATCAAAGAGGCTACGTGGTCGCAAGGCAGCAATCATAGTATTTTGGGGATGCTGGCAGTCAAGAGGTGCTTTACACACTTCCTAGGCACCATGTTTCTGTTTCTGTCTTTTTAAATAAGCTCTGAACATGAACACAAGCTTTTCAGAAACATATGCCACTTATTCAAATTATAGTCATAGAAAAAAACCCTGTTCAAAAAACTGGGCTCTACCAAAAACATTTTGAAAAAGAAAATGAAGGTCATGCTGGCTCTTGTTTTACCTTAGAGAAGTATCCAACCAGATGACAGCCTTTTTCATCATTTTTTGTAAGGACATAAAAAAGGAATGGCTCGACATCATAATACAACGTTTTGTGGTCCAGGAAGAGCTTGGCTAACAAGCAAAGGTTTTGGCAATAAATTTTGCTCATATTCCCATCAACCTAGCAAAAAGAAGCAGACAACATTATTTAACATAAAAATAGCACTCAATAACATTGTTTCTTCTATACAGCATTTCATAAAGTATTTAATTTTATTTCCAAATCCTAAACTGAGAGATTAAAACACTCCATTAAACAAGTACAGAGTTGACCAAAAAAAGCTGCCACCAGGCAAATCAGAATTCCACTTTTCTCTTAAATCAGAGTGAACGAATAAATTTAAGGTAGGTTATAATTCTCTGTAAGCCATGTACAGAAAGAATAATCATTAGCAACAGAATAATTTTTATTTGTAATTTATTACAAGTTAAAAACTAGCTGTTCATCTTTCTGACTGTGTCAAGCTCTTTTGGCAAGCTTGAAGGAAGAGGGTAGTATTGCTGATAATATGTGAATTCTCACTACAGGTTAGGCACGTGGCTTCTCAACCTGGATATTCTCTACTTTTCAAACTGGGTAATTTATTGTAGGGACTGTGCTGTGCATTATTCCAAAAAAGATTATCAGGGATGTCTTCCTTATTGGAATCAAGTATTTCTTGGTTAGAGTTTTGCCTTTGCAAAGAAATCAAAATACCTCTCCAGATAGTTAAGCTTTATTTTGTTTTCTAAGAGAATTCAAATAAAAATAAAATAAATGAGCTGCACTATTCTGATTCCCCTGAAGTGTGGATTAGCAAAAGAGACTTCCATTTTGGCTTTACCCCAAGCATTTTAAATATAACTGGAAAAGATGAAATTTCTGTGTTGCGAATATGTACAGAGAAGAGTGAGATGAGTTTCAGCCTACAATAACTACCATGATGACAATCTACTGCTCTTCAAAATAAAAGTTTTAAGCTGTGATACTGATGGCCATAGACAGGAGGCTAGGAACAGATGCCAATATATTTTATCAAACATCATTACTTGTTGAAAACAGAAAGCACAGCAGATTTAAGAGGAATTTCCCTAGTACTTTCCTTAGAGGAAGCAGATATCTGCTAACCAGAGCTCTTTAACAATGAACTTGACCATTCTCATGTCTCCTGTGGACCATACAGGTTCTCATATTAAAAAATTATTTTTAGACTTTATATAACTATTTCCCTTGGATGAAACCCAGATCCCACACATAGCAACATAATCAAACATGGGTAACAGGCACAGAGGATACAATTCTCTCTTTAATTAAAGCAAATTTTTATGCATTGAGAGTATGATCCTTCTGGAAATGGCAGCACATTACAAAAAGGAAATATATATTTATATTTATATTTATATTTATGCATATATACCAGAAAAATAGAGATGACTATGTGAATTCTGATCAGTTGTGTACGGTCTATATATGAGGGGTATGAAAATGGAACTCTGTAATTATTCTTCATTTTATGACCCCATTAGTAAACTGCTGAGGAAAGTTTTCTACACACTATACTGTGAAGTACTAACTCACATTCTAGAGTAGGGGTCTTGGTACTCATCAAATCCAACTCTTTATTTGTATGAATAAATTATAGAAGTGCTGCTGATAGTTTCCCTCTCATCTGTGCATGGTCTTGCCCGAAATCACATGGCCTGGAAGAGCAGACCATTCTCCTGAGCCTAATAAGCCTGAGGTTTTTTGCCCAGAAGAGCCTCCTTGGATTGATGAGAGCTTCCACCCAACAGGCTTACTCATGCTGACATTTAATAATTACTTAAGGCCAACAATGTGTTTTACCCTTTGGGAAACAATGAAATAGTAATTTCTATTTTATTTTGGTTAGAATAAAGGATCTAAGACATCAAGGAAAGAGCCAATAGCACAGTGAACTTGTGACATTAGTGAAGGCAACTTTGATGTCTCAATGGTGGGAGCTGCTGGGTAACAGCCAAATACTAACAACATGAAGGTCAGGCAATGTGTGCTTGACTTTTCTCTAGCCCAGTGGTTCTCACTGGGGGTGATTTTTGTCCCTGATGGGATATTTGACTATGTATGGAGACACTTTCAGTTGTCAGACCCAGAGAGGATGGCCATGCTACTCATATCTAGCAGACAGAGGTCTGGGATGCAACTCAACATCCAACAACACACAGCACAGTCCTTACAATAAATTACCCAGCTTGAAATGTGAAGGTTGAGAAAGCTACGTGCCTGACCTGTAGTGAGAACTAACATATTATCAACAACACTACTTTCTTCCTTCAAGCTTGCCAAGAGTTTGACACAATCAGAAGGACAAATTTTAGGAAATTCCAAGACAGCTTGATCAGTCCTGGGAGAAACTACTGGGCCCAAACATGTCTGACAGAAGGAGCCTGGTTCATGTCATTCCCTGCCCTTTGCTAAATACGGCAGTAAGACATGGCAGGACAGGAATAAACAGAAAATTGTGGGCAGGACAATAAATTTTGAGCTTGAACAATTCACAAAAAAAGGAATCCCAAAGTGAAACTGAATTTCAGAGAAAGAAGATAGTATGTCTGCTGCACAAAGAAGGCTTATTCTGAGCACCCAGAAATGAAAAACAATGTACCAGGACGGGTAACAGAGAAGAGAACAAAGCTGGGCAGGAGAAGAGTATGAAGAGAATTAAGAAGTTCTGTGAAAGAAAGGTTTGTTCTGAAAGGACAACTGACTCAGCTAAACTGGATCCCTGAAACTGACAAGAGAAACATGATTCAACAATGAAACTTCAGAAAGGCAAAGACCTTCTGCTACTAAATCAACCCTGAAAACTCAAAATGTCTTCAAGAAACTCACAATGACAGACATATGGCCACAGGGGTTCCTGTGAAAACCAGTGTTCTCCAGGGGTGGCAGTCCACCCAAATCAGGGGGAGTCCCAACATCTGGTGGAGTCTCACCAGAAGGATTATCCATCCTGCCAAGAAACGGATGGAAACACAGGTGGTTGTGTATCGAGCAGCCATGTACAGCTGCTCAATTCCCTGGAAGAGTGAGCACCTGCCAGACATTGGCTGGAGCTGCCGAACAAAGCTAATTTCTCCTGCCAAAGAAAGTGGAATTTACAAAGAACTGAGATCATAAATTCACTGGTGAATATATCTGGTGTAGACAGGAATTTGAGGGAAGACAAAAAAGTCCATGTGATGAACCAGGGATTCTTCATCAATCTAAATGGTTGCTTAATATGGTTAGATAAATATCCCAAACATGGAGACATTTTAAAGGGCAGTCTGAATTTCAGTGCCAAAAATTAAATATACTTTGTACCTTCTAGTCACAAATCAGTACACAATCAACAACTAGAAGTATGAGGCTTCAAAACTGGAGTTTTTAATTTATACGCTCTTACCTCAAACACTGAAAGGTCTTTCCTTCGGTAAATTTCATTTGCTGGAGGATGAAACCATCCACACTTCTTTGAATGTCTTAGTAAAATATTCTTGCTTTTCATATATTTAAGACAGAATTCACACAGGTAAAGCTTTGGTAATCTGTTAAGGGTTAAAAATCAAGAATCTATGAGATTCATTATACTGTTCCAGGGGAAAATTAAATATTATTCAATTTTGTCTAAGTCAGAAAAAGGCTACCTAACAATATCTGAAATTGTTTCCCATAAATAAGAAAAAGTCAGTAGTAAAGTGAATATAAAAACAGCTTTACATTTATTTTTTCAACATAATCCATAATACACACTACCTTTACTTTGTGCACAAATCATTTGTTTCCTTAGAAATGTACTATGAAAACCACCCTAAAATATCAACAGCAAGCTATCTTATTAGGTAGCCATGCATATTTCTCAAAATTCAGATTTAATGTGATATTTCCAATAGTATATATGATCACTGGTGTAACTAATAATCTTTTACTTAGAATGAAGTGAATTTATTATTATATTTTAATAGTCAGAATACTTTTGAAGCAAAGAAGTCCCAGAAATTAATTGCTTCCATTTCTACTTTTGGATGAGTAACTTTCATTACCATAGGTTTATATATGGTCTAAAGCAGTATATGTAGCATTTAAAGTCAAATGATCTAATTTGTTCTCTATCAATTCCACTGTCTCTTTGAATAACAAACTAAAAGCTTTCTCTGCCCTCCTGACTTGTTCTCCACCTTAAAAACATGAACAGGCACTGGAGTACTCACAAAATAAAGTTTAGAATCACCAACAAGGTCTTTGGGGGTACAAGTATGGGAAAAACTGTTTTGGGGAAAGATACAATGACACATACGGTATATTTAACTTCAAATCTTGCACTTATGTCCAAATTTCATTTGAAGTTCTCAGAGCAAATGACAAAATTACCCACAAATCAAAGCTAAATGCATTTTATAAAAATTTATTTATATGAAGGTAGAGTGACTGAAAGAGAGGGAGAGAGATCTTCTGTCTGCTAGTTCACTCCCCAAATGGCCAGGTGGAAGCCAGGAGCCAAGAGCTTGGCCCAAATTCCACTGCCTTTCCAGATGCATTAGCAGGAAGCCAGAGTGGAAGTGGATTGGTAGGGACCTGAACTGGCAACATGGATATGAGATGCTGATGCTGCAAGCAGAGCCTTAACCTGCTGCTCTGCAATGCCAGCCTCTCATAGGCATTTTTGAAAAATGGTTTAAGAACACACAGTCAAGTGGAGTAATCAGCAAAGAGAAAACAAGATCATGGACTCAGGTCTGCTACTTAATTTCTGAAACACACGTCTCATTTTCTCAAGTCACATGACTGGTTAATAAGATAATACCTATCCTTGAAGAAAAGTAAATTCGTAATTACCAAAACCCTTGTAGCCTAAAAAATTTGAAGATTCTAATAAAAGGTATAATGATGTACTTAATGGAAGATATCTATCCATAATATATCTGTTTTAGGATATATTAGTTAAAGGCAAGGTCACAGCTAATCTTACTTCAAGACATGAAAATTCTGACACTATTATTTTCTCTTCAATAATTTTTAAAATTTATTTATTTTATTTGAAAGTAAGGGTTACAGAGAGGGAAAGACAGAGTGATCTTCCAGCTGCTGATTCACTCCCCAGATGGCTGCAATGGCCTAGCAGAAGCCCGGAGCCAGGGGCTTCTTCCAGGTCTCCCATGTCGGTAACAGGGGCTTAAGCACTCAGGTCATCTTCCACTGCTTTTCCCAGGCCATTAGCAGGGAGCTAGATGCGGAGTGAAGCAGCTGGGTCTTCAATAGGCTCCCATACAGGACGCCAGCATTTCAAGCACTATGCCACAACACTGCCCCCCACCCCTTTAAAAAATTTTGTTTATATGAAAGGCACAGTTAGAGAGAGAGAAAGGGAGGGACCAAGAGAGAGGTCGGTGATTCACTCCCCAAACGGCCACACTGAGTGGGGCTGGGTCAGGCCACAGCCAGAAGCCAGGGGCTTCTTCTGGGTCTCCCAGAAGCCCCATGGGCCCAAGCACTGAGTCATCTTCTGTTGCCTTACTAGGCACATTAGCAGAGAGTTGGGTCAAAGTGGAACAGCCAGGACTTGAACCAGTGTCCATATGGGATACTAGTATTGCAGGCATATCTTCACCTGCTACGCCACAACACTGGCCTCTTTTATCTTCCATTTTTAACATTAATCACAAATGGCTATAAAAGTAAAGACTTGGGGGCCGGCGTTGTGGTGCCATAGGTTAATCCTCTGCCTGTGCCGCCAGCATCCCATATGGGTACCAGTTCTAGTCCCGGCTGCTCCACTTCCAATCCAGCTCTCTGCTATGGCCTGGGACACAGTAGAAGATGGCCCAAGTCCTTGGGCTCCTGCACCTGCTGGGAGACTGGGAAAAAGCATCTGGCACCTGGCTTCGGATCGGGGCAGCTCCAGCCATTGTGGCCATTTGGGGAGTGAAGCAACAGAAGGAAGACTCTCTGTCTGTAACTCTATCTCTCTAATAAATAAATAAAAATCTTAAAAAAAAAAAAAAACTAACGACTTGAAGAAGAATATCTTAAGACTATCCACCCTCCTAGTTTCTCTAACTTTTCTTCTTTTTCTAAAATTTCTATTAAAAACCTGAAAAATACCAGAATTCAAGAGATAGAATTAACAGGCCTAATTAAGAAAAACAAAACAATGATAGCATTTTTCAATGGCTAACTATTTCCTTCCTGATTTGGCTTACTGCAAAACCTACATCTGCCCAACTGCCCAAAATAAGCAAGCACTGTACCCAGACTGAAATCCAGGCTTCTGGCTTAAGCCTGGCCTAGTCCCAGGTACTGGCAGGCATTTGGGGAATGAACTGCAGGATACTACATGTCTACCTGTCTCTGTCTCTTTATCTTCCAAACAAATTAAAAATAATACAAAAAATATTTTTTAAAAGTATGATCTAGAAGCTAAGAGGCAAAATTTATACAGCACAAATAATTCTACAAAAAAGTGTTGGCAAAGTATTGTTTGGGAAGAACCCAGAAAAAGACTACCAAAATCAACTTCCAAAAATCATCCGATTCCCGCTTTAGAGTGGAAAATTTTCTTTTCTCGCACATTGACATTGAAGTTATATATCTGCTTGGCTTATTCCATTACCTTGCATATTCCTGTGGGTAAGGCGAGGAATACCAGGTTTGGATTTCATATTTGCCAAATTCTATCACAGAAGGGTACCGGCCACAGTCTTCCACTCCACTTTCACATTCTATTTTCTGTCATGGAAAAGGCAAAAGAAAATAACAGGATATAATTCTTACAAGATGATATACTTTATTTACATTCTTGTACTTTCACCAGTGGCTATCAAATCCTATGAAAACCAAAAGAGTAATCTTGATTTCTAATTTTAGACCCATGTGAAATAATGCTTGTGTTGAGATTCATAAACAAACACTCCATGAAATATTATGAATTAGATAGGAAACAGGTATGATATATAAAAATATCTACTGAACTAGATTTAATCTATTACAATGCATTAAAACTGAAAATATAGATGATGCAGCTACTACACAATTACAGTTCCCTGTTTCTCCACTAAATAATATTTATCCCAACCATAATTAAATAATCATTCATGAAATTTCCAGTTCACTATTCCTGTCCTCTACTCCCCTTACTCCTTCCCACCAGAAGAGACCCAAATTCACTGTGGTATCCTCAGTGTCTAGTAATACAAAAGAAATACAAGAAATATTTCTGGCATGAAAAAGTCACTTTTACCATCTTGGAATGAATGGCTTTAAACTTAGCTCTATCTCTTGGGAAATGGCCTCTTGTTCAGCACACAAGTATCAGAAGTAGGCTGAAAAAATGGTAACACTGAGGACTTCACATATTTAATGACTGGACATTTATCTTTTCCAAAGGACAACCATTACAAACCATTCGATACTGACAGACAGAGGCACAGAAATGCTCCCCAGCTTCTAAAGTACAAACTATCACAAGTATTCAGCCTAACTGGTTGCTACTAAAATTAAAGCTTAAGAGCCAAAGACAAACCATTTCCACAAAACAGGAAGTGGGCGAGGAGCGGAATCTACCTGGCAATGCTGGTCAAAGAAAGGGAATGTACTCTCCTGACCCAAAAATTCACACTTCATAACACATTATTCTTTGAGAAGTCCAATGGCTTCACCTTTCAACATTTTAGTGTCAAGACTAATCAGAGTTAACAGTGTAAGTGGTATCATCTAAAGCATCTACTGGACAATGAAACTGCAAGTGACAACAACCAATCCTAAAATACAATAGACAATACAGTATTGCTTTCATCAATGCCAATGAGTTAAAAATAGACATTTTTCATATGGTTGGCCATCTGCGTTGGAAGAAGCATCAGTAAATTTAAAAGCGATGTTCTTTTGGTTAACATTTAAAATTATTTCCCAAATTTAGGGAAATTTAGTATCTTCACCTGCTACGCCACAACACTGGCCTCTTTTCTCTTCCATTTTTAACGCTAATCACAAATGGCTACTAAAAAAAGTAAACACTTGAGGGCCAGCACCGTGGCGCAATAGGTTACTCCTCCACCTGCGTCAGCAGTATCCCATGTGGGTGCCAGTTCTAGACCCAGCTGCTCCACTTCCAATCCAGCTCTCTGCTGTGGCCTGGGAAAGCAGTAGAAGATGGCCCAAGTCAGAATCCATCCTTCATACCTAGAAGTACTTTTCAACATCTGCATCAACCAGTCCTACTCTGCTCTCCTTTTCCTACCTTTAAGAGTGGAGACAATTCTACAGTCATTGCTTCCAAATATACAGATAACAAAAACAGGGCATGGTAAGAGTTAAAGTCTTTGAGGGGGAACTTTCTATAAAAGCAACACAGTTTTCATGTTAAGAGTTGGAAGCCACACATTATTCTGTTACTACAACTTGGTATCCTGGCCTTACCTCCCAAGAAAGTTCCTGGGCCTGCTTAAAAACATCCAAGTCTTCTTCCGTAACGACATCCTTGTTTCCAATCACATTTACATCTGTACTTTCTTGTTTGATGCTTATTTTTATTTCAGTATCTGTCATTTAAAACCAGCAAAAAGTGCATTCACTGTCTTTGAATCATGATAACCATCATATATTACCAAAATGGTACCCAATTAGCATAGCAGGCAAATAGGGATTTTTTGGGGGGTGGGGGGTGGGTGAGGAGGCTTTATAAGCTTTTACATCTAAGCACCGCTCACAGATCCAGCAGTACCCTTTCCCTGCTATACCCAAATTATGTGAATTGATCACTTTCTTCTTTTTATAGGTTTAGTAAATATACAAGGGAAAGAGTAATACAAAACAAAATCATATTTTCAACCGAGATTAGAAGTTATAATAATGTCTAGTTACAAACTTCCCATTATCAGTTTCGAGAAAATAAAATCTACCACTTTTGTCCAAACAACATATTATTGATTTTTGTTTTGTAAAGGGTGGCAAATGTAATGGCCAATTTGTTCAATGAAATGTGTTTCCTCCCTGAGGTGGATACACACACAGACACACTCACAACCAGAAACATTCCACAGAACCACAGATCAGGCTTGATGGATACGGAAGCAGGATGGACTCTGTCGTGAGAAAGCAATGGAGCAGAGGGACAGCAGAGCTGAAACGCCCCCTGCTGGAAGCGCTGACGGCACAGGACCTATCAGCACTGTGGCTGAAGAGGCGGCGCGGGGAAAACAAGGCAGAAGCATGACAGCGGCTACTCATGCGGGACTAAAAAGCCATAAGCAACGCTATGGAGGCATCTGGGGGTCCTAAGTCACTACGAATGGAAATAAATCATAAAAGGGGGAAGGTATTAGTTGGAGAAACAACATTTTGGAGATTTAGTCAGCATTAGAAAAAGGTCAAAGTTCACTACTTCTGTATGACAGTGAAGTGAGAACAAGAGAAATAGCTAAGACCTATGTGACAAATAGGAACTCATTTGTTTGTCTTTGGGGGAGGTTGGGGAGAAAGGGACGGGACGCAGGTTTGGTTGGAGCTTTGACCTTTTGCTTACCATCATCCTGATCAGGGTTAATCCTTCCGTCTGTCAAGCTCCCCTTCCCTGGTGAGGGGGTCCCCATCTGAGGGGTCACTTTACATTTTAATCTGCCTAGCAGCCTGTGCTTTTTAAGGAAGGTTGTTCGCTTGAAGTGAGCAATCGCTTTAAAGATACGTCCTCTCGCCATCCCCCAGCTAGAGGAGGAGTGAGAAATAAACCTACTTCTAATAGCTCTTTTTCCAAAGAAATGGGCTTTAGATTTTGACGTGGAAGAAAGTTCAGTTTTACGACGCATACGTTTGGGTGGTGCGTAACTTGGGTGTCCCTTTATTCGAGACTGTCCCTGAGTGGTATAGATATGGGAAAGTCCATCAAAGAGTGCCTTCAGCTGGCTGTTATTAGTAAGACTGCTAAAGGAGGGCGCACTGGACTGGCTGGAAGAACTCTGGGGAGAGGTAGAAGAAGTGGAAGTGCTGGACTTTTGTGAACTGGGGCTCTGACCAGAGATGGGGGTTGGGGGTGGAAGTGAAGAAGGTGGAGGTTTTAGCTTTTGTGTGGTACCTGTAGCCAACACATGAGAAGTGCATGACTGTTTCTGAGAGACCTTTTTCCTTGGACGATAGTGCTTTGAAAAGTCTATTATTTCACCTCGTGATCTGCGACCATCAGGTGATGGTGTAAAAAACTTAGTAAGGCCATCAATGAGCCCTTTGGTTTTCTTGTTAACTTTAAGTGTAGAGGCAGAAATGGAGGTGGAGGTGGTGGTGATTTTGGTGGTGGCACCAGGCCGAGTGGGGTCTGTAACAGCCAATCTGCTGCGTGAGTCCTTCCCAGATGCAGCATGACCAGATGAAGGTGTGGTACAGACTTTAGTCTTTTGACCCCTACCAGGTGACCCCCTTCCTGTGAATGCATTCATGGATCCTTCATCACTGGTTACAGACCTAGGCAAAAATTTAGAGAATAGTATCAGCAATTAATAATAGAATTATGAAGGTACTGAAAAACAAATTTATAGCAACTAGATGCATTCAATGTTGCTTCAACTTAAGAAATGGAATTGCAACCCTAGAAAACTGATTTTGTATGTGTGCCACCACCTAGAAAATTCTCTGTTGAAAAAGGTAGCAGCAACTGCATTCGCCTGTCATGATTCCCCCATGGACCATCCCACGGGTACAGAAAGAATCCATGTGCACCCACGGACAACAGAAATAAGAAAAATTTTGAAGAGATTAAAATAAGACCCAATGCTTGCATTATAAAATTAAATAAAAATAAGCTATCCTTGCATTGTCACAAATAATTATGATTTATTAAAATATCACTTTTGAAGTATTAGAAGAAATGTTATATGTGTTATCCAGAAGCAAAAGAATAAGCTTAGCTAATCCCTATTTAAAAGCAATCAACCTGAAAATTTTTTATAAGTAGAATTTGATTATGCCTATAAATTTGTCTTTTAAAAAAAGGCAAAAAGATACCCTCTTCCACTCAACAGTTTACATTTAAGATGGTAGGAGAGCAAATAATACTCTCTTAGGAGAGAAGACAACTAGTTACAGCATAAAATATTGCTGGAAAAAGGACAACAATAGCAAAAAACTGAAGAAATGATTAAAGAAAAGCTACAGCGGGTCAGACATGACATGGAAGGTCTGGTGAAGAAGCAGCACATTTACCATGGTCATTATCAGACACTTGGCATCAGAATCTGTACACTCGGGTTCAGCCCATACCACTGTGCAACAGGCACAGGAGGCAGCTCCACTCACACAGCTGCCGATGTGAACAGCAGCTGACTGCCTTCACCCCAGGCCACAGCTTGCGAAGCTACCCAGTTTACAGAACAATTTTATGCAACAGAAACATTTCAATGCGAATCATGTCAATGCTAGGGCTAAAAATGCACTTTTAAGCTTATCAATTTAGTTGATGGCTAATAATGAAGAAATGGAAGCCTGAAAATGGTATGACACTGAATTATAAAAATATCTTCATTAATTATAAACAGGACGCATTTTTATGGTCATCTTGGACATAGAGATTAAGTCAACAAACTTCAGTGGTCAGGCGAAGGGGAGGTTGGTGCAGACTGAGGAAAGCTATTAGGCTCCATTGAGATGGCTCAGCTGCCAGGAATCTTGCCTGGAGCCACTAGTTCAGCCCAATCAGGTCAATGTTGGAAATCTCTGGTGTCACCAGACAACACAAGAAGAGTTACCAACAAACGATTCATCTGGGCTAAACTGTTTGACATCAGACCGAAGCCTGCATTTGGATGGACTCTGGAATCCACTTGCCCAGAAAGGATACTATGCATATAAAGCAGGTGAAAAAGGAAAACTCCCTAGACGGTCTTAAAAATTCCTAAGCTCAAAGGACAGCTCTGGACAAACAAAAAGTTAGGACTGATGCCAGATGCAATTTTCAACTGTGTCCTTTGTTTAAAAAGTTTATATCCTAATTTGGTTTTTAAATTGCACCCTGGGGATACAGTCCCATTTTAAGAACAATTCATACACAGGATAAATGTAAAAACACAGAATTTCTACTTCAAATGATACTAATATGGAAGATTTTATTAATAAATGTTTCGTGTTTGCCTCTAGAAACTAACCCATAAAATCCATTTAGAAAATATCTACTGATTAAAGAGTTTTCATCAAGCTTCATTGAAAACTCTAGATTCCGTGATTTCTATCTCTCCTTTGTGAGATAAAGGCTCTGGAAGGTACTGTTTTTCTGGGAACAAGTAAGACAGTGAAATGCTTCAGACAAAAATTAGGGCAAAACAGTCAGCAAGTTGAGTATGATCCTTGGTGTTTGTTCAAGGTGTGTGCAGAACACCTATTCATTTCTAAGTCACAATGGCCCTTTCACTAAGCTGAAAAAGAAGGTAACAATCTATTGATAGAAACTACCAATTTCATTTGTAAACACCTTACTGAATGCTGATAGCCAAATATATCCTCCACACAGGTTAAAAATACATTCGTTTCATTTCTTATCATTTCTCTAACTTCCTACATTTCTCTACTTCTCTACTGATTCCTGTTAAACGTTTTATTGAGCTTTAACAGCAATCAGACGGTAACAGGACAGGGAGAAGAGGGTTATCACAGCAGAGCTAAAGGTCACTGTAAATATATGTTTTATATGTACGTTAGCACATGTGTGCACTTGACAAAAGGTCCTGTCTAACCCTTTGGGATCAAACAGTCATTTGCAGTTTTCTCAAGTGCTTCTATTTAATAAAAGAATCCTAAAAACTGGTAATACTAAATTAACATCAGCAGAGAGAGGTATTTTTCTACAATGTTATCTAGAGGGCCAAAAGAGATTCATTACAGACATGGACAAATCCTGCTCTTGTTTTAAAATTCCTATGAAAATATTTATATAATTAAGCTCTTCCAATGCTCAGCCAGTTAAAAAGTAGGCAGAATGTTTCCAATTCCTATATTCTGCTTCTATCCTGCTGCTTGAAAAATGTCACTTAGTATCACAGTTACTGCCAACAGAAGACCCCAAAATGCCAATTATAATTACAAATGTTATTTTCAAAAATTTATTTCTATAGCTTATGCAAAAGAAGAAATATTCTTCATTCCTTGAGTTGGAAAAAATGATGCCAGAAAAGTCTAATGGAACTAAGGGGGTTACAATCACCTATATTTTAAAGCACAACATAAAAGATTTCTTTTGATAAGATCTCAACCTACAACAATCGTTGCTTTAATTTATTTTTCGGTCGTCCAATGGGTTTTGCATATCGTCGTTTTATTTGTGCAGCTTTCTCATGAAGTAGTTTTCTTCCCTTTTTCTTTGGTCTGCAGACTTGGCAAATCCACATCCCTGAATTAATATATATATGAGAAAAAATATTTTAATGTTTCATTTTAGGAGAAGATATTAAATATAAACTGCAGCTATAATAAGCTGCCAAAGGATGCCTGTATACAGAACGTTACTCCAGAAAGTGGGTCATTCCCATCTGTCATTCTGCTCAGGAAGCTATTACTAAAGGTCAGTTTCCCGGGGGTCAAGGTGGTGAGAGCAGAGGTTGCCCCTATCTCGGAATCCTTCCATAAAGCTGTTCCAAACATGTCACTAAGCCTCCCACCACCATATAAACTCTACACGTGACAGTGTGCTCGTGTCAGATACCATATATCTTTCACTTTGAGGCAGACATTTTCAAGCCAATCCATTTTAGGAACTACTAGAAAAGAATATATTTGCCTTATTAGCTCTTTCTGGAAATTTTTAATACCAAAAACAAATATCGCTTTAAAACTTCAAAAAATTTTATGTTCTGTGTAGCTACAATAATTAAAACTATATATCTGGCATAGTGGAATAGATCAATCAGTAAAAACTCTAAGACCAGAACAACTGAAGCCTATGGAAAAGTTTAGCATATCCAAATGGTCATATTTGAAGTCAGTGGGGAAAGGATGAAGTGAGTCCACAAGAGGTGACAGAACAAACAGTTCTCTATCTGGACAGAAAAGGATTACTTCCTATCATTCACACACAAAAAATTATAATAAAAGAAAATAAAATGTTACGAGTACTAGGAAAAAGAGAGTGGCCATTAATATAATGTAAGCATGACTGACATTTAAAACAAGTCATAAATAAAAAGATTCATGAATTTGACTACATAAAAAATTAAAGAGCTCTTCAAATCTGGAGTAAAAAGTTAAAACTCCAATAGAAAAATGATTAATGGATAAAAACATATACTTCACAAAAGATGATATACAAGCAACTAAATCAAACACAAAACATGTTCAATCTTACTAATTAAAAAATTCAGGAGGGCCCAGTGCCGTGGTGCAATGAGAAAAACCACTGCCTGCAGTGCCGGCATCCCATATGGGTACCGGTTTAGTCTTGGTTGCTCTGCTTCCAAACCAGCTCTCTACTATGTATGGCCTGGGAAAGCAGCAGAGGACAGCCCAACTCCTTGGGCCCCTGCAACCACATGGGAGACCTGGAAGAAGCTCCTGGCTCCTGGCTTCGGATCGGCACAGCTCTGGCCCTTGCAGCCATTTGGAGAGTAAACCAGTGGATGGAAGATCCTTTCTCTCTCTCTCTCTCTCTCTCTCTCTCTCTCTCCCTCCCTCTGTAACTCTGCCTTTCAAATAAATAAACAAATCTTTATTAAAAATTTAGCAGGTATTGTTATCAAATAGATAAAAATTTTTAAAATAACACTATTTCACAATATGTAAGACACAATATTTTACAACATGTCTCTGATTTTTAAAGATGTTAAAACGTATTACAACTGTGTCACAGACTCAGTCAAATATAATACTCCATGGTCAGTGTTGGCCAATATTCAGGGATACAGATATTGTCAGATACTGGTGGTCTGTCTGAAAACTGGTAAAGCCTTTCATGTGTATAGTCTTTGATCCAGAAATTCCTGCTCTAGGAGTTTATCTTAAGGAAATAATTGTGGATGCAAAAAACTGGAAACATTTTCAATGTCCACCATAGAGCACAGGTTAAAGAAATTATGGTTTGTTAATACATAAGTTTGCAAAACCAAGTAACTTCAGAAAGCACCTAGATTGTATAAAATGTGTGACCATGAGACTGCAGGCAGTGGTGATTCAGTGGTAAACTGGAGCATGTATGTTAAAATGAGGCCTAGAGAACTCAAAATCAAAATTTTAAAAATATGGTCTCAACAAAGCCCATCTGTGCCCCCTAGTTTATCCAAGTTTGTGACCCTTGCTTTATACTATGGATTTTTACACACTCAATAGAAAGTGCTCAAGAAAACATTTAATGATGTAGGAATGTTTACAATCTATTATTAAGAGGGTGGAAAATAGGTCTACAAAAGCATGAACATAATGTTCCGTTTGTTTTTAAAGGGTGTAATGGCGACAAGGAATGAATTTCTAGTTATATTTTTTAAATTCCTTTTCTCCCTATCTGTATTTTATAAATCTTCCACCATATGAATATATGAATTTTACAATAAAAGTGCAAGGTTATTTTAAAGCGTTTAATATGTTGCAAAATGGGGAAGGAGGGAGGGAGGCTGAGAGCTAGGCGTACTTCCCACAATGAACAAAGAAAACCCATAGTCCATCAGATACAATCACCTATGAAACAGTTCATGTGCAAAATGTGACCTCATGGTCCCCCCCACCCCCGTTTTGAAAATGGTGATTGCTTCACGTCATAGGACTTTGGAGCCATCATTACCAACATTATTGAAAATATCAATTTTCATACCTCTCAACCATATACTGGGTAATATGGGGAGTGCTCTAAACTGTTCACATGCATTTTCCAAATGTAATCCTAATGGGGATTGGTGTGGGGAAAGGACAATCTTTCTCACTCTTGCATCTGAATTAGAGTTTCCATATAATATACATATATAAAATCCCCCAAATAAATACTTTTATATGTTTCTGTTCACAACCTATTTCCAATATGCAAATTATAGGGAAGGCAAGAGAAATTTTTAAGGAACCTGCATACTTCCAGACATCAAGACAAGGTTAACGAGTATGTAACAAAACATACTTTTCATATGGTTTAAAAGTTCACCTTTTGGCATTCTGGAAAGTGGTGGGTCACAGCACTCCATATGGAATCCTCTATCACAGGAGTCACAAAAAAGCATATTATCCTGTAATACAACATATAAGAGACTAACTGACATTGAAACCTATGTAAAAGACCAAAAATTCTTACACTACTAAATTAACAACAATAAAACATGAGGGGCATTCAAAAAAACTCATGGAAAATGTGTATTATGAGGAATTACGCATGAATTTCCATATTTTTACACCAAAATGTACTTATCTTTCAATTCTACTTTTCCATGAATTTTTTAAGTTTCCCTGTTTAACAAAAGAACAAGATTCAGCCTGTGATTTGACATTATATGTTTTTAAAAACAAACAAAATAGCAACATCCTATAAAAAGGAAAAAGTTAACATTGAACATTAATAATTTACTGGGAAATGGAATATCGAGAGCCATACTTACTGCATTTTTGCCTTGGATTCTACATGCACTGCATGTCTTGCATTCAATGCACTGCCACCGTAAGGCCTTTACATTTGTCGTCAATTCAGGACAAAATTTCAAACAGGATGGGTGTCCTACAAGAATAAAGTACGAATTAACTTATAGGAATTGGGCTTTAAATTTTTTAAAATTCCCATTCCATAATATTTAATAGATAGGTGATGATGTCAGCTAAAGAACCTAAGGGACTTGAAAATACAAAAAATCAAAGAACAGAATTGCAAATTTCCCTTACTGACTTTTTTTCCTTCTATAGGAAATTTATACCGGTTCCAATCACAAGTCTTTGCAAACTTGAAGATCATATATGCCCAGCCGGGGGTCTCACTCCTGGGCCTTCTGCTAAGTTTCCTGTATTGGGGCAGAGCGTGCAACAGCTAAACCTCAGCTTGTGGTGCTATTATCCTATATGGGTACTGGTTCATGTCCCTGCTGCACCTCTTCTGATCCAGCTCTCCGTTTATGACTTGGGAAAGCAGTGGAAGATGGCCAAATGCTTGGTCACCTGGCTTCAGATGGGCTCAGTTCTAGCCGTTGTGGCCATCTGGGAAGTGAACCATTGGTTGGAAGACCTTTCTCTCTGTCTCTTCCCTCTCTGTGTCTGTAACTCTGCCTCCCCCCCCCCCCAAAAAAAAAAAATTCTGTACCCGCTATTTTCTTTTTTTTTTTTTTTCTTTTTTTTGACAGGTAGAGTGGACAGTGAGAGAGAGACAGAGAGAAAGGTCTTCCTTTTGCCGTTGGTTCACCCTCCAATGGCCGCCACGGCCGGTGCGCTGCGGCCGGCACACCGCGCTGATCCGAAGGCAGGAGCCAGGAGCCAGGTGCTTTTCCTGGTCTCCCATGGGGTGCAGGGCCCAAGCACCTGGGCCATCCTCCACTGCACTCCCGGGCCACAGCAGAGAGCTGGCCTGGAAGAGGGGCAACCGGGACAGAATCCGGCGCCCCAACCGGGACTAGAACCCGGTGTGCCGGCGCCGCTAGGCGGAGGATTAGCCTAGTGAGCCGCGGCGCCGGCCTGTACCCGCTATTTTCAACAATCACCATGCACTCAGGAGATTCCTGGTTTGCTGAACGGTGAATAGGGAGTGGGGTGCTACACAGTTCAAACATCTCCTGCACTCTGTGTATAATGAAATCGTAAAACTTAACACAACAGATGGCTAAAGAGAAAATTGAGGCTACTTAATATAATACAACTACAAATGACATCACTCCCTAGCCCCCAATCTCAAAAGAATACAAAGAATATCCCATTACTGGGATACAGAAAGAGGATTCCACTGACATCCTGCCCGTGGCTCCTTGAATTTAAATTCTGAAAATAGGAGAAGCAACAGTGAATTTAAAAGAAGCTGATAGGCCCAGGTCAAGTGGAATATGACAAGAAGCACCCTTGGTGCCGGCACTGTGCATAGTGGGTAAAGACACCACCTGCAGTGCTGGCATCCCATTTGGGCACTGGTTCAAGTCCCAGCCGCTCTACTTCCAATCCAGCTCTCTATTATGGCTTGGGAAAGCAGCAGAAGATGGCCCAGGTCCGTGGGCCCCTGCACCCATGTGGGAGACCCGGAAGAAGAAGCTCCTAGCTCCTGATCAGTCAAACTCTAGTTGCCGTAGCCATTTGGGGAATGAACCAGCAGATGGAAGATTTTTCTGTCTGTCTCCCTCTCTGTAACTCTACCTCTCAAATAAATAAATAAATCTTTTTTTTTAAAGCACCCTCATCAGGTTTCCCCTTTTCCTTCACATTGAGCTTATTTCTGCTTCTTGGGCACTTTTCATCTAGCAGTATTCCCCAAACCAAACTATTCCTTTTACAAAGGAAAGCTGGACAGCCTGAGCAGCAACGCCATGCAAAGGAGCCTGCCAGGCTCCCCTGAGTGAGAGGCTCCTTCACAAGGTAGGGGCAGCAGGCGCCCAGACTGAAGGGTGGCTCAATTTAAAATCTAACGTTCTTTTATCACATAACACCAAGAAGAGTTTCAAACTTGATTTTCTCTAAATCTCATCTTTAAATAGTAAGAACATTAGTAAATCCCATTGGAAAGAACATATAACCGAGCTGCAAAAGAAACCTGAGGGGTAATAAAAAAAGCAGATTCTGCAATTTCAAAACTGTTTTATAATTTCCTGACTTTGGCAGGCTCATTGTTTAAATATGTATTTTGGGTTGCTGCCAAAAAGGTCCTTCTTGCTAAAGCTTAACAGGTGCTTCATAAAATTCCACCCACCAGGAGATTTGGCTTTTTGAAGTAAAAACATTCAAAATCAATCATCAATACTGTTAATAAAAGCAAACTATTCCTGAGTTAAAAAAAAAAAAAAAACCTAAACATCTGTATCTAAGATGTTGAGAAAATAAAATGCTGTTGCAGGATTATGATCTAAGGCAGGAGAAACACCCAGGCAGATGCATTTAACCTCTGACCCCATTCTTTTACAAGGGCTTCTCTCAATCAGATGAATGTGAGGGAAAAGTTTAATATATAAAACTGGTATCAATCACCTCTTTCTCCTCAACAACAGCAAACTGACAGCTTGCCTGGGGATTTTAAGCAGCAGTACTCTACAGGGGGAAGGGAGGGGCCGACTTTGATGGGAGTTGCCTCCTCCAAAACTGAGGGCAAAAACTCAACTTTTAAAGAACGGCAATTTAAATTCCACCCTTAAAATGGGTCCCATCAGCTTAAAAGTACACCATTTATTTCTTTTTCCCCTACTTTTTTTTTATTACTTCCTGTAAGTCATACATCACTGGCACATATGACCTCAATTTCATGCATTGAATTTTTCTCCACATTAAAATCAGCTTTTGTACTTTGTAGCTTAATATTCAGTAACTAAGGTGATTCACATCATAGGATAGCCTAGTATTCATTCTCACAGATACTCCATGTAAGATGGAGTTCTTAATAATTATATGTTTTGAAAATTAATGGATTTCTGCCATTTTCAATCAGGAGCAAGAAATTGGTTTCCAAAGCATCTCTCAATTTAAGCAATATTATATCTTAATGGCTACAATTCAAGCTACCCTATCAAATTCCAAAATCTTCGGCCTACCTTTCCTTAAAGCGGCAATCTTACCTTTATGTAGCTCAAGCAAATTGGCCATACATACCTTTCAGCCCTAAATTTCCATGATTTTGTAACAGATACTGAGGAGCAAAGAAACACTCCTATTTTATTTTCTCCTGATAAATTTTAAAATAACACAAAAGACTGTAACTGAGTCTTGATATGATGTTACACAATCCATAGTAGTAACACACAGGAAAATATGGGTATATGATAACACAATTCCTTAACTTCCATTTAGCCATTCTAAAAACTCAATAATTTTTTCCAAAATTCCTGTTCTTTCTGATTACACAATTCATGGTTGTTTGTCTTTCTGGAACTTGTTTTACTTGTGGTTTGCAATTTATCAGATTAGAGTCATAATATGTATTCATTCACTCATTTATTCTTGCACAAACACAAATTAAGCATTTGCAGATTACAACAGTTTTATCTAACAAAATCAAAGGAATACTGCTTAAAATTAAAAAGTCTGGGACCACAAACTTTTCCACAAACCAGTGGAAATGATTTTTGGAAGAACTACTGTAGAAGAACAAAATATGGGCTTTATACCAGACAGAATAACGACCTACGAAGGTGTCTATGCTCTAATTCCTATAAACTGTAAACACATTACCTAATGTGGGAAAAGCAGCTTTGCAGATGGAACTCAGGGTACAAGACCTTGAGACAAAGACATTATCTTGGATTATTATTGACTAGGACCAGTCTAATCGCATGGGTCCTTAAATGCAGATGACATTTTTTACTAAATAACAGAAGGAGGAAGAGAGGTTCAAAGCACGAGAGTAAGACCCCACCTGTGGTTATAACCTATGAAGATGGAGGAGGGGGCTATAAGCCGAGGAGAGTGGGTGGTTTGTAAAGCTGGGAGCCACCTTCACTTGACAGTCCCACAAATATTAGGAACTACATTCTATCAATGTAGCAAACGAGTACGGATCCTCTCCCGGAGCCTCCAAATTCAAGAGGCCCAGTGCTGCTGATACTATTTTACCCAGGTTGGACTTCAACTGACAGCTATAAAATAATAAATGTGTTGTTTTAAGCCACAAATTTGTGATCATGTGTCACAGCAGCAAAGGAAAACTAATAAAGATGTAGATACTGGGCCCCTCTGACTAGTTATCCTGACCATCCATCAGTTTATCTGTCCTCTCTTCTAATATTTAATGAGCACTGGAGATACTGGAAGAAAAAGGATAGCCATGATCCCACACATTCAGATCATGGAGTCTAGAAGGAAATACAGATCTAAAGAATTAAAGTTAATGCATGATGATAGGGTGGCTCCCTTGAGAGAGACATGGTAGGTTAGAGGAAGACCTCCCTAAAGAGAACTAAAAGACTAGCAGATTAGATAGGACCAAAGGAGGGACAAGTTGGGAGAAGCCGGCACGGGCAGAGGGAGAAAAGAACACAGAAATTCCCAGGAGGGAGGAGTTGTTAAATAAAACTGATGTGCAGACAACAAAGGGTATTAGGAGTGTAGGGTAGGGTTGACAGAGCTCCAATGCAGACATGCACTTTGTGTTATATTAAAGAATTTAAGGGCTGGCATTGCAGCACAGCAGGTTTAAGCTACTGCTTGCAACACTGGCATGCCCCATCAGAGTGCTGATTTGAGTCTCAGCTACTCTGCTTCCAAACTAGCTTCCTGTTAATGCACCTGAGAAGGCAATAGACGATGGTCCAGATACTTGAGTCTTTGCCACCAATGTGGGAGATTTTGATGAAATTCCTGGATCCCAGCTTTGCTCTGGTCCAGATCTGAATGTGTGACCACTTGGAGAATAAACTACTGCAAGATCTCTCTCTCTCTCTTTCTGCCATTCAAATAAATAATCCTTTTAAGAAGAATCATTTAGAGTTTTTCCTACATCCAGTGAAAAATGCTGTAATCACATTTGTAATTTTAAAAGCTAACTTAGGTTGCAGTATAAAAAAACAGATGAAAGAAAAGAGGGTCAAGATTAGATTTAGGTTATTGTAATAACAGATCTGAGTGGGATTGGTGGAGGTGTATGAATATATTTAGGGTGGAAAATACACATTTTTGTTGAATCTTGGTGTGAGATAATAGAACAGAGGGTAGCTCCAAATTTCCAGTTCAAAACTGAGTGGCCAGTGGTGTACTAGAAGCAGGGTATTGCTTGCTTCCTCAGATCTCTGTTATTGTATGGTTACTGTTTTTGGGTGGGGGAAGCAATACAACGTTGATAAGCTATTCTGGAAATAAAATTTGAGAAACCAATGGGATGGATATGTAGAGAAGTACTGCAGGCATTTATATCTAAAAGCATCAGGAGTTTAGGAGAATAAAGTGTCAAAGACAGAAGTCTGCAGAAACATTTAAGCTATGTAAACAGTACAAGGAGCTAACAAAAGATGTAGAAAGCAGTAGGAAGAAGGGCTGGTACTGTGGCACAGTGGGTTAATGCCCTGGCCTGAAGTGCCGGCATCCCACGTGGGCGCTGGTTCTAGTACTGGCTGCTCCTCTTCCGATCCAGCTCTTTGCTATGGTCTGGGATAGCAGTAGAAGATGGCCCAAGTCTTTGAGCCCCTGTACCCACATGGAAGACCCGGAAGAAGCTCCCGGCTCCTGGCTTTGGATTGGCGCAGCTCCAGCCATTGCGGCCATTTGGGGAATGAACCAGCAGATGGAAGACCTCTCTCTCTGCTTCTCCGCTCTCTCTGTAACTCTTTCAAATAAATAAATAAATCTTAAAAAAAAAAAAAATTCTCCAATGTGTTTACAAAAAAAAAGGCAGTAGGGAGAACACACAGAGAATACAGAATCACAGGAACCAAAGAGAAAAATATCTCAGGAAAAAAAAACATGCTCAACAAGGCCAAACATGACAGAGAAGAGTATCTGGGGTTGAGCTAAAAGGTGTTGGCCAGGGACCAACATTGTGGTATCTATGACACTGGTATACTGTTATGGGTGCCGTTCGAGTCCCAGCTGCTCCACTTCAGATTCAGCTCCCTGCTGATGAGCCTGGGAAATCAGCAGATGATGGCCCAAGTGCATGGGTTCCTGCCACCAGCAAGGGAGATCCAGAAGTTCCTGGCTCCTGGTTTCAGCCTTGCTGAACCCTACCCGTTGCAGCCAACTGGAGAATGAACCAATGGATGGGAGATCCCTCTCTCTCTATCTTTCTATTTAGCTCAGCCTTTCAAACACACCAATAAACTTTTTTTTAAGGCACTGGCTAAAGCCATTAGATTGTGTGATGTGGAGTCACTGTGTTGACCATGACAAGCACAACCGTAGAGAACTAACAGGTGAGAAGCAAGATTTCTGTTTCCTGTTTTTCCCCTTTGGATAGTCAATTCTGCTTGTTAGAGAATGGGACTCACATCCTGCTCCCTTCCCTATTTATTCCTATTTGGAACCTATCTTTAGGTTTCCTTCCAATCAAAGGTCTCCTTTCCATTCTACTGAAGCGATCTGTATCCATTCAGTGTAAAATTGGATGAATAACTGTCCATGCCAGGGGCATTTCCTCACAGTGACCTTAAGAAACTAGAAATCTTCATACATATGGATAAGAATGAAATTAGATCCCTATCTCTCACCATAAACAAAAATCAACTCAAAGTGGATTAAAGATCTAAATGTAAGACTGGAAACTATGAAACTGTTATAAGAAAGTATAGGGGAAACATTTCTTTCTTCTTCTTTTTTTTTTTTAAAGATTTTATTTATTTATTTGAGAGGTAGAGTTACAGACAGTGAAAGAGAGACAGAGAGAAAGGTCTTCCTCCCATTGGTTCACTCCCCAAATGGCTGCAAAGGACGGAGCTGCGCCTATCCAAAGCCAGGAGCCAGGAGCCTCTTCCTGGTCTCCCATGCAGCTGCAGGGGCCCAAGCACCTGGGCCATCCTCCACTGCTTTCTCAGGCCATAGCAGAGAGCTGGACTGGAAGAGGAGTAACCAGGACTAGAATTGGCGCCCAAATGGGATGCTGGTGCCTTAGGTGGAGGGTTAACCTAGCGCACCATAGTGCCAGCCCCCTTCTTCTTCTTCTTCTTCTTCTTCTTCTTCTTCTTCTTCTTCTTTTTTTTTTTTTAAGACAGAGTTACAGACAGAAAGAGAGAGAGAGATCTTTCATCTGCTGGTTCACTCCCCAAATGGCTACAGCAGCCAGAACTAGGCGAGTCTGAAGCCAGGAGCCAGGAGCTTCTTTCCATCTCCCATGTGGGTACAGGGGCCCAAATGGCTTGGATCTACTTCTGTTGCTCTCCCAGGCACATTAGCAGGGAGCTGGGTTGGCAATGGAGCAGCTGGGACTTGAACCAGTACTCAAATGGGATGCCAGTGCTGCATGCAATGGCTCTACTTGCTACATCACAGCACCAGCCCTGGGGACACATTTCAAGATGCTGGTGTAGGTGATGACTACTTGGATAAGACTCCAAAAGCACAAGCAACAAAAGCAAAACTAGACAAATGGGATAATATCAAACTCAGAAGTTTCTGCACAGCTAAAGAATCAAGCAAGAAAACAATGAAGAGACAGCTCATAGAATGGGAAAAAATATTTGCAAACTACTTATCTGACAAAAAGATTTTATCAAGAATATATCAGGGTTGATGTTGTGGTACAGTGGGTTAAAGCCCTGGCCTGCAGCACCAGCATTCCATATGGGCAACGGTTCAAGTCCCAGCTGCTCCACTTCTGATCCAGCTCCCTGCTAATGTGCCCGGGGAAATCAGCGGAGGACCGCCCAAGTCCTTGGGTCCCTGTACTCATGTAGGAGACCTGGAAGAAGCTCCTGGCTCCTGGCCTCGGATTAGCTCATCTTTGGCTATTGAGGACAACTGGGGAGTGAACCAGTGGATAGAAGACCTCTCTCTTCCTCTCTCTGTAACTCTGTCTTTCAAATAAATGAATTAAATTTTTAAAAAGAATATATCAGCAAATTAAAAAATTTAACAACAAAAAAAAAATCAATCCAGTTAAGAACTGGGCAAAGGACCTGAAATGAAAGTTCTCAAATAAATAATTGAAAAAATGCTATCACTAGCCATCAAGGAAATGTAAATCAAAACCACAAGGAGGTATGACTTCACCACTGCAAGAATGGCTATTATCCAAATGACAACAAATGCTGGTGAGGATGTGGAGAAAGGGGAACTCCTACACACTGTTGGTGGGAATAAATTAGAGCAGCCACTGTGGAAAACAGTGTGGTGATTTCTTAAAAACCACAAACAGACAAGTACATATGATCCAGTGATCCCACTACTGGGTTTACACCCAAAGGACTTGAACTCACTGTATCAAAGTGATACCTGTTCCAGCACTGTTTATAGCAGCACTGTTCACAACAGTCAAAATATAGAATCAACCAGGGTGTCCATCATCACATGAATGGATAAAGAAAACATGGTACAAACACAGTGGAATACTACTCAGGCAAAAAAAGAAAGAAACCCAGTCCTTTGCAGAAAATGGATGCAACTGGGGGTCATTATTGTTGACTAAAATTAACCACAGAAAGATAAATACCCTATGTACTCCCTTATATGTAAGAGTTAACATTAAAACAAACAAAAAAAGAAACCCTCAAGGTGAACCAAGAACATTGATTACTACAGGCTGGGAGGGGTGGGAGATATAAAAGGAGTTTGCATTAAAAAAGAGAGGAAAATGGTGTGCTTAATTCTGACAAATATATTAATATAAGATGTTAGCAGGAGAAAAAGGGTGAGGAGTGTTTGGTAACTCATATTACTAACTTACAATTTTTGCTTTGTAGGTTTAAAATGAAGAGAAAGAGAGAGAGAGACAAGAGAGACACAAAAGTACTGATCTTTCTTATATATCTTATATCCATATACTACAACTATTGGCTCCCTCTAGGAACAGAACGCACCAAAGTTTTGTTCACGGTTAACACACAAATAAAAACAACCCCAGCGAGGACTTTCAGTCTCTCCAGGGCTCTGTCCCTCAGCATTGCTCTCATCACTGGACAAAGGGGATTTTTCTCACTCTCCCAGCTGCACCACGGCAGCCCTTCTTCTGTCTCCCATTTCAATGAGCTTCCACTTAGAATGATGCTGTAATTTTGAACTGTACACTTATCTTAGATTTGCTAATTTGAAAACACACATGCATACAACTCATCTGTAAGTAAGATTTAACCACCCAGCAATCTGAGCAGCAGACACAAAATTTCATTTGGTATAATATCTAATACTTATGTGAAGCTAATTAAAGATAATTTGGTCTTAATGAGGCAAAGAGAATATAACAGTGTTAATTTCAAAGTAGGCTGATCCATGAAAGTCAAGTAAAATCACTTCCCAGTCTCAACACTTCCACAGACCTGAGGACTATCTGAGGATTCCCAAGTCCACACTAATGGTTACAATCATCTTCTATGTTTGTCTCGTGTTTTAGTCACTCATCATCTTCATAGCAGTATTTCGTTGGAGCCTCACAACAGCTCTGTGCATGCAGACTGCAGACTTCACCCTCTACACAGAACAGATCCGGGAAACTGCAGCTGCAGAGAACTCACGGGGCTGCGCACACCACACTTGGGCCTCCTTAGACTGCGGACCTCACATCTCACATTTTTACTACAAACATATAAACCAGAATAGTTTTTTAAAAAGAACTTCGAGCATAAGGAGATATTAAAGAAAAACCTGCCCATTTGCAGCACTGAGCCATTTAAAAATAGAGAAATTTCTAATTGGATTTATTTTATGATGTAAGCAGAAGGAAACATTTATTACTCACGTCTATGAAATCTAAGCAGAGTCTAAATGTGACATCATACAAATGGTACTTGAGATTGAGAAGACTCAAAAGCACCGGGCACATATGGGAAACACATTTAAGAATGGTCCTCCTTATGAATTGCCATCTATATTTCCTTTTTCCGCTTTTATACAGAGAAGGGCATTTTTTTTTTCACATAAACATCTTACGTTAGTGATCCCTTTGATCATTATAAACAGTCTCAATTCAATCCCAAACTGACAGACTCTTCTGGATGTGAGAGAGCAGCTACTTCCACAAGGTTAACCAGGGGTCCAAATGGATCTGTAATTCCCACATGAGCTTCTAGACTGCACTGCGAGGAGAAGGCTCTCACCATGATCAGAGGGTACTGTTCAGGCAGGCTGGCCTGCTATAGTCTTTTCTCCTTATTATACCACGGTGTCACAACCAAGCATTAGAACTACAAGAACCCCTAAGCTCCCTAATGCAAACCATATTTTGTTTTTATCCATCAATTTAAAGGAGAGCAAACAAAAAAGTGCACTCATCTGATCTAACAGATTAAGTAAATGTCTACAAGATATTTCTCTGAGTAAGGAACAACAGTTTTGGGGCCAGTGTTATGGCACAGCAGGTAAGCAACCACCTATGAATACCTGCCGTCCATATGAACACTGGCTGTTCCACTTCCCATCCAGTTTCCTGTTAATGTGCCTGGGAGAGCAGCAGAAGATGGCCCAAGTACTTGAGCCCCTACCAGCCTACACTGGGAGACCCAGACTGAGTTCCAGGTTACTGGCTTCACAGCCTGGCTGAGCCCCTGATGACATGGGGAAGTGAACCAGGGACTGAATATCTCTCTCTGCCATTCCGCCTTTCAAATAAATAAACAGATCTTAAGGGTAAAAAAAAAGGGGAACATTAGTGTTTTTTTTGTTTTTTTGTTTTTTTTTTTTTTTGGCTGAAGTAGCCAAATCCATGCCAGTAGAAGCACACTAAATGGAGGAGTAAGTGACCTTCAAAGCAAAAGCTGGATCCCACTGTGAAGCCCTCCCAGGCACCTTCTATGGCACACAAGACCAGTGATGACCCCAGTGCTTGAACTTCTCCCATCCAAGTACTACCTAGGTCTGACATTTCTGGATAAGCCATATACATCTTGACTCCAGCACCTCTGGCCCTCTCCACCTGAAGGCAGAGAGGAAGAAGGGCTCACAAAACAACTCCAGTTACAGACCTTCTAAACAGTATTCTCCAGCCACTTTGCTCCATTTGTTCAGAGAGAGAACAACAGAGTATTTTTGAAAAAAAGAAAACATAACACTGTATCTACATACCACCAACTTGACCCTAAAAAGTACAAAAAGTAAGGAACTCCATGGGAAAAAAATTTCCAGTGACCTCAAAGTTTAATAAAGGAGATGAAATCCCTTTCTAGCAGGTCTTCCATTTGGGAAAAACCAAGGGAGACTGATTACACCAGAAAATCTAAGATGTACCTGTTGAGAAATTAAGTCTTTATCCTCAGTGAAGGAAACCCTGAAGTTAGGATCTAGAAGATAATGATCTCAAATTCCTTATCAACTCAATTAAGTGTAGCACCAGAGGTAAAGAGTTATATGAAGGAAATTTTTCTTCCACATTTAAGTACATCTTTAATTTGTCTAGGTGCCCAGATAAATACATATTAAAGAAATAAAACAGAGAAGGGTATTTTTAAAGTACTTCCTTAAAAATCACAAACAGTAAACATAAACACACATAAACACCACTAAATTGATCAGGTGGTTACACAAAAGAATAATTCATTGAGAATGAGCCTTGTAGAAAACCCAAAAGATAACGAGAGAGTCAGAACTGATGAGTGAGGCGCTACCTCAGCAGCATAAAACAGAGAGATGGCAGGGTTGAAATTTATTAAACTGAACATACAGATAATGTTTCCATGCCCTTTTGTCACTATCCATGATACTGTGGCCAGGTAAAGGAATTTTAATGAAATCTGTAAAGCCCATCAAAAAGACTGTCAGAATGCATTTTTCAAGCAGGGTTTGAAATGTCTTACTTCGAAGTCTCTCTCTTCTTAGCCCAGTCCTGAAAGCTACTGAACCACAAAGGGCCTATCGAGTGAAACCTTCACACAAGGAGTAAAGATCATTACACAACACTGTCATTTCTCAGTATGGAACATTTCCCCTATCCAGCCATCAACCAGCCGTCAGATGTGGTGGTAAGATTTTAGATTCTTACAGCAATCAAACATGCCAAATCACAACAATGACTTGGACATTTACAGTATACTTACCACAGTTCTTATGGACTCTGTGCTAGTCTATTTATTTGTGTTCTCTCAACCAATTCCCAAAAAAATCCGAGGTAGTTACTACCATTATACCCAGTTTTCTAATTAGGAAACTGAGCTATGGCTGGCTCTTGAGTTTTTCCTCTTACCTACCATACCACATGACTTGTTCAGTAAGAATACACCACAGTGTTTTGCAGGTTTGTTGTATGTTAAGATAACTGCAAGAAGATACAGAGAAACTGTCATACTCGGTCATCAACTTTAAAATAACATTTAAGGGGGCCAGTGTTCAACACCCAGCTACTCCACTTCTGTTCCAGTTCGCTGCTACTGCGCCTGAGAAAGCAGCAGAGGATGGCCCAAATCCTCGGGCCCCTGTACCCACTTGGGAAACCTGGAAGAAGCTTCAGGCTCCCAGCTTTAGTCTGGCCCAGCCCCAGACAATGCAGCCATTTGGGGAATGAACCAGTGGATGGAAGATATCTCTCTCTCTGTCTCTATTTCTCCTCTTCTCTCTGTAACTCTGCCTTTCAAATAAATAAAAAATAAATCTTTTCAAAAAATGAAAAAAAAAAAAAACCATTTATGAGGAAAAGCTGAAAGAAAAAAAGATGAACACAAAAAGATTAATTTAAAAAAATCTGATTATTACCCCTTAATCTATCAGTCTGTGTGTGTGAATGAGTGTGTACGTATATGTGGTAACCTAGGCAACTATTTCAAAAAAGAAGACTGGTTAATAAAACACACTTTTTGAATGTAAGCACAATTTGCTTTCCAGTTCTCATTATAAAACTGGATGTCTAGTCTTAAAATCTTATGGTAAGGAAAAGGTAGAGGTAACATCTACCTTGAGAGCATTTTGGATCTCACAATTTGCTAATGGCCTGGAGTACCTACCCAGCAATTCCTTGGTTCCAACAAAATCTTTTGCACATCCTTTTTCTAAATTATCCCACGCAATCTTCATGCCTCATGATTTCAAGATTCTATCACTGCAATTTTCAGAAAACTCTTCAAAACCTATCATTCCGAGAAATACAGAGCTGGGCTGCAATATTACATTTCACCAGTAGGTGTCACGACCTGAAACACTATAGATGCCAGCTCAAAGATCTCTTACGTTACAGGAAACAAAAATGACCCCAATTGTATTCAGCTTCAAAGTCTAGAATTCTCTTCACTGAATTTATCTACAGTGTAGGTGTCCATGTTGAATGCCAATGTTGGTATGATATCAAAGTTTAATTGTAAACATTAACAAATAGTAATATATAAACATGTATAAACTGTCAGTGCTAAAATTTTTTTCCTGTTTACTTTTTACATTTAAAACTTACACTATTACCAAATAATTGCTCTAAATAACAAAAGCCATGAGGTTTTGATAGCCAGATAAACAGCATGAAGCTATGACTACAGTAATGGGAAGCCACTGACCACTACATCTAACAACAACAACAACAACAAAAACAAAACAAAACAAAAAACAACCACAACTTACCACTACTGCCACAATCTGCACAGGACAGGAGTTCTTCTGGTTTCTTTTCACGATTTGATTCTTTAGTCCCCAAACAGAAGCTACATATTGGAATGGGATCGGCACGGGGCTATGGCAAAATTAAAACAAAAAACATTGTTTGCTTTCATTTCAAAATAAGAAAACCAAGCAAATTAGATATTCAAATCCTATGTTCTGCTAATGAAAAACCTCTTAAATTATTTGACTACAGTATTATCTGAATTATAGAGTACTATGATAAAAAAAACTTGTGAAATTGTTTAATATAAAACTCAGAAGTAATTTTTACTAAAACAATGAAATCTAAGACTTATATATATTTTACATACTTACTATATATTATATATATATATATTCATATATATTCATGTGAAATTTCTACTCCCAAAATCCATGTCTATAATAAAATGACTCATCTATTCAGTAATATAGTCCATGAATATTACCCAGTGAAAGTAGATTATTTAACTAACAGTTTATCAAATGCTGGTTACTACTATTAAATATCAGACATGAAATATTGGTATGTTCTTAAGTGACATAAAAGAATTGGAATGAGAACTAAAGCCCTGTGAGATTACCTGAAAAGATAAATGACCATTAACAGGGTTTCCTGCACCAGTCTTCAAAAATAAACCCTCAATCTCTTATAAATTCCCACATTATAAAAGAAACACCAAACATTTGTCTAACCCTCTAGCACCCTGTAACTGTCACTATGGAAATTCTTTTAACAATGTATAAATCTACATGTATTTCAGTGTCTCCACTGCTACTTGCTAGGAGCTGGTATTCCTATCTATATAAATAGTTGACTGTATCTACAGACCTGGTCACATTGTTTTGAACAGCTAAAACTATGAAAACTAAAATTTTATTGTACATTCTCAGCCTTCACTCATCTGCTAGTCAACTGATTGATGTCTTTATATTTGAATCTCATAATCAAAAATACAGAACAAGACAACATGACATAATTAGAAATGTTTTATGTAAATTAAATATAAGCTTTTGCTAGGTCTAATTCTCAAAATACATATCAACATAGAATAAACTGTAGGTTCAGCCACGGTATTCCAAATGCTTAATACATTGAGTGGTACACAGGAGGCACTCAAAATATTTGCTAACTAAATAAATGTTTAAATATGCCAATTTTTAAACTTTTAAAATTAAATGATTCCAATAAATATCTCGATTCTTGTGACATCTCATCAAAGTCAAAAATCCATCCTATGACCAAGCATTTGCAAAACTGTTTAATGCGGCTGTCAATTTTATTTTCTGTTGTGAGCATTTCACTGTCTTGCCCTTATTTTCAGCTTAATTTCTTTAATATGCACAGTTTTTTACTTCCTGTGGTAGCTATGCAAATGTATTTTTGTGGCCCCAGTTAAAAAGCAGAGTATTAAAACATTCTGTACTGTTTCTGGTTGTCTTTTGGAAACCAAAATACAAGCTACAACAAATTGGTCACTGACTCCAGCCACAGTTTTTTAAATGCCAGATAATCAGCACTGCATAATTATGGATCCACAGTTATTACTTGCAACCGCTCTACTGCAGTACCTTGGGAACACTTTTGTTCCTTTAAATAGCAATTAAAAGAACAATCTGGTTTTAAAGTGACAACATTCCCCTGATAGATTCTAGCTAAAACCCAGTCCTTGTACTAATGGGATTCCTGCTTTCATTTGATATAACAATGTTCAAGCCACCGCTGCCATCCTTGCAGTGATAAATAATTTACAAAATGTCACATATCATTCATGCAATGAAACTATCCCATTTTTCTTTCCCAGATGAATTTTTAGCTGTAAGAGAGACATGGCCATCAGCCAGCATTCATGCTCATTTTTCGTTTTTAACTAAAGGTAACACAAAGGACAAAGGTTGCTAGTAGTTCATGGCCAGAAAGACTGATGTCACACAATCTACCCAATAATAGAAAGCATAGATGCTATCACTTAACGCTGCATTCAAGTGAGCCCTACCACACTGATGTATGCTTGCAACCATTTATTTTAAGGATAACTATCTCACAATACTCTATAAAACCACTGCATTATACAGAAATGTCTGCCCTGCTGAATTATTGATAATTCAAAGCACTTTTTGCTAACCTCAGTGTAGCCAAGTCTAATTAACTTCAAAAAATTGTCACTTGTATGAAATGAAACTTTTACAGTAATGTATGTATATGGGTCACAGAATTATTATGACTCACTACTCCCCATCAGACTACATATAAACTGTTTAAGAAAAATAATCCCTTGTAATAAAGTAAAATGGATTACAGTCAGAAAAGAGGTCTGAGTAAATGACAACGTGTTTCTATACAAGTCTATCGCAGACAAATGAAATTTATGAGGTCTGAAAATAAAACACCAAATCTCAAAATTTCTAAGTCCTTTCTTTGAAATCTCAGAGGCACCTAACCTGTTGATCACATTTTCACATCAACATATTTTACTTTAAAACTAATCTTAAGCATGAATGCTCATGAGTAATCTAAAATGAAAATATTCAGCAAGCTCTGCCCTGGGAACACCTCCTCGTCTCATACACAATGGACCTGGGGCTGCTTCTGGGCTACAGGTCATTCTTGCATTATATGTCATTTAATCATCTAACAACCTTGCCAATAATTTGTTTGGTTTGTCTCCATTTTAGGGACAAAACTGAGAATCTAAGAAGTTAGACAATTTACTTATTTATTTTAGAGGCAGAAAGAAACACAGATCCCACCACCACATGACTGCAACAGCTGTAACTGGGCTGGGGCCAGAGCTAGGAGCTGGGGATTCATTCCATGTCTCCCCCACGGGTGGCAGGAACCCAACTACTTGAGCTATCACCACTGCCTTCCAGAGTCTGCATTAGTGAGAAGCTAGAGACAGAAGTCAGAGCCAGGAATCAAACCTCAGGGCTCCAACATGAGACATGCCTGCTTCAAGGTAACTATTCTACAGTTACCAGGCTCAAGTGAGGAGTTAGGACACACACACGTCTGCTTACACTGAAGTCTACATCTCGCCTTTGCTATCTCCATTCTATTCCTCTCAGAAAAATAAATGTTAAAATACTCTCTCCTCGGCCGGCGCCACGGCTCACTAGGCTAATCCTCCACCTGCGGCACCAGCACACCAGGTTCTAGTCCCGGTCGGGGCACCGGATTCTGTCCCGGTTGCTCCTCTTCCTGTCCAGCTCTCTGCTCTGGCCCGGGAGTACAGTGGAGGATGGCCCAGGTCCTTGGGCCCTGCACCCATATGGGAGACCAGGAGAAGTACCTGGCTCCTGCCTTCAGATCAGCGCGGTGTGCCGGCCGCAGCGGCCATTGCCGGGTGAACCAACGGCAAAAGGAAGACCTTCCTCTCTGTCTCTCTCTCACTGTCCACTCTGCCTGTCAAAAAATTTAAAAAAAAAAAAAAAAAAAAAAAAAAAAAAAAAAACTATCTCCTCAGTGGCAATAACTATGTACTAATGTGCTCATAATCTCTTGGCAATATTTTTTAAACTACTGAAAAAGGCAACTGCTAACATTCCACAGATGATTCATTACAATGGCGAGAAGATACCTTTACAATGGAGAAACCTAATAGATATTTCCTTAACCAATCAATACAGGACAAACTGACATTGTGTGCTTCCCCAAAGGACTCACTAGCTACACGGCATTCTTTGCTGGACACTTCCTGGGAATCTAGTCACAAAGAAATCAGGCAAATCCAAACTGAGGAAATTTTGTAAAACAATTTGTCTGGCCTCTTCAAAAAATGTCAGTCTTGGAGCTGTTGTGGCACAAAGTGTTACATTGCCACTTTCCATGCCTACCTGCCATGTCAGTGCTGGTTTGAGTTCTAGCTGCTCCTGTCTGATCCAGCTTCCTGCCAATGCACCTAGGAAGGCAATAGAAGATGGACCAAGAGCTTAGGCCCCTGCCACCCTTGTGGGAGACCAGGATGGAGGTCTGGCTCCTGCCTTTAACTTGGGCCAGCCCTGACTGTTGCAGTCATTTGCAAATTAAACAAGCAGATGGAAGATAGATCCCCACCCCCCTCTCTCTCCTTTGTCACTCAGCCTTTCAGAGAGATTTTGTCCATATCATGTAAGACCCAAAAAATGCCAGAATCAGTTTGGGCAACTAAAGGGTCATAAAACCTAAATACAATTTATGGATTTTAAAAGCCACTCATCTGTAAATGATATTATTAGGATAATTAGGGGAAGATACACTAAATATTAGACCATTTACAAACTAAACAAAATACAAATTTCTTGAGGGAACATAATTGAGATTATATAGAAGATGTATGTTCTTTGGAGGTATCTGCTGAAATATTTAGATGTAAAGTGTCATGTTACTGTAACTTTCAAATAAGTCAAGGAAAAAAACCTTAAGTGTGTCTGTATGTGAATGTGCAGAGGGACATAGGAAGCAAACATGATAAAATATTAATAGTGAATCTATGTGAGGGTATATAGGTGTTTATTATACTATTCTTTTGATTTTTTTTACATTGCATGTTTATAACCTTTCAAAACAGAAAACTAAAGAAAAACCAAACAGCACTCACCGCTTCATTCTCAAAAGAGATCTAGAATGAATTATTTTATGGTTGGATTATAAGCATTTATAAAACACAAGATTTCAATCCAATTACTGACTCAACCAAAATACACAGGACAGAGGAGAGAGAGGACTATTGTTTTCTGTAGAACAAGGAAATTTCAGTACCAAAATTCTAGAAGATAAATAACCCTGTTTCTTCAACATATAAAATAAAAGGGAGAAACAGTAGGAAATACACACAGAAGCAGAATCAACAGATTAAGAAATATTTAAAAGGCCTATCAGTCCACCACAATGTGTGGACCGATCTTGATCATGATTCAAAAGTAAAGCAAAAAAAAAAAAAAAAAAAAAAAAATTGTGACACAGTGAAGGAAGCTAGGACTATTTCGCATGAAATGGTAACTCTCCATTTCCCATCCCCCTAGCCCCCAGCAATCTCTATTCTTCATCCTGTTCTCTATGAGTTTGAGTACTGCAGGCACTCAAATAAGCGGAAACACACAGCATTTGTGGCATGGATTATTCTTGAGGTGAAAAAGGTCCTTGTAACCAGGAGAGATCAAGGAGCAACTGGATGAGCCTCACCAGGGCGGTCAAAGCACAACAGAGCACTACGTCCCCCTACTCACTCTGGGCATCCAAGCCTCTTCCAAGGTCCTTTCCAGATCACATGTTTCAACAGTTCTATAACTAGATCATCCTTAAGGTCCTTCCTAGCTCTAATTTTTCATTGATTCTGTCAAACTTAGAATTTTAAAGTGTCTTCAGGACCCTGATCCCGAAATAAACTTTTCTGATCAAACAGTCTTGAAATCCAGGCCAATTCTCTTTTTAAAGGCACAGGGACAGAATGACAAAAAGGGAGAGAGAAAGAGATCTTTCACCCACGAGGTCATTTCCCAAATGCCTGCAACATCTGTGGCTAGGGCTGGGCCAGACCAAAGCCAGGAGCCATAAGCCAGGAACTCAATCCAGGTTTCCACGTGAATGGCAGAGAACCAAGTATCTGAGCAATCACCTGCTGTCCCTCAGGATACACACTACCAGGAAGCTGGAAATGGTAACAGAGCCAGGACTTGAACCCAGGCACTGTGACACAAGATGTGAGGATCCCAAGTGGTGCCATGCCCAATACAACAATGCATTTTTGAGAAGTTTTATTGATTCATTTCTGTTTTGAAAGAAACAATATGTCTCTTAAGTCTTGTTAGTCCAAGTAACCAGACAAAGACAAACAAAAGCTCATGCACTGTATCAGAGCCAGGGATAGCCAGGCTCACATCCTCTTCCTGATAGTGAACCAAAAAAAGAGCTCTGTAGGACACTTCTATGATCTCAGTCTACAATGATCAAGGACACACCTTCTTTCCATAATCCCTTATGGATACATCTGCCTTATTAAATTTCATTTATATTATCTGAAAAAAATTAGTAATTCCAAGTGTTAAAAACAAACCCATTTAGCACTTTTTCCTAACACATTCATACATACTTGCATCACAGAAAGACCAGGATTTATACTCAGGTTTCCATGCCTATGTCTGTGTTGTCTAGGTTTAGGGTTGCTAAAGTTCAGATGTCAAGTGAGTACGGAAAGTATTTGTAAAACTATGAAGCTCTGTTCAAATATTGTTACAATTATTGCAAAATCCACTTTGGCTACAAAAACAAAGAGACCAAACAAACAACTTCAAGTCCTTAATAAACATCAGCACAAATAAATCGTTTTTGAGTTTAGATTTATTCCATGAAAGACTGATTCTGAGCCCTTGTCAGGAATAATAATCCTAGAGGATTAAAAAAAATTTAGTTGGGAGAGTGTTGTGGTGCAGTAGGTTAAGCAGTTGCTCGAGCTGCCTGAATCCAACATCTAAGTGCTGGTTCAAGTCCTAGCTATTCCACTTCCAAACCAACTTTCTGCTAAAGTACACCCTGGCAGACAGTGGGGGATGGCTCAGGTGCCTGAGCCTCCATCGCTCATGTTGTGACTTGGTTCGAGTTCCTGACTCCTGTCTTTAGCCTGGCCCAGCCTGAGCTGTTACAGAGTGAATCAACAGATGCAATATCTTTCTCTGTCTCTTAAATAAACAAAAATGAATAAACATTAAAAGATAATTAATCAAGAATATAGCAATAAGCTAGAAAAATGTCTTAATTGTGAGCCAAGAGCCTAAAACAATCTAAGGGGAAAATTAAAAGAAAATGAATAAAATATGTCAAAGGAGGAAAAGCAACAAATACAAAATCTTAAATAAACACCACAACAGGGGCCGGTGCTGTGGCATAGTGGGTGAAGCTGCCACCTGTGACATGAGCATCCCATATGGTTGCCAGTCCCGGCTGCTCCACTTCTGATCCAGCTCCCTGCTAATGGCCTAGGAAAAGCAGCAGAAGACGGTCCAAATACGTGAGCCCCTGAAACCACCGAGGGAGAACTAGAGAAGGCCCCTGGCTTCTCTGGCTCCAGCCTGGCTCAGCCCTGGCTATTGTGGCCATCTAGGAAGTGAAGCAGCAGGTGAAAGATATCTTCCCCCAATTCCCTCTCTGTAACTCTGACTTTAAAATAAATAAATGAATCTTGGTGCGTGGAGGCGGGGGAAGGGGCCGCAGGGGGTGTCACCACCAAGCAAACAAAGATAAATATATAAACTCATAATCCCAAAGAATCTAACAGTTCACCACTAGACAGTGTCTACACTTTAGCTCACGTAGCTCCAAAACAAGTTGAGTGGAAGGGCTCTTCTGTATCTCTTTAATTTACAGCCCTGGGGCTGGCGCTGTGGTGCAGTAGGTTAAGCCTCCAGCTGTGGCGCCAGCATTCCATATGGGCTCCAGTTCTAGTCCTGGCTGCTCCTCTTCCAGTCCAGCTCTCTGCTATGGCCTGAGAAAGCAGTGGAGGATGGCCCGAGTACTTGGGCCCCTGCACCCGCATGGGAGACCAGGAAGAAGCACCCGGCTCCTGGCTTCGGATCGGCACAGCTACGGCCATTGCAGCCATTTGGGGAGTGAACCAACAGACAGAAGACCTTTCTCTCTGTTTCTCCCTCTCACTGTCTGTAACTCTACTTCTCAAATAAATAAATAAAATCCTTAAAAAGAATTTACAGCCCTTTGTTCTACTGTACTGAAATTTGAAGTTTAGGTAATGCTTTACTTCTCAAGTGTTTCACTTGTGCTCAATGCAAACTCTGTGAGACAAGAGCTGGCAGCTTCTTTCATCTCCATTTTACAGGTAGGTTAAGTGTCTCCCTGTGGAAACATAGCTAGTAAGAAAAAGGGACCCCAGTCGGCTGACTCCAGACCTTTTGCTTTCACTTTTTTTGTGTTTTGTCCTTCATGTTGCTTGCAGCTTGATTCTGACACTGCCTTATAGGAAAGGTTGGTTAAACTGGATCATCCTCCTTGAAACTTTAACCTACCCCCAGTACTCTAGAATCTCCATAGCTTACTCAATTTTTTTCATAACACATCACTATCCATTATATTATTTAAAATGTGTCTATTTTGTTTGTCTTACTAAACTATAAGACTCTGTTCATTGCTGTAGCGGACAGTATCAAAGTACATTTGTTAAATAAATGAATGAACAAACTACTCTGAGGATGGGAATAAGTCCCTCTAGTTCAACAAGACCCCCAAAACTGACAACTATCCTTTATTTCACATAAATCCTTAATGACAACAAATATGACATGTAAAGCAACCATCAATGGCAAAGTGGATTAATTCCATTACTGTCTAATTTGAAGGCTTTATTTTATTAAGACACACATAATCAATTACATTTATGTTTGCTACATACCTCCCTGGGCATTATCTGACAAGACAGAATCAAGACTTAAAAATCAGCTGGGAGACCAGTACTGTAGTATATTGGGTAAAGCCACTGCCTGCAGTGCCAGCATCCCATATGGGTACCAGTTCAAGTCCCAACTGCTCCACTTCCAATCCAGCTCCCTGCTAATTCACCAGAGAAAGCAGCAAAAGATGCCCCAAGTGCTTGTGCCCCTGCATCTAGGTGAGAGACCTGGAAGAAGCTCCGGCCCCTGCCTTTGGATCAGCCTAGCCATTTCATGAGTGAACCAGCAGATGGAAGATTTCTGTCTCTGCCTCTCTCCCTCTCCCTCTGTAACCCTACCTTTCAAATAAATAAATTTTAATTTAAAACAAAACAAAACAAAGAATCCTTAAAAAAGAAAATGAGCTAGGAAGAAAATTATCTCCCCACTACCATAAACATTAACTTCCAGTGGTCGTTCAGAAATAGTATGTGTTGTACATAAAATAGATTTGGGGCCATGACTAGTTGCCATGGGTGACACTCTCTCCCCATTGACCTGTTTCTTCCCTCTCAAGAAAGAACACAAATAGAAAGATAAAAAGGGAAGAAGCCAGGTATGATGAGTATACTGCAATGAGAGTGACAAAATTATAACAAGAGTATAGATTGGCTCGATGTATTTAAAAAAGTATTTCTACAAACTTCAGTGCTTTGCCAATGTTACTGTCCACAAACTTCGTAACTGACAGCACCGCGACAACAGAGGCAGAGAACCACTCTGGTTGTTTCTAGAGTAACATGCAATATTATTTTCCTTTTTCCACTTGGGCAATCTATATGACATTTATCAGTTATTGCCATTTAACCCACCTACTCAACTGAAGTCTGTCTGAACAGATCAAGCCCACTGCTAATTGGGAGACAGACCATGGACACCAAGGATTTTCTTTTACAGCAATCTGTTCAAGATGTGGTCTTCAGAAACACACCCACTCTAACAGTGTGGATATCCTATGATGATCTAAATTGCCTTATTTTTTCTAAGCGTTAACTTGCTCCCATGGGCAGCAGCAGTAACTTCGGTCATTGCAGTCACTCCTCAGCAGGGAGGTTCAGTGCCCAGCTCTGCCTCAGAGTAGCCCCGGGTCTATTTCCGATCCTCTGGGGCAAAATGCAACTCTATTCAAGATGTGCTTGTCGCCATTTTCTCTACACTCATGGACTCTTTTGTTTTATTATAAGGCTATTCTTACAATTCCATCATAATTTCAGACCTGAGTAGACACTAAATAATTTCTTCCAGAAGATAATTGGAGACACACTTACAATAAGACTTAACACAGGCAACAATTTTACCATAATTTTTTCTCGCTGTATAGATTTTTATTATATCACCTCCCCTGCTCATTATACTTCTCTGTGGGTAATTGATTCTGCAAGTGCGCACTATATCATCCCCACCGGCTCTGTGGATTGAGTTTCTATATTGCTCTGAGCAAAAGGATTTATTATTGTTAATGTATGGAGATCCTGAATGTGCTGCTGTATTTTACCTCCCTGTCACGCTGATGAGGGGTCTGTGTATTTTAAGTGTTAGTAAATACATAAAATCTAGTAAAATAAAAATTTTTAAAAGCATCCCTACCCATAGCTGTAGAATGTCACTTCTTTTTTCATTTAAAAAACAATTTAGAAACTGAAAATTCAATGATCACATACTGTGAAATTCCCATGATCAAAGGCTAATTTGGAAGTAAAAAAAAAATAATAATAAAAGCTTAGGCACAAAGGTCACAAAGGAAAAAAAGGCTTTCTAAGAACATCAGCCACAACAGTTTCAATTGTGTGGCGTTAATTGAAATGCTCACTTTGTATCCTGTAGTCTAGAACTTGTTCTAATTAGGCAGGTGTGCCATTTATAAGCATGCTGATTAAGGAAAGAGATTCTACTGGAAGGAAACAAATCTAACCCTGCACACTGCTGTTTAACAAAGCAATCTCATTCGTTCTTTTTGGGGGTGAGAGCAGGAGCGAGCTGAAATCTACAAATTTGGTGGGGTGGAGGGGGTGGGCAATGAAGCAATTATTTGCCTCCAGGGCTTCTATTTCTTATCTGGACAGGGACTTTGCTTTCAAGATTTCATCTGAAAGTCTTTCACACACCCCTGCCATTAGAATCAGCAGATATTGCATTTATCTTCTTAAGAGCGATCAAAGGCTGATTCAACACAGCTGGAAATGCAACACATGGTTGCCTAAAGTCTGTTTAGGATTTACAAACTATTCTCTTTGGCAGGCTTGTCAAATACTAGCAATATAAACCCTATCCTAGATTGAAGAAAATGTAATTTTAAAATTAACTCATTAAAATCTATAGTGATTCCTTTTTATTTAAAAAAAAATCACAAAATACTTCTCAAGTTATTCAACCTCCGGTGCTACAAAAACCATGAGTGAAGCAGGACTAAACTTTGAAACCATTATTCTTTGAAGGATAAGAAAACCGACCTGGATATAAACAGAAATTCTACCTTAAAGATAGCAGGAAAAACAAAGGAAGTAAGAAATCTCTGGCACCAGATTTTGAAAATGCAAATGGTGCTATTGGTTCTAAGTCATCTATGTGACTTGGTAGCAAGTACGGTGGCAATGCTTAAAGGACAGGCATAACAGCAACTTACAAGAGAGGCAAACAATGGCTGCTACTTAGCAAAACTGTATTTCAGCTACAGAAAAAGGCAGCTGGCTTCTACAGTTACCCAAGGGAACCATTTTAATCCAGACATGGTGCCTACAACCCTGCCTAGGCACAATGGGAAGAGACACTTTCTCATTATTCACCCTGCCTGGAGAAACCTGCACTAACTGCTCAGAGGAATACACAGGCAACACTGAATTTAATTAGATCCAAATGTCGAAGGAGAATGCAAACAAGACATAGGTAGACAAATAAAAAGCTAGAAAAGTTGCACATTAGTCACTTTCTCAATATCATCACCACTACCACCAGCCACGAGAATGTGCTGCCTTCCCAGAGATTCACCTGGCAGTGGAGAGCTACGCACTAGTCAGTAAGTTACTTAGACTATTTACTCAGTACCCGAAGGATGCCAAGCAGGATATAACTGGTATTCCATGCGCTTGTCCTCACAGAACCAATAAAAGAAGTGTAATTCCATTACCACACTTAATTCTCAATTGCCCTGAGGGCACACAAACCATCTGGCATACAGAATGTCCATGCCCCGATCTTTTACTTTTGTTTTCCTCATTTCTCACTACCTCCCACCCTTTCAATTACTGTATTCATAAGCAGTAGGAAAAGAGGATTGCTTGCGTAATTACTGTCTCAGTGTGAAGACCTCTAACCTTGTTTCGCAGAGTTTGTTCTCTGCAGCAGAAGACTAGGCTCCTTTTGTGGCAGAGGTTCTAGATCTCCCAACGCTTGAGGCCAGGCACTGCTCATAAGGACAGGAAGCTTGATGGGCTTTCCCCGCAGGGCAAGGATTTGTTTAAGCTCAATTTCCTAGAACTTTAACAGTCTACAGAAAGCTACTAAGGGTTTACAACAGGAAGAAGAAAGCTCATTACTTGTGTGAAATCAGTAAAAGTCTGCGTAGTTTAGGTCAACAATGTACTGTGAGAGCTCAGTGAAGGAGACCCTTGTTGGGCTTATCTTAATTACCATATATAATAAAGAACTACATGCACTGTAAATGCTTGATAAACATTTGTTAAATATAATAACGTAACAGTATTTCTTATAGCTGGTACTTTCTCATCAATTTCTGAATTTTGTTCTTAGCATATACATGGTAAAGAAATACTAGAATAGCACATGTTTATGGGGGAAATATACATCTTAAAAATCACTGATTTAGAACTTTCACTTCTGGTGCCTTCTGGCACTGTGGCATTGCAGGTTAAGCAGCCACTTGGGATGCCTGCATCCCACAGCAGAGTGGCTGCTGGAATCCCACCACTCCACTTCTAATCCCATTTCCTGCTAAAGCGCCTGGCGAGGCAGCAGATGATGATCCAGGTATTTGGGTTTTTAACTGCCATGATAATTATATGGATATACGAGTTTGTCCAAACTGGATGAAGGTACATTGTATTATGTTAACTGCACCTCAGAAATGGTCACTTTTTTTAAAACGGGATTTAAGTTCATGAGAGACACTAACTGCTCTTTAAATTTCCTTTCTAGCAACATCTTTGATTTGGTAACTGAATTATTTTGGCAGCCTAAAATTAAGAAATATTTTTTCTCTAAATCATATAAATAATTAGAATTGGAGCTATATTCTTAAATCTTTCAATGCAGTCACCAGTAAAGTCATCTGGACCTGGAATCATTTGTAGGGATTACAGATCAGCCAGAGGGTTAGTTTAGCAGTTAAGACACTGATTAAGGTAATCAGTCCCACACCCACATGCCTAAAGCAGGTTCCCAATTCCAGCTCTAGACTCCAGCTTCCTGCTGATGCAGACCACGAGAGGCAGTGGTGATAGCTCCAATAACGCGTGTGAGACCGGAACTGAGCTCCCTGCTTCTATCTTCTGCCTTCGCTCAGCCCTGGCCGTTTGAGACATTTGGGGAGTGAGCCAGGAGATGGAAGTTCCTTAATGTATCCCAACTTAAAAATAATGGATCAAGCCAGCGCCGTGGCTCACTAGGCTAATCCTCCGCCTTGCGGCGCCGGCAGACCAGGTTCTAGTCCCGGTCGGGGCACCGGATTCTGTCCCGGTTGTCCCTCTTCCAGGCCAGCTCTCTGCTATGGCCAGGGAGTGCAGTGGAGGATGGCCCAAGTGCTTGGGCCCTGCACCCCATGGGACACCAGGAGAAGTACCTGGCTCCTGCCTTCAGATCAGCGCGGTGCACTGGGTGGTGCGGCCGCAGCAGCCATTGGAGGATGAACCAACGGCAAAAGGAAGACCTTTCTCTCTGTCTCTCTCTCTCTCACTGTCCACTCTGCCTGTGAAAAAAAAATAAAATAAAATAAAATGGATCAACCTAGCTAGAGATTTCTGAATTCTGGTGTTTTTAAAGGACCAACTTTTGATTTCTTTTATTTATTTTGTGTTCTTTTTTTTGTAGAAAATGTTAATTCTAATACAGAAACCTGATTGCTATAATTTAATATTAGTATCTAATTCAAAAGAGAAAGCCATGTGACACTCTCTTCCTTGAATGCTGTGGGTCATTCAACCCTGGTGCCACACATACTTCATGTTTTAGGGAAAGAATACTAGGAGAATTGCTCTCTAGATGCGGTTCTTACCCAGATGCTAACATAAGGCTCACCTACAGAGCTTTTTAAAGATGCAGGGCAAGCATTTAGCCTAGCAGTTAAGATGTCCCACTGAATCCATGCCAGCTTCCTGTTAATGCAGGCCCTGGGAGGCAGCAGAAATAGCTGAAGTAGTTGAGCTCCTGGCACCATGTGGTAAACCTAGACTGAGTTTCCTGCCTCCAGCATGACCCTGGCCCAGCCCCAGCCACTGCAGGCATCTGGGTAGTGAACTGGCAGATGAGAGCTCACTCTGTGCGTCTCTCAAATAGATAAATTAAAAAATAAAACAAACAAAAAACTTTAAAACTGTTCTGTACCTAAGCCACAAAAACAGATTTTGATTTAGTAGATATGCAATTCACTTAGACATCTTAATTTTTTACAAGCTCCAAGGAGGCAGGGCAGTGAACACATGGGCATATTTGCAAGCTTAAATCTCCTCAGTGAAAGGGCTAACTACTTTGTTGACTTGAAAATAATCACATATGTATGTTCTTTCTTAATTCCAAATATTACAAAGGCATAAAAAATAGAAAGTAAGTCTCCCCCTCTTGTCTAACTCTGAGGCCCTCAATCCCCACGTTTGTTGAGATGCTTGTATTAACAGACCTAGCACAAACACAAATTAAAGCAACCCATTCCCATTCTAACAGATACTGAGGTTATTACCGCTCTCTTGCTTCTGCAAAAATGTAGAAATATGCAATTACATGTACAAATAAGCCTGAAGGATAAATTCCTGCAAGGGAAGCTGGGGAACAAAAACACGGCCATTTTTAACTGGAGAGAACTGTACCACTAACGTATTTTATCAGATTCTTTCCTTTGCCGATTAAATTATTTTAAATTGTACTATATTTTAACAGAAACGCATGTTTCACATCAACTTGAAGTTTTTAAAAATCTGACTCACAGCTTATATTTTAAACAAAAAAGGAATAATTTACCTTATCCCCTAGTGTATGACAATACAGATAAAGCTGTGCATCCACCACCAACCATAACTCACGGTTAATCAAAGAACAGTGTTCTCATTACATTGTTACAACCACTACACTGGAGGAAACAGATCACACAGAGGTAAAGCAGTAGCCAGCACGGAGATGGGCAAACCGAATTCTGCTCTCCTACCCAGTGATCTGTCAGTATCATGACACCCAGTGCGGCAACTTCACACTAAAAACATAATTAAAGCCTGATTACAGGGAGACAGCAGGGTGTAATTGTTATGAAAATAATAAGAGTGCATAATACTTTTATCTAAGACCGTTTGTTATAAGAAATCTCCCCATGTGAGTTTGACAGATCAATGAAACTTTGAGGTCATAGATTTTTTTTCACCAGTTCATAAGTTTCAGTATTCTTTCCACATTCAGTGTCACAACAAAGAATAATCTACAGAATCAAAGAATAATCAGGGACCCTAATAAACCCATTTATTTACAGAAGTAAACACCAGTACTGCAGACTAGACTTTTCTTCCTCTCTCCCTCCTCCTTCTTTCCAGTTATCTGCCATGTGTTTGTTCTGAGGGCCTGGCCCACTGATAACACCACTGCTAGTCCACTGCACAGAGCCATCTCTAAGTTATTAATGGGTTTTGGGGGATAGTTACGGGGTTGGGAAGATGATCACTGGTTCTCAAATTTCAGTATGCAAACAAAACAGCTGGAGACCTTGTTAAAAAGGAGATGCTGGTTCAGTGGTTCTGGGATGGGACCTGAAATTCTGCATTTCTATCAAGCTTCACAGTAATACTGATGGGGCTGATCTATGTTCTACACTTTTTAGTAGTAAGAATACATATGCCTTTAAAAAAAAAAAAACCCAAAATTTAATGACAGCAAACATTTACTTCTTTAAAGAGATTTATTAATTTGAAAGGCAGAGTTACAGAGAAGGAGAGGGAAAGAGATCTTCCATCCACTGGTTCATTCTCCAAATGGCCGTAATGGCTAAGGCTGGGCCAGGCTGAAGCCAGGAGCCAGGGGCCCAAGCACTTGGGCCATCTTCTGCTGCTTTCCCAGGCACACTACCAGGGAGTTATCAGAAGTAGAGCAGATGGGACTTGAACTAGAAACCATATGGGATGCTGGCGCTGAAGGCAGCAGCTTAACCTGCTACACGACAGCATTGGCCCCAGCGGCAAATATTTAAAGAGCACTTAATATGAACAGATATTCAGGTAAACATTTAATCTTTAAAATGCCAGAGGGTAGCTATTTATTATCTTTACTTTACCAGTGAGAAAACTGAAGTGAACTTTCCCAACCATCAGCTGCAGGCCATTACATTACCCTGTCTCCCGCTATCACATTCACCATCACTTTACAGCTGTCCCTGAGGACAGGCAGGGGATTGGATCCAGGACCACTGTGGGTACCAAAACCTAGGAGTGCTGAAGAATCCTATATAAAATAGTGGTTTACAGGCATATAACCTACACAATGTCCTCCTGTATACTTCAAATCATCTCTGTATTGTGTAAACGCTATGAAAATAGTTATACTGTATTGATGAGGGAATAATGACGGGGGAAAAAGTCTATACATATTCAATACAGACACAGCTTTTTTTTTTTCCCCCAAATATTTTCAATGTGCAGTTGGTTGGATGCCCAGATGCAGAACTCATAGAAACCCCCAGGAAACCCCTGGAAACCCAGGGCCAACTGTCCTAGTATTGTTAGTAACAGATGTCACCATTTCTCAGGCTGACACACAGGAGGAAGCGATTGTTTAAAGGCCTTCCTTTTTGAGCTCCTGTAAATTCCAGTTTAGATAAATAAACAGATCATTATATCTGATCTGTTGGGGTAAAGATCCGGAAGAATCTTAAACCAATATTTGACAAAATGGACAATCTACCCTTGGGTAATAACTGGCTGTGCTTTCAGAAGCTATTGAGATAATGATGCTGCTGTTTTAAACCTTGTGGCTCTTTTTTAACCAAGGTGTGACAGTGGAACAGCCTGCCTTTGAAGTTAAGACTCACTTTGGTTACAATATGAATTCCAGCCTATTTGGTTTTCATGCTACATTTTATACTTTTTAGAGATCAGGCTAAACATACAATTCTCAGTCAAAATGTCCTGTAGAGTAACTCAATCTGAGCAGGGGCGCTTTAACTCACTGCCAAATAAAAGCATGATCGCCTTATTCCACACACAAATACCATTCTAGGATAGGCCAATTAATCATGAATATAACTTTTCAGACATTACATAATTTCACATAGACTTGCTTATAATGCCTGCCAAAGAAAACAGCAATTTGTATCACCAGGAATAAATCTATACTTGAGAAGAAATAAAAGTTAAAAATACAAAACAGTGAAACTCTGGTCACCTCTCTTATTTCACCCTCTCATAATTTCTCTAATGATTTTATTTTACAAAACCAGCTAATTAAACCATTTAAAACTATATAGGTTATAAAATAAAAATAAGGAAATCTAAGTAATTTTTATACCTACAAAACGGGTGGCTTCTATGATTCAAGTAGTGGCACTACAAAAATATATAATCAAGTCATGTGCACACTGAACACTCCTGGATTCTCCAATATTAAACATGCATGCACACACACAAACACATAGTAGCATACTAAAATAGTTATTACCATTTTTTTTTTTACAAATTCTATTTTGCTTTCTAAAATTGCTTTGTAAATCTAAATATGTCATTGATACAACTCTGGTAAATTAGGATTCAGTGATTAACATTTTCAAATATAAGTAAATCAACATTAGCCTGGTTAGTGTCATAAAAAAAAAAACCATACTCATCAAGGGCCGGCACTGTGGCGCAATAGTTAAACCACCATTTGCAATGCTGGCATCCCACATGGGTGCCGGTTTGAGTACCAGCTGCTCCACTGCTAATCCAGCTCCCTGCTAATGGCCTGAGAAAGCAGTGGAAGATGACCCAAGTGCTTGGGCCCCTGCACCCATGTGGGAGACCCAGGAAGAAGTTCCTGTCTCCTGGCTTTGGCCTGGCCCATTTGAGGAATGGAAGATCTCTCTCTTTTTCTGGTTCTTCTCTCTCTAACTCAAATAAATAAATAAATCTTAAAAAAAAAAAAAAAAACACCCATTAGACTAGGATTACCTTCGGCATGTTTATATTATTTCTTAACAGAATATATACAGGCAACAAAACTAGGAAAACAAAAGTAATAAATCACACTCCTGCTAAAGATGTTCTCTTTCAAGCTATCCTTTTAAAAACAATATTAAGTTACCTTGCATTTACTTAAAATTAAGAGGACAAGTGCCTGCTTTTTGAAATTTTCCTATGGAAAATCTATCTCCCAATCATCACCACCCAAAAGAATGCAAGTACCCACATAACTACATGGCACTCTACTGTATTTAAACAAGATCAGACCATTAATACCAGGTCTTTCCTAGTCATGTAGAAACAACTGGCACAGGGGCTCCCAACTTTGATCAAACTCTTGTGTCACTAGTCAGGATTTTACTAAAATTTATTTTCTGTGTTTTCCTGTCGTTCCCCGTCTTCGTGGAGGAACGACACAGAACCCTGTGCTGTTCTTTTGTCTGCTTGGCCCTCCCCGGGTTTGCTGCTGGTTCTTCCCGGGTTGGCTACTGGTTCTTCCCGGGTTGGCTGCTGGTCCTTCCTGGGTTGGCTACCGACCCTTCCACCTCCGTGGAAGGGCGGTTCCCCCTGCCACTTTCCCCACTTCCACGGGGGAGCGGCACACCGCCGGCCGGCTCTCTCGGGGGCTGCACAGGTGTTCCTCTTAGCTGTTCCCTTAGATGTTCCTAGTGCATGCCGTCTCTCTCCTCCTTTATAGTCCTCTTCCACCAATCCCAACTCTGCTACCCACACGCCGAGTACGCTGCTCTCCTCCAATCAGGAGCAGGTCCTGCTGTTTATTGGTTGAACTGGAGGCAGCTGTGTAGAAGCTGTTTCCTCCTCTCCCAGCGCCATATTGTGGGAGAGCAGATGCATAGAATAAGTCTTAATTCCAGTAACTTAGTCTAGTCCGAGTTGCTCCCCACATTTTCCATCTTTAAAATACATATTTATTCATTTTCTAAAAAGTAGCATATGCAGATATGTGCATACACACATATATGCATATACAAGGGGACTTCAAAAATTTCATGGCAATGGGCAGGGTGGGGGGTGGGCACTTGGACTAGCAGTTAAGATGCCAGTTTGAACACCTGGGTCTCATTTTTTTTGGACCTAAGCTAGATTCCCAGCTGCCCACCAATACAGACCCTTGGATACTGCAGTGACGCTGCAAGTCACTGGGCTTCCTACCACCTGCGCAGGAGATCTGCATTGAGTTCACAGCTCTTGGCTTTAGCCCAGCTCAGCCCAGCCCAGTCCAAGCTGTTGTGAGCATTCAGACAATGAGCCAGCAGATGGGAGCATGTTCTCACGCAGGCATGCTCTGTTTCTAAAATAAATATACATTTTAACCTTTTTCTTTAAAGAAATACATATTTCTTTTAATAAAAAGGTTTTTATTTATTTATTTGAGAGGTAGAGTTACAGACAGTGAGGGTCCTCTATCCACTGGTTCACTCCCCAAGTGGCAGCAACAGCAGGAGCTGGGCAGATGTGAAGCCAGGAGCCAGGAGCTTCTTCTGGGTCTCCCACGTGGGTGCAGGGGCCCAAGGACTTGGGCCATCTTCTGCTGCTTTCTCAGGCCACAGCAGAGAGCTGGACTGGAAGAGGAGCAGCCAGGACTAGAACTGGCGCCCATATGGGATGCTGGCGCTGCAGGAGTAGGATTAACTTACTGTGCCATAGCACTAGCTCCAGAAATACATCTTTGTATAAAAAGTTTGTGAAAAATGGAACTGAAAGGTGTTTATTTCAGTAAAAAATGTTTTAAATCTATACATAGACCTTTCCTAATATACATTTCCTATGAACTTTTTGAAGAGCCCTCACATTTATGTAGGCATATGTACGTTCATGCATATAATATGGGGGCATGCTCTTTATTATCTGATCACCAACTAATAAATAATAATACTTAATATTTGTTGCACTCTATTTGGAAGGTACTAAGTCAATGGCTTAAATTATTTCAACAGTCCTACGAAGTAGGTGTTACTGTCACAGTTATATTAAGTTGAAAACCACAGCACAGAAAGGTTAAATAATGGGCCCAAAAAGCTTAACTGCAAGTAACAGAGCTCAGATTCCAACACATGCAGCTGACCTCACAACATGCTTTCTTCACCCTTCTGAGAATCTCTAATTAGGAACAGTAACCAGAACAGAGACAGGATACCGTCATTACACATAAGCAAAGAGTAAGGTTCATTTTGGAAGTAGAAAGAAGAGGTTAGTTTTTAACTGGGGTGGATATTAGAGGAAGAAGCTAAGGGAGGTCTATTGTCACAGAAGAGGAACAGGAAAAGAGCAGCAATATTCTATGTAATTCAAAAGGACCTTAAGGAAGATGGATGAGGTAAATTATTTAGGACAGGGGAAAAAAAGGGGGACCAGCACTGTGGCCCAGTAGGTTGATCTCTGCCTGTGGCGCTGGCATCCCATATGGCACTGATTTGAGTCGTGGCTGCTCCTCTGATACGGCCTGGGAAAGCAGTGGAAGACGGCCCGAACACTTGGGCCCCTGCACTCACATGGGAGACCCAGAAGAGGCCCCTGTTTCCGGATCAGCTCAGCTCCAGCCATTATGGCTATTTGGGGAGTGAACCAGCAGATGGAGGACCTTTCTCTCTGTCTCTCCCTCTTACTGTCTGTGTCTCTCAAATAAATAAATATCTTTAAAAAAAAAAAAAAAAGAAAAGAAAAAAACCCAATCTGTTGAGAACAGACTGTAAGAAAATGGTAGCACCTGAGAGAAGGCTCAAACACTAAAGTAACAAGTCAACAAACAAGGTGGTACTAGGGTGAGCACTACGGTACAACAGATTAAGCTACTGCATGGTATGCCTGCATCCCATATCCGAGAGCCTGGTATTGAGTCCTGCTTCCACTTAACATCCAGCATCCTGCTAATGCACCTGAGAGACAGCAGATGATAACTAAATACTAGGTTTCTGCTATCCACATGGGAAGAACAGATGGAGTTTCTGGCTCCTGGCCTAGCTCCCGCTGTTGCAGATGTTGGGGAACAGAACCAGGTATAAGAACTCTCTCCCTCTCCTTCCTTCTTTCTGTTATTCTATCTTTCAAATAAAAAAAAAAATTTTAGGGGCTGGTGCTGTGGTATAGCGGGGCCACCTGCAGTACTGGCATCCTATATGGGTGACACTTCCACTTCCAATCCAGCTCCCTGTTAAAAACAATTTTTTTTGAAGTTGCTACCTAGAAATGAATGGAAACAGAGAGAGAAGGCTGTGACTGAAGCAGAAGAGGAAAGATGAAGAGTCTGATGGTGACTGACGCAGGATGAACAGTAGCTACAGTAGATGCAAAAGGATAGGAGAAAGGGCAGGTACTGTGGCGCAAGTAAAGCCACCACATCATCCCATATGGGCACTGGTTTGTGTCCCTGCTGCTCCACTGCTGATCCAGCTCTCTGCTAATGGCGTGGGAAAAGCACCAGAGATGGCTCAAATGCTTGGACCACTGTGCTTGGGCACGTGCCACCCATGTGGGAGATCCAGAAGAAGCTCCTGGTTTCAGCCTGGCTCAGCCCCAGCCGTGGCAGTCATCTGGGGAGTGAACCAGCAAATGGAAGATCTCTCTGTCTCTCCTTCTCTCTGTGTAACCCTGATTTTCAAACAAATTAATTAATCTTTAAAAAAAAGAAGAAGATAAGAGAAGCCAATGTGAAGACGTAAGGGAACAGGTTGGCCTAGTCAGAAGTTCACACAGCCCATTCTAGGAAGTTGTAAGAGAAGGCAAAGGGAAAAGGACCCAGAAGCCTCTGAGGTTAGTAGACTTCATGATGATTTCATAAATACTGGTATATCCTGGACAGATCTGTACGTTGAGGGAAAAAAGGCAGTCAGAAATTGTTTTGACTTCAAAAAGTAAGACAAAATTGCCAAAGCAGAAAACATCCTAGTGACTCAGTACCATTAACTGCTAAGCAGTTACCAGCCATAAACTTAACAGAGATTATAGGTGTTTTTTCAACTCTTACACCATGAGGATCAATGTCTCAAACCCCTTGAAATTTTTAGTATTTACATATACTCTAAGGAGAGTTCACTACCCATGCCATCAGAATAAACACGATAATTTTTCAATAAAAACTGTTATCTTTTCTCCACCATTAAGCCAGAGTTATGCTCAGCTACGATACACATACAAATGAATAATGTATACTCACCTGGAATGGTTAACATATGAGCATACTGAAAGATACAGCTGGTTTTCTTAACAGGTCAGATCACAGAAATTCCTAGGAGTCTTTCTCATTTAGTCAGAGGGATAAAATACAAACATTTATGGGTAAAGAAGCAACTTCAGTAGTGTATTGATTTAGCTTTAGGAGTATTTCACAACTGAGTCCTTTTTAACATCATACAACCAGGGGCATATGTCTAATCAATACTGAACATCTACCTTGCAGTTGGGGCTCATGAATTAATCAACATCTACTCAAACCCAAAAAGATCAGGCAAAAAGCAAGATTTTGAAAACTATAAAACCACCCAAACAAAGTTTTCATTCATAATAACAATAACAAACTCAAATCCAAACTGCAAGCACCAAAAGTGGTAGTCTGCTCTCATGACTTATTTATTTCCAAGTCATCTCGTTTTTTCCCAAGGAACTAAGGTTCTCACAGGCAACACTTGTGATACGGTAGTACCAGCTTCAGCTTACAAAGTCACAAACCAAATGCTCAGAAACGGCAGAGGGTTACCCCGAGGCCATACCACAAACTCAAGAGATGCTCTCCCCACTTTATTAAAGAGCTGGTGATTAGGCCAATAGACCTATTTCCTGATGAGCATGTGAAACAACAGGAAAAACTGGTGTGTAAGCAGAAAGTCCTTCCTTGTGAGCTGCAAAGTGTATAAAGAAGGGTTTATTTCTAATTACGGTCTTATAATTATAGACACTTTAAGGAGAAGAGCCTGTTTGTTCTCCCTGGTGTGAGCATCTCACTGATTCAGGCTCTTTTGAAGCCAGCAGCCAAGTGGCAGTGGCAGGGATCCAGGAGTTCCTGGAGGAGAACAGATGGACAGCTATCCTAAAAAAGAGCTCCCTGATGGCGCCTAGCAATGAGATGTGCGAGCACGATAGACACCCTCCTCATTCAGGTGGCACATGCATGAAATAAAAGGGTTCACAGCTCAAGGAGGTATTTTTCTCCCTGGCTAGCACACAGTACCATGCTTGCCCCTCATTCTCTCTCACTTTGTAATAAGGCCCTCTGAAGGCTTCCCAGTTAGCAAAAATCGCCACCCAAGGATTATATTTTATTTCTCCATTTAGTTTGGTTTTGGGAAAATTCATATTGCATCTAAGTTTTCAGAACTCATTACAAAAAGTTTCTAAAAGGTTACTGTCCTACAATGCAGGAAAGAAATTAAGGACACAGGATTCAGATTCAACCATTTTCTACTCTTAAGCTTTAGTTCCTACATCTGTAAAATGTTGTGGGAATTACATGAGATTATAAAGTCCATAAGGCAGTGTGTAGCATGTGGTAATTGCTCCAAAGATGTTAGTAGGTACAAGTCATTACTGTAATTGATGTAGATATTTTGGCCAAACCATCATTTTTCAAATTTACTTCAATGTACAAGAGCACAGGCTATCCACTATGACATAAAAGATTCAAATAATGAGAATGTGTGACCCACACTTTGGAGGGTTTACAAATGACGTGGGGAGAGAGTTGCACAATTCAAGAACATACTTTCAGACAACCCTACAAACATGTTTCTGCTTTCCTTCAATAGTGGACTTGGGCTATCTTCTTTCTACTGTTTTCCCAGGCCATAGCAGAGAGCTGGATCAGAAGTGGAGCGGCTGGGTCCCAAAACAGCACCGTTATGGGATGCTGGCACCACAGGCAGGCTGTACCTGCTATGCCACAGCTCCAGCCCTGGCAAGTCAAATCTAGAAAGTCAATTTCTCTACCCATTTAAATGAAAAGTACGGTAAAATAGTTTTAAAAATTAAGTATCTCAAGAATTATCCCAGGGACACTGTTGTGGCACACACAGTAGGTTAAACCACCACTTGGGATGCCAGCATCCCATCTAAGAGCACCAGCTACTATACTTCTGATCCAGTTTCCTGCTAATGCACTTGGGAAGTTAGCAGAATATGGCCCAAGTACTTGGGCCTCTGCCACCCATGAGGGAAACCAGAATGGAGTTCCTGGCTCCTGGTTTAGCTTGGTCCAATCCTGGTTATTGCTGCCATCTGGGGAGTGAAGTAGAGAAAGGAAGATAGATATTCTCTCTCTCTCTTTCAAATGAATACATAAATCTTTTCATAAAGTTATACTATTGTCTTTTGTGAGTTTCTATGGCATTTATTATATGCAGGACACTAATTTGATAATGCAACCATGTTTTTCATTTCATATTTTATTAAATCTACATGGACAAAACATAAATTACCAATAAAAGTTTGAAAGCTGCATTGAAGTGATCCCCAGTACTTCTTTATGGAGGTGAGATTTGATGCAAATTTTCAATGAACGCTGAGAAAGATTTCAGTCAGAAACAAATCACATAAGGCAACAGACATAGATGGAAAAGGGAGAGGTGGTGTCTATGATGATTAAAATACATGGACTTGAGATAGACTGATGTACAGGCAGGGAAAGAAAGAAGGTCCTTTCGATGGAGAGCAAACTTGGCAAGTTCATCAAATCAAAAAACAATGCCACTACAGAATAGCCTCACCAGTTCAGAGCTATGGATTTCCCATAGAGAGCCCAATCCTGGCAGTTTGTAAGCTACTGTCTAGGACACCCAGGCACTTCTGCTTCCACCTGCTGAGTTCTGTGCTAATTGTGTTTGTTCTCAAAACTATGTATGTCAGTTATGCCTGTTACTGCAACTAAGTACCTTAATTAAATGCTGCTGTTCAACATCAAATAAATTACAAGCACAAAAAGAGTTGTAGTCTCCACAGACACATAGTTGAATGTTTTTAGACAGATTTGATTAATAGTGAAACATAACTGTAAAAGATTGGGGAGGACACTACAATCTAGAAGAATTCTGTATTCAGAATGCTTCCTAAGTGCCTATAAAGAAACAGACTTAGAAACTACTGACAAAAAGAAGGAAAATCTAGGAATCCTGCTGGATCTAGCAGTTAGGAAGCCAGTTAGGATGCCGACATCAAAGTGCCTGGATTGGATTATGCAGCTCCGGCCCATGAGTCAAGCTTCCTCCTGATAAAGACCATGGGAGGTAGCAGAGATGGCTCAGATAATTGGTCTCTGTCACCCATGTGGGAGACCTAAATTGAGTTACTGGCTCCCAGCTTCAGCCAGTCCCAGCTATGAACCAACAGATGCGGCACAACTTCTATCTCTTCTGCCTTCAAAACGAAATGAAAACAAATTAAAAAAATAATAAATAAGAACACACAAATCCCATGAGGATAATGTAGTCTGTGAAAAGCAATCATTTTCCCTTTTTTTTTTTTTTTTTGGAAAGATTTATTTTATTTATTTGAAAGACAGAGTTAAAGAGAGAAGCAGAGACAGAGAGAGAGGTCTTCCATCTGTTGGTTCACTCCCCAGATGGCCGCAACGGCTGGAGCTGCGCTGATCCGAAGCCAGGAGCCAGGAGCTTCTTCTGGGTCTCCCACGTGGGTGCAAGGGCCCAAGGACTTGGGCCATCTTCTACTCCTTTCCCAGGCCACAGAGAGCTGAATCAGAAAAGAAGCAGCCGGGACTAGAACCGGCACCCAAATGGATGGCTGGCACTTCAGGCCAGGGCCTTAACCCACTGCACCACAGTGCCGGCCCCAAAAGCAATCACTTTTCTTTTCTTTTCTTTTTTGACAGGCAGAGTTAGACAGTGAGAGAGACAGAAAGGTCTTCCTTCTGTTGGTTCACCCCCCAAATGGCCACTACAGCCAGTGTGCTGCACCGATCCGAAGCCAGGAACCAGGTGCCTCCTTCTGGTCTCCCATGCAGGTGCAGGGCCAAAGGACTTGGGCCATCCTCCACTGCCTTCCCCGGCCACAGCAGAGCTAGACTGGAAGAAGAGCAACCGGGACAGAATCGGGCGCCCCCACCGGGACTAGAACCCGGGGCGCCGGCGCCACAGGCGGAGGATTAGCCTAGTGAGCCGCGGCACTGGCCAAAAGCAATCACTTTTCAAGTAATATAATTTTCAATGACTGATCTAAAGACCTAAATAATACTGCCATAAAGAATGATGGATATCATCTACTTACGATGAATGGGTTAAAACATATGTAAAAACTAACCCAGGTGATCAATAACAAGGATTATAATAATAATGAATATTATTATATATAATAAATATAATAATAATATGGATTCTTTTATTTCATGTGAATCTCGTATATCTGAAATCAGCAGCCCACTAACAGCCATAAATATATTCCCATTAATTACCCATAGCAGGTTATTAATCATAATTGCAAACAATTTGCCCAACTGCTAGTTCCCTGGTTTTTTTGACATGACCATTTCACAGATAATTAGACTATGAAACCACTAAATAGGGATTGTGTCTTGGACTATGTCTTACACATGATGATGAACACACTGGTGACACTCACTCGATGTATGACTAATGATAACACTGCCACTCGTTTATTTTTTAAATACTTTATGTTCACTGAAAAATATTTATCACAGATTTCACTGTATGCAAGAGCATCTGTAACACGGGGTAGAAACGGAATATTTTCAAAACACAGTGCCTGGAAACACTAACCAGAACTCAGGCGGCCAGTATTTTGGGATGTTTTTTGGCAGGCATATGAAATAGATCAGACATTCTGGGTAGAAAACTAAACTACCAGTAATTGGTAGAAGAAGATAATTTCCTTCAAGATAAATGGCTACTTTAAAATTCATTAAGAGGAAAAGAATCTCTGGTAGAGACAGGCATAAAATCACAAAAGGCACGTCAGATATAAGGCCCAAATACCTCCTGCCTAATAATACACAGCATTCCTCAGTATGGAGCTCAAAACACTTTGCAAATTTTTATTTAATAATTATAAGTCACCAAACAAACCCCTATAGTAGTGAGACTGCTACTTGGTCAGAAACAGTCTGAACATTTCAAACTCTTAAGTTTTACCACATAACAAGAGTGAAAAATATTCAGCAAAGGAAAACAAAGGTTCTTGGCTAGAAGCTCAACTCACCATCTTGTACTTATAAAAGTCATCTTCAGAGGCATTATTCCAGGGTTACTTTACTGTTGTCTAAAAACTTAAAAATGTACATACACTGGCCCAAGGTCAGAGCTCAATAAATACTTGTTGACTCGATGTCTTAATTTTTCAAGAAAGGGGCTATAAAACCTTTAAAGTTTTAACAACAATATAGGAGAGCTAAAGATTTCTTTCTCCAAAAGGTTGAGCTCATAAGACAAATGACATAAATGAGCTAAGAATTTTAAGGTACACACTAAAAACCAGACTACCAACCAGCAATTGAAAGCGATTCAAATTGTTCTTTCTGACAGGAAAATAGGAAATAGTACAACTCTTTATTTCTTCTGCAGTGGCAGATTTTACTGATATTTATTTTCCATCTCTCTTCCTTCCTGAATTTATCATACTTAAAACTGAAATCATACACTATATTACACTTTATTACCACCAAAAATGTCTAGCATTCTCTGTTTCATGTGCATAAATCCTAACCAGTCTATCACAACCCTAGTTTCATGAGGGAAAATACTTTTTACATCCTTTTTCAGGGCCTAATGTACCATCAGGCTATTAACAGAGTTTCAAAAAATTACTTACCTAACAAGTAAGCAATCATTTAACCATGAAAAGAGAAAGTAAATTCTTGTATCTGGCACAAATAAAAGTTTATCTTATAGGTAGGATCAAACATTCAAAAATTTTGAGAAAAGCAAAAATATGACATGATAATCATACAAAGTGCAATTTACTTTTCTTTGAGTTTTGTATGATACACTGATCATTATTATCCTTGAAAGAATAGAGGACTGCCAGTTAAAAGAAATTTCCAAATAATGAAGGCCAGGTAGCCCATTTTATTTTCAAGCTCTCTTTGACGATGAATTTAGATGTCTGACTCACGAGCTGGGTTACCTTAGTACTGCAGAGTACTGCCCTATGAGTTTCAGGCAGCTCAGAGGTTTACTGCCCATAGAAGCACTGGAAAGCAGAACATGATCCCTTCTTCGGTGTGAATGTTTCCTAGGCTGGAAAGCATTAGGGGCCAAGGACAAAGATCACTATGGAAGCTGCAGTCTCCTGAGATGGTGGATGCCTGTAAATGGCAAAGGATATCAAGAAGGGCAACTGGCAGGGAAGACATCATCTACTCCAAGCCAGTAAGAGAAGGAAACCTGAAGAAGGTTGAGGACCTAGAGAGATGGGCTTTGGGGATAACTCAGAACCACTAGGCTTCCCCTTCCCCCAAGCAATAACCCACCTACACTACTTGCTAAGATTCTGAATCAGAACTAATTTTAAATTATCTTTTTAAAAAGAAGATTTTTGGGGGCTGGTGCTGTGGCGTAGCAGGTAAAGCCACCACCTGAAGTGCCAGCATCCCATATGGGCGCTGGTTCGAGTCCTGGCTGCTCCACTTCTGATCCAGCTCTCTGCTATGGCCTGGGAAAGCAGTTGAAGATGGCCCAAGTCCTTGGGCCCCTGCACCCACATGGGAGACCTGGAAGAAGCTCTTGGCTTCGGATCGGTCCAGCTCTGGCCATTGCGGCCAACTGGGGAGTGAACCAGAGGATAGAAGACCTCTCTCTTTTTCTCTCTCTCTCTGCCTCTGCCTGTCTGTAACTCTGCCTTTCAAATAAATAAATAAATCTTTAAAAAAATTTTTTTTCTATTTATCCAATAAATCTGTCAGAGCCAAAAAAAAAGTTTTCTTACAGTAGGTCCCAAGCAGAGGCATACCCTGCTGATCTTCTGGCTCCCAGATTCAGATTTCCTGAGTCATTCCCACTATCTTGGGAGGTTCTTTTATATCCACAGAAATAGTGAGGCTAGACAGTTCCCTGCCAGGTGAGAGATAGGACTCTTCCTTCCTAGTGGACTCTACCACAGATGGGGAGGGGTGTTGGGTTGGGGTGGTGTGGGGTCATGAAATAACATACAGGGGCCTGAGAGGGCCTACTCAAGTACCTGTACAAGCTAGCCAATTAACTGTTCATTACACAAAAATCTAGGTCAGTCCTAGAACACTGGCAATATAATTATATTTCTGTGGCATACTGCGTGCTCCAAAGAGCAATAGTAGCACAGTGATAATAATGTTGAATATTATGATTCCACTGCCTTACATTTATTGAATATACTTAACTTATTTCATTATCACATTCCATTTTCACAACCCTATGTGAGAACGGGAAGAATAAATATCCCAAAATGAAGAAAGAGGACAAGCTGGCTTAACTAGAGATTACTCCTAAAAACATTTTCTGGCATAACCAGAACCAGGATCTCTAGTGTACACCAAGGAAGCACCTAAATGGATGCATCCATTCATTAAACAAACCTCTGTCCCCTGCGTCCATGCAAAGCAGCAGATCAAGCCTAGAATTCCACAGCATAACATGGTCCTTGCCCTGGGGAAGTTCTGAGATCATGTGGAAGGTGATTCAGGTGGCATTTAGGTTGGATCTTTGAAGGGTGGGTGTCTACCAGAACCTGTACAACACACGCAGAGGTATGACTTGAAGAAGGACCAGGGTCAAGCTATTAAAAATCAGCCAACAGTTTGGGGAGCAGGCATTTGGCATAGTGGTGAAAATGATGCCCATCATCCCATATCAGAATGCCTGGGTCTGCAGTCCACTTCCACTCCTGACTCCAGGGGTCTGCTAATCCAGACCCTGGGAGGTAGCAGTGCTGGCAGTCTGGTGCCCGCCACCCACATGGGAGACCTGGACCTAGCTCCCAGACCTCAGGTATTTGGAGAATGAACCAGTGAGTGGGAGGGCTCTCTGTCTCTGTCTCTCTTTCTAATAAAACAAATCTTAAAATGTTTAGATGAGTCAACAAATCACATAAGTCATTTGCACTTTCTACTACAGGCAACAGATATTCAATGGTGTTTTTTGTTCAAAACAATAACTTTTGACTAGTCTAAAACCTCAAATGAGTCTAATTTCAAAGACAAATTCAAAAATTATTGAGCATTCACAAGATTCGCAACTATACATTATTGGGCCTATCTACACATAAATAGGTTATACACTTACTGTGCCCTCCATGTAGCAGCATTACAATGGTGTTGTCTGTGTGCTTCCTTGTTCACTGGATCCCTGTCCCTCATGTATATCAGGCACTGTATTATAAAAGAATTCTCAGTCTAGCAGAATAGAATGACACGTAACACTCAAGGTTGATAGTCTGTAATGAGTGCTATAAAACTTATTGTTAAAGAGATTTGAAAACAGATAAAGGAGCAAATAACCAGTTCATTTACTCTTCTACATATCTACCTGTATAGACAGCTTCCACCCCTTAATAATCTACTTTTACAACAAACAGTCATCAAAAATGTTTTTCTGTGAAGAAAATTTAAACAATAAAAGTAACTCAAATTCCAGGTATAGTTTTCACACAATATTTGGTTCTCTACTAACCACTATGTCTTTGTGAGAATTATGGAAAAGAAACATTACTTTAAAAAAAAAAAACAAGACTGGGATTAGAACAAATCTAGAACTGCTGGGGAAATTCTCTTCATTGAAAATGAGGAGGGGGACAGATAGGAGGATAAGCATGGAGTGATTATCTCACAATAAAGGAGATTTTACATTTTGGTGTGGATAGAGAGGCTAAAAGATCTTCCGTACCATCTCACAAATTCCAGTTTATGCTCCAAAGGCTCAATGAGAACAAAATTGAAAAAAAAAAAAAATACAATAGAGGAAACTGATTGAGTGCATCATCTATCTGATTTCATCACAGACCAGCAGGAAACATTTAACTGGCCTATGGAAATACAGAAATGTTTTTCTTTTGGCTGCCAGGCAGAAGAAACCAACTTTACTGTTTACTGTTTCTTTCCTTTTTTGAAACAAGGCACGTCCAATCAGTTTAGAAGGAAGTAAGCCACAGAATCTACAGTTTTAACAAGTTAGTAAATTTCATGATTAAGAAGCAATGTTCTGATGGTAAATTATTCAATTTTAAAGTAAACACAACTATTGAGAAAGGAACACCCACCCAAGACAATTATTTCCAAGGGTAAAGTCTCTGCCTTTCAAAGCTAAAACTCTTAATATTCACTTGGCTTACAATTACATGGATTTTAGTCATTCCTATTTTTTTAATCTGCCTAATACAAGCTCTCATTTGGAAACACCACTCCCATCAATGTTTATAAGAATGTTTTACTATTAACCTCTAACCCAATTAGTCACCAAACTGGCATCACACATTGCTATTTGGAAGCCAACTGCTTATGAAGGAAGTTAAAAAAAAAAAAAAAAACTAAATAAAAGGAGTTGGATTATGACCACTTCATTTATAGTTTTCAAAGAAGAATTCCAGGAAATCTACAGTATTCAGAGTAAAAGCAAGTTATCACATCTTGCATATACACTAGATCAGGGAGGAGGGCTATTTAAAAAATAAATAAATAGGCCCAAGTTGCCCCTCTTCCAGGCCAGCTCTCTGCTGTGGCCCGGAAAGGCAGTGGAGGATGACCCAAGTGCTTGGGCCCTGCACCCCATGGGAGACCAGGAGAAGCACCTGGCTCTTGCCTTCGGATCAGCGTGGTGCGCCGGCCACAGCACGCCGGCCGCACCGGCCATTGGAGGGTGAACCAACGGCAAAGGAAGACCTTTCTCTCTCTCTCACTGTCCACTCTGCCTGTCAAAAATAAATAAATAAATAAATAAATAAATAAATAAATATTTATGAAAGTTAAAAGGGCAGTCTACTTCCTACTATGTGCCATTTCTCCCCTTTCCTCTCCAAATACTATCTCTTGTTGATCTCAGGAATGGTCTTCAAAATATATCCAGAATATGCCATCTTCTCACACTCTCTCCACCATCACCTCTGGTCTAACCTATAGCACCTCTTGCTTGATTTACATCAATACCCTCCCAGCCATCTCCTTGGTGCTGTCGTAGTTTACTCTTTTTATTTTTTTAAAGTTTTCTTTATTTCTTTGAAAGTCAGAGTTACACAGAGAGAGGAGAAGCAGAGAGAAAGAGAGAGAGGTATTCCATCTGATGGGTCACTCCCCAATTGGCCGCATCAGCCAGAGCTATGCCGATCTGAAGCCAGGAGCCAGGAGCTTCTTCCAGGTCTCCCATGTGGGTGCAGGGGCCCAAGGACTTGGACCATCTTCTACTGCTTTCCCAGGCCATAGCAGAGAGCTGGATTGGAAGTGGAGCGCCAGGACTCGAACCAGCGCCCACCTGGGATGCTGGTGCTTCAGGTCAGGGCTTTAATCCACTGCGCCATAGCGCCGTCCCCCTAGTTTATTCTCAATACACAAGTTGGAAACATTTTGCTAAAACAGTAAGTCAGTCAAATTATGTGTCTCCTCTGCTTAAAATCCTGCAAAGGCGTCTCATCTCTCAGCAAACCAGAGTTCCTACCAGGACTCAGAAGGCCTGGCAAGCACTGGAGCCTTCTTCCCTGTCTCTGTTCTGTCTTCAACTCTCCCCTCTCACTACACTCCAGTCACACTGACTTCCTATCTGTTTCTCAATACATCAGCACGCTTCCGCTGCCATGGTCTTTATACCTGTGGCTTCCTCCGTTCAGAACACTTCTCCATACATGACACACCATCTTCACTTCCTTCAGAAATCATATTAAATGTCACTTTCTCAGGAAGGCCTTACCGGGGACAGCAATGTGGCATAGCAGGCAAAGCCTCTACCTGCAGTGCTGGCATCCCATATAAGTGCTGGTTCAAGTCCCCACTGTTCCACTTCAGATCCAGTTCTCTGCTATGGCGTGGGAAAGCAGAAGGTGCCCCAAGTGCTTGGGCCCCTGCACCTGTGTGGGAGATCTGGAAGAAGCTCCTGGCTCCTGACTTCCGATTGGCACAGTTCCAGCTGTCTGGGGAGTGAACCAGCGGATGGAAGACCTCTCTCTCTCTCTCCCTCTGCCTCTGCCTGTCTGTAACTCTGGCTTTCAAATAAATAAATAAATAAATCTTTAAAGAGAGAGAGAGAGAGAGAGAGAGAGAGAGAGAAAGAAAGAAAGAAAGAAAGAAAGAAAGAAAGCAAGCCTTATCTAATGGACTTATTTAAAAATAGCAATCCTGTCTCTCACCCTTATCACTATGTAAATGCATTACTCTATTTTTCCTCCATAGTATTTATCACCATCCAATATGTTATATAGTTAACTTATTACCTGTCTCTTACAATTGGAATATAAATTAATTCCATGAGGGCAGAGAGAGAGGTCTGCTTTGTTCCTTGCTGTAATTGCTATGCCTAGAACAGTGCCTGACGGATAACAGGTGCTCAGGCGGAATTAATTAATAATAAATGAATGAAAGCCAGACTTCCTTCTAGTTCCCCCATTCCTTTTCCATATAACTTATTTTTTAAACAAATGTATTTATTTGAAAGTCAGAGTTTGAAAGAGAGAGACAGACAGAGATCGAGATCTTCCATCCACTGGTTTACTCCTCAAATGGGCACAACGACCAGCGCTGGGCAAGGTCAGAGCCAAGAGCCAGGAGCCTCATTGGTAAATGGGCCTAAGTTCCACCATCGATGCTATATATTTATATACGATACTCTGGGATTCACTATAAGCAAAGGGACCAGTAATACCTTTAGAAAGTCACACACACACAACCATCTGAGTTAAGAATTCAAGTCACAAAAGAATTAGATCTAGGGACTTGATATGAATCATGAAGAAGTGTCTAAATTCTTGGTCAGGTGAAGCTAGAGCATCAGAACTCAGTCCCAGAGGTGGGAGTTTAGACCAGCAGTTAAGACACAATGGAGTGTGTGAGTCTCAGTCCTTGCTCTGCCCCTTATTCCAGGTTCCTGCTAACGCACAGCTTTAGAGGCAGCAGGTGACAGCTCAAGTACCTGGTGCCTGAAACCAACTGCGGAGGCCCAGATTGTTTCTGGCTATGATGGAGCTCAGCCCCAACCAACTGTGGAAATTAGGGAATAAATCAGCGCATAAGAGTTTTGTCCATCTTTCTCAAATAAAGAGACCCATTGCTCCACTTCTGATCCAGTTCTCTGCTATGGCCCGGGAAAACAGAAGACGGCCCAAGTACCAGGGCCCCTGCACCCACGTGGGAGACCCAGAAGAAGCTCCTGGCTTTGGATCGGTGCAGCTCAGGCTGTTGCGGCCAACTGGAGAGTGAACCATCGGATGGAAGACTTCTTTCTCTGTGTAACTCTGACTTTCAAATAAATAAATAAATCTTTAAAAAAAAAAAAAGAAAAAACTAAAATGCTCGGGTAATGAGAACATTTGTAGGCTTTCCTGGGAAAGTTCCTTTTCTAAGAACTATTTCATCTACCTGTTTTTCTTTCTTTTAGGGTGGGGTTGGTTGGGAAGAAGGAATTCAGGAGGTATTTCTTAAATATAACAGGTTTCTCTCTAATAGAAATTTTGCAGTGTCTTTATAGTATGCTATCAAATTTAAATTCTAAAGCCCCCTTTTCTATTTTAGAGAATATTAAAGATTTTCTGATTGAGAACAGTGATCTTTTACAAACTAAAAGGCCAGCCTTATACTCAAACATGCTTTCAAATATAAGCAGTGTTCTAAGTTTGCTTCAGACAACCCATATAGTCACGTGAGTTACAGTAAGAAAAAGTCTCAGCTAGAAAAGTCCACAGAAGCTAATACTAATGTGTTGTTCTTCCAGTGAAAAGGTTACTGACCTATCAGTAGGAGTCGTCTTTCCTGGCAGAGATGACAGATTTGCCTTGTCTTATCTACACCCCCTGCTTTGTCCCCATAATGAGCCATGGCATACGCACACAGACACATGTGCAAGACAGCTGCAAGGGGGAGTCAGGGTCCATGACCATGGGCAAGAGCAAAGCTTACCATCCCACTCAGAACCTGAACCCATGACCCACATCTCATTAGCACCTTGCTCTAAGCAACTGAGCTGCCACAAAAATCGACAGTGGCTCAAGCATGTTGTTTACAAGTGAAACAAATCAAGTTAGTCTGACAACCAATAGTTCAGGCGGCCACTAGAGAATTGCCAAACGTACACAAGAACCAATGTTGAGGGAGAGTAATGAAGATCTTGCCATCTTGTTTTGGGGAAACACCCACCCAAAGCAGTGAGCTTGGAGTGAGACAGGTCCATTTCTAACAAGGTAGTCACAGCATACTAATTAAAGACAAAGAGGAAAGGCACATCTAGAACTCCCTAAGTGATATGCACCATACTCAGCGTTTGGAACATACCTCACAGATGAAAAAGATTCAGCAAAGGACAGTTTACACTTAAGAATTATAATCTTTAAAAATGTAGAATTTGGCTGGCGCCGCGGCTCACTTGGCTAATCCTCCGCCTGCGGCGCTGGCACCCCAGGTTCTAGTCCCGGTTGGGGCGCCGGATTCTGTCCCAATTGCTCCTTTTCCAGTCCAGCTCTCTGCTGTGGCCAGGGAAGGCAGTGGAGGATGGCCCAAGTGCTTGGGTCCCTGTACCCACGTGGGAAACCAGGAGGAAGCACCTGGCTCCTGGCTTCGGATCGGCGCAGCGCGCCGGCCTTAGCAGCCATTTTGGGGGGATGAACCAACGGAAGGAAGACCTTTCTCTCTGTGTCTCTTTCTCTCTCACTGTCTAACTTTGCCTGTCAAAAAAAAAAAAATTTCATGAACTTACTGATTAAAAAAAATGTAAAGTTTAAAAATATTCATATTATAGTGACCCATATATATTGGGAAACCAATTAATCTAAAGATACAATGAAAGAAATAAAAAAAATTTTTCACAGCAAATCCACCTCTTACATGAGTATTTTCATTACTATAATTTTAGATTTCCAAGCAATCTAAAGAATCTTTCCTCTAAAAACAAATAAGCTCAGTGGACATCATTTTACATCCTGGATTTCAATGATTAACTTAAATGGAGTTATCCCACCTCAGGGTAGACAGCAATGAAGAAAAACAGAATATGATCATTTAAAAAATATATAACAAGGGCCGGTGCTGTGGCATGGTAGGCTAAATAAGCCTCTGCTTGTGGCACCAGCATCCCATAAAGGCACCAGTTCGTGTCCCGGCTGCTCCTCCTCTTCCAATCCACCTCTCTACTTATGGCCTGGGAAAGCAGTGGAAGATGGCCCAAGTGCTTAGGCCCCTATATCCATGTGGGAGACCTAGAAGAAGCTCCTGGCTCTTGGCTTTCAATTGGCCCAGCTCTAGCAATTGCGGCAATTTAGAGAGTGAATCAGCGAATGGAAGACCTCTCTCTCTGTAACTTTGACTCAAATAAACTATTTAAAAACATAGCGGATGGAGCCGCCGCCTACAGTGCCAATGTCCTATATGGGCGCCAGTTCGAGTCCCTGCTGTTCCACTTCTGATCCAGCTCTCTGCTATGGCCTGGGAAAGCAGTAGAAGATGGCCCAAGTCTGTAGGCCCCTGCACCCGCATGGGAAGACCCAGAAGAAGCTCCCGGCTTCAGATCAACAGAGCTCAGGCCATTGTGGCCAACTGAAGAGTGAACCAGCAGATGGAAGATCTCTCTCTCTCTCTCTTTCTCTCTTTCTCTCTCTCTCTTTGCCTCTCCTTCTCTCTCTGTGTAACTCTTTATTTGAAAGATAAATAAATCTTTACAAAGAAAAAAACTTATGTATACACACACACACATATATGTAAAATAAATCTCTCTTTGGGGGATGAAACTTGTGAACAGAGAAGAAATATCAAATTGGAAAATCCCCAATTTGATCAGTCACTCAAGCAACAGATAGTTGTAGAGAAGGAATTACCACTTACCATTGCAGTAAATGTTGTATAAGATGGATAAGAAATATAAGATGAGGACTTCACCCACAAAGATTATGACCTGATTGAAAATATATTCTTAAAAGGTAAAGAATCCAACTGAAATACTCAATTACTCAATTTGGGCAGTAAATGCTGGAAGTATTCTTCTACTTATAGCTAGATTGATTCACATCAATCCTCCTGCTGAAAACATTTTGAAAAGCTGAACAATATATTTAAATATGTCTACTTGAAAGTATCAAACAGCTAACAAGAGAGGGATGAATCATCATCAGTCAACAACTGGTAAGGAATGGAGGCTAGAGAGATAAGCCCAACACTTGGGAGTCATTTGCATCCCAAAGTTATTTACCAATCCATGATGAGAAGCTGAAACGAAACTTTCTCGGCCTCTGAGGACTAAGAAGGTAGGATTACTGGAAGGCCAACCTCTCTAGAAAACAGGCAACACACAGGCGGAAAGCAAGGTATACTGTACATAACCAGCTAACACACACATTTACAGCTTAACTCACAACACCTCAATTAAGAACCTGGCTAACTCCATCAGAAAACTTTAGACCTCAAATTATTTCTATAAATACTATTTCAAAACCATCCAGTATATAACTGGGCAAAGGAAAACCAAAAGCCACAAGTCAGAACCAGCAGAAAGAACAAACTATAGAACCAGGCCCAAAGACTTCAGATATTGAAAACGTAGGCGGGCCAGCGCCGCGGCTCACTAGGCTAATCCTCCGCCTAGCGGTGCCAGCACCCCAGGTTCTAGTCCCGGTTGGGGCGCCGGATTCTGTCCCAGTTGCTCCTCTTCCAGGCCAGCTCTCTGCTGTGGCCCGGAAAGGCAGTGGAGGATGGCCCAAGTGCTTGGGCCCTGCACCCCATGGGAGACCAGGAGAAGCACCTGGCTCCTGCCTTCGGATCAGCGCAGTGTGCCGGCCACAGCGCGCCGGCCGCACGGGCCATTGGAGGGTGAACCAACGGCAAAGGAAGACCTTTCTCTTTGTCTCTCTCTCTCTCACTGTCCACTCTGCCTGTCCAAAAAAATTATATATAGGCAGAGTTTAAAACTACCATATTTAATATATTCAAAAAGATTTTTAAAAACTTAAAGGTCTTTAGTGGAAACTAAAATGTGAGAAATCTGGAAAATAACTTTAAACCTCTCTAACTGGAGATGGACAATTGGCAGAGTAGTTAGGACATTGCTTGGACACCTGCCTCAGGTATTGGAGTGCCTCGGTTCAAATCTCAGTTCTGCTTCAATTCCAGGTTCCTGACAATTGCACCCTGGGAGGCAGCAGCTGATGGTTCATATGTATTTGGGTCTCTGGCACACATACACTGGAGACCTAGATTGAGCTCCTGCTCTCTGGCTTTGGCCTGATCTATCCTAGCTGTTGCAGGTACTCAGAGAAGGAATCAACAGACAAAAGGCATCTCTCTTTCTCTCTCTCTCTCTCTCCCTTACAAGGAAAATAAAAAAATAAATAGCACTTTATCAAACTTGAAAACTGAAATTTACATTAACTAAAAATGGGATCTAAAAGATTTTTTTTAATTTATTTTATATATTTGAAAGAGTTACAGAGAGAGCTAGAGACAGAGAGAGTAGTCTTCCAACCACTGGTTCACTCCCCAGATGGCCAGAATAGCCAGAGCTGAGCCAATCCGAAGCCAGGAGCCAGGAGCTTCTTCTGGTCTCCCATGTGGGTGCAGGGGCCCAAGCACTTGGGCCATCCTCTGCTGCTTTCCCAGACACATTAGCAGGGAGCTGGATTGGAAGTGGAGCAGCCAGGAATTGAACTGGCGCCGGTACGGGATGCCAGCGCTGCAGGGCGGGGCTTTAACCCATTGCATCACAGCACTGGCCCCATAAAGAATGATTTTAATGGTAGATTAAATACAGTAAGAGAAACAAGTAGAAATTATTCTGAGAAAGCTGAGAGAGAGAAAAGGTTGAAAGACAAAGGAAGAATCAAGAACTTTAATAGATTCCAGGAAACTAAGAAGAAACAACAACTAAAGTCAATGTGGAATCCTGCATTGGATTCCAGGGCAGAAAAAAAAATAACAGTGGATGGAAAACTGGTGAAAGTCAAACAAGGGCAATAGTTTAGTAAACAGTATTTCACCAGTGAATTTCCTGATAATTTTTTTTTGAAAACTCTATTATGGTTATGAAGTAGCTAACATTAGGGAAAGTTAAGCAAGAGTACATAAATATCACACCATTATTGCAACTTTTAAGCCAACCTAAAATCATTTAGATGGGGCTGGTATTGTGGCATAGCAGGTAAAGCTACTGCCTGCAGTCAGCATTCAGTATGGTCACCATACTAATCCAGCTCCCTGATAATGTGCCTGGGAAAGCAGCAGAAGATGGCCTAAGTGCTTGGACCCCTGCCCCAACGTGGGAGATCAAGACGGAGTTCCTGGCTCTGGTGTCTGCCTGGCCCAGTCCCAGCTTACATGGTCATTTGGGGAGTGAATCAGTGGATGGAAGATCTGTCTCTGTATCTGTCTCTATCTCTCTCTCTTTAATTCTGCCTTTCAATTAAATAAGTGCTTAAAAACTTTTTTTCAAGGACAAATAGAATTGAGATGTAATACTTTTTCCATGAACTTTATGAAGCCTCATCATACATACTTACTAATTTGATTTTGTCAAATTGTAGAAATGTCACAAAGAAATGTCCAGTTTTAAACAAAGTTCACAAGTTATATAATGTAAACAAACAACATGAAGGGTCAGAGGAACCACTGTCATTATCTGTAGCATCTGAATTTTTGCTAAGGATTAATTCATGTATACATGCATCAAGTTTAATTAAGAATAAAGCCAAGCAAGTAAGTTGTATACGAAGTAAATTTAATACACTTGCAAACACATCTATGGCTAGTGTAGTTAATAAAGATAAATGACTCCAGCCACTACTAGAAGCATTCTCTGGATTATTTGAAACTTGGTGAAATACAGGAGAATATGTAAATCATAACACGTATTATTCAACACTACTGGGCAGACATTTCATTCCAACACATCAATGCCATGAAACTATTCTCTCTGTAGTACACTGTACCATACCATGGAATAGAACAGCAAAGTAAGTCAAGGACAGAACTGCAGAGATTCTACAAGTACAAATGTGGGAGAAAGTAGGTTTAACAATTCCAATAAATGAAACACTCACGAAAAAAAAAGATAAGAGTGAAAATGCTAAAGTAATCTACAAGTTACCATTAAAGCATTATGACATCTCTCAAGGCTACTACAGTGGCAACACAAGCATAACAATTATGGGTTTTGAGTATCGTCATCACAAGTAAGAAGTGAATTTTAGGGCCAGTGCTGTGACACAGTAGGTTAATTCTCCACCTGTGGTGGCAGCATCCCATGTGGGTACCGGTTCTAGTCCCCGCTGCTCCCCTACTGATCCAGCTCTCTGCTATGGCCTGGAAAAGCAGTGAACAGCCCATGAATGCCATGGCTTAATCTGCCATGGCACACACCCATCTTGGGAGACCTGGAAGATCCTGGCTCCTGGCTTCAACCTGGCCCAGCTCTGGCCCTTGAAGCCATTTGAGGAGTGAACCAATGGGTGGAAGATCTCTCTTTCTCTATCTATCCTTCTCTCTCTCTGTAACTCTGCCTTTCAAATAAATAAAATAAATCATAAAAAAAAGGCAAGTTGTAATGAAAACTGCATTTTTAAAAGATGCTTTCTCTGCCTTTATGGAAACATTATAAACTAGTCTTTGAAAACAAAATAGAATGTGTCAACAGAAAAAACATCAATTTGCACCGAGTATACTGGCATCATATTTAAACCACTAAAGGCCTTTTAAATTCTGGAATTCAAAAAAAGAAGGCTCATTATTAGAAATTCCTAATTTCTTGAGCCAGCTGCTTGGAAAAGTTGCCAAGTTTGGCAAAATTCCCCTACTCATTAAGATCTTAAATTTTCCAGAAGAAATAAATTGTTTTAACCTTTGCAGTAAATAAGAATTAAATCTGATACATATTAAATTAACTAAATCCATATTATTTCTAAGTATCTAATGTTGAAAAAATTATGTTGAAAGCTACTCACATTAACAATTCTTCCATATAAAAAGAATTAATTTCAGTAAGATTGAATTTTACTTCTTATATTTGGTGAGAACAGCGTCTGTTTTCTATCCCAGGACTTTTAATTTGGGATTAACTAATTATACACACTTTGAAACAGTAATGAAGCACAGTGATATACTGTGTGAACAAAATGCTACAGAGCTGCTAAATAAACACTAAGGCTCGGGTAAGGCTAAGGACAGGTCTACTTAGACAAGGGCACTCAGCATAACCTTCCAAAGGAGAAGGCTTGGGTGACAGATCCCCTGCAGGTCCCGTTGCTCTGCATCTCTGGAAGCCTATCTGTTATAGGCCTTGGGCATACACGTTTTCTTTCATCTCTGTGCGTCTCTCAAAAGGACAAATTTCTCAAATGCAAATTGCTGCTGGACTAACACTAGGTTATGTACTTCTTAGCAAGACCCAAATCCAATTTGACCTTTGTGAACTATAGAAGCACTAAACATTTATGAGAGTATTTTAAAATGTATTTTGAAGCTTATCAGGGGGATGCTTAACTTCAGGTTTCCCCAACATGTGATTTCTGCATAGTTATACAACATATATAAAAGATGTTTTACCAAACCTCCCCCCTCAACTAATCAAACCCATTTTCCCTTTCTTCAGGCCCTAAATTCAAGATACACTTCACTTGACACTTTATATATGTCCTGCATTATCCTATAACTGCCATTTACAGTTAGATCCATTTTTTGCAATTTGCTAAAAATCCAATCAATGGCAACAAGGACACTCTGCTTTCAAAAGACATATTCCTGGCCAGCGCTGTGGCAGAGCAGTGGGTAAGGCCTCCACCTGCAGTGCTGGCATCCCAAATGGGTGCCTGTTTGAGTCCCAGCTGCTCCACTTCCAATCCACCTCCCTGCTAAAGTGACTGGGAAGGAAGCGGAAGTGCTTGGCTCCCTGCACCCACATGGGAGACCCGGATGAAGCTCCTGGCTCCTGGTTTCAGACTGGCCCAGCTGCGGCCGATGCAGCCATATGGAGAATTAACCAGTGGATGTAAGATCTCTCTCTCTGCCTTTCAAATAAATAAATAAATCTCTTTAAAAAGAAGAAGAAATAATAGCCAGCTGCTGGCTCTCAAGGAGCTATACCTACCAGCCCAACACAAAGGAACACCACTGCTCTTCTCTAACTTAAGGACAGACATCAGGTACAACATAAAACCTACATGAGTAATTAACCAAACTTGATAGTAATTAGCAAGTGTTATGGAATAAGAAATGAAGTAAAATGTCCCAATATGCATAAAAACTCCAGGACTATGTAAAATGTCCTCCATTATACCTGTGATTTTGAAAGCCTAAAAACAATATAGTTGCCCACAAAATAAACTATATTCCCACCTGTTAAAACTGATGTTAAACAGAGAGGAAACAGGAGAAAGCAAAATGCTCACATAACGAATAATCTTTCTATAATACTGAAAGAAAGCTTAAATAAAAAAAAAAACACAGATGAACTTCTGCATCAATAGATTCACAACATGGGAAGTTAGATATTACATGATTATTTATTAGAAGATTAACTGTAAGGTTAGAATTCCTCTTCCAAGTATACACTTCAACTTTCAAACATACAGTATATATGTAAGACAGCCAATCAACACTCCTAAGCAGCCTAGAAACTAGGATATCTGTAGATTAAATTTGCCAGCCATTAAAGAAATACTTAAAAGGAAATCTAAAAGTCTAAAAGTTCCTTTTAATATCAAAGAGAATAGGGTATAATTTTTGAAAATGGCAGAATGTTTCTTAAAAATAAATTCCATGCGTTATATTTTCTCCAAATCATGAACATACTTCAGTAATAGAAACTGTATCAAAATATTTACAAGAAAAAACTTAAAATGTAACTCCAAATATTATAAAATGATATATTTTTAATGAGAAGGAAGTCAAAGAAGAAATTAAGAAAAACCAACAAGGCATATGTTTGGCATGGCAGTTAAGATGTTGCTTGGAACATCTGCATCCCATATGTGAGCTCCTGAGTTCAAGTGCTGCCTCCACTTCTCATTCCAGCTTCCTGCTAAAGTGCACCTTGGGAGACAGCAGATGACATTTCAAGTACCACCACCCACAGTGGGACATCTGAATTGAATTTCAAGCTATTGGCTTTGGCTTGGCCTATCCCTAGTTGTTGCAGCCATTTGGTAAGTGAACCAGCAGATGGAGCATCTCTCTCTCTCTGTCTCTCAAATAAAGTGAAAATTAATAATAAATAAGAGGGGCTGTTGCTGTGGCGCAGGGTGTTAAGTCGCTGCCTGCAGTGCCAGTATCCCTGGCAGCTCCACTTCAGATCCAGCTCTCTGCTAACGTGCATGGGAAAGCAGCAGAGGATGGCCCCAGGACTTGGGCCCCTGAACCCCATGTGCAAAACCCAGAAGAAGCTCCTAACTCCTGACTTCAGCCTGGCCCAGCCCCATTGGTTGTGGTCATTTAGGGAGTGAACCAGCGGATGAAAGACCTTTTTCTATGTCTCTCCTAGTTGTATGTACCTCTTTCAAATAAATAAATAAATTAAATAACATAATAATAAATAAGAGCATAAACTCCAAAGGAATGCAAACAGTTTTATCAAATATTCTCATACATAGCATACTCTGCTAGGCTACCCAGGGAAATCAAAGGAAAAAAATTACTTTGAGGATCTTAAAGGAAAGATGTTTCACAATACTCAATCTCAAAATACATTTTTAAAAAGTATATTCTTTCAAGAAAGAAGAAAAATATATAAGATACACTTCTCTATCAAGAATCAAAGAAAAAAATTTTTTGAAAAGGCAAAGGAGCCTCAATAAACACCTTCAACCCAGGATCAGAAAAGAAATGTAAGACAGCACTGAGCTTCCGGATATGTACTTACTCCACGCCTTCTTCCCAAAAAAGCTGGGGGTACTATCTACTTTATAGGAGTTTAGAGTTTCTAGGTGTAGAAAAACTTCCTCTCAAACCCAAAAGGAATTACCAGGGAGGCTGCAGATCTATGGTCCATTATGTTGGAAAATCAGATACTAATGGAGAACAAATGAAGATAAACACCATAATAAAGGAAAAGGGGGAATGGGGCAGCATGGGGAGGGGGCAAGAGGAGGGAAAGGAAGAGAAAAGACACAAGAGAAGAAGGGAAAAGAAGAAGGGAACTTAAATCAAGAAAATACTATACTTACTCAGCAAAAACTTTTAGAAATAATTAAAAGATTATTTCTTGGCTGTCATCGAGGCAGGGTGGGTTAAGCCACTGCCTGCCAACAGTGGCATCCCATATGGGTGCCAGATCAAATACCAGCTGTTCCACTTCCAATCCAGCTCCCTGCTAGCGTGCCTAGGAAAGCAGCAGAAGATGGCCCAAGTGCTTGTGTCTCTGCCCCCTACATGGGAGACACAGATTAAGTTCCCAGCTCTTGGCTTCAGCCTGGCTTAGCCCTGGCTGTTGAGGCCATTAGGAAAGTGAACCAGTGAATGGAAGATCTCTCTCTCTCTCTCTCCTTTTAACTCTTTCAAATACACACACACACACACACACACACACACACACACACATATATATATAGCACTAAATACTTATTTGGAAGTGAGGGAAAAAATTAAAAAAAAAAAAAAAAAAGATGTTGGAGTCCAGTTTCTACAAGGTCAACCCAAATCCAAGAAGTTCTGTCTACAGAAAACAATTATTTTGCAAGACCAAGGGGATAACTCTAAAACTACTTTTAGGAAAAGTCTTTGCCTTTAGGTTTATTTTATATTTTTACAATGTTATTTAATATCTCAAACATAGAACAGAGAGAGGGAGAGAGACACAGATCTTCCACCTGCTGGTTCACTCTCCAAATGGCTCCAACACCCAGGTCTAGGCTAGGCCAAACCCAGGAACTCTATCTGGGTCTCCCATATGGGTGGCAAGGGCCCAAGCACTTGGGCCATCTTGAACTACCTTCCCAGGAGCATTAGCTGGGAACCAGATGGGAAGCAGAGAAGCCAGGACTCAAACCCACCCTCTCATAGGGAATGCCATCGTCATAAACAGTGGCTTAATTCACACCACAAAGCCAGCCCAGCCCTTACTTACCTTTTAATAAGGCCAAGGTGACCACCTCTTACCATTACTTCTCAGATTTCTTATGTCCCCACTGCTTACTTTCTCCCTAATATCTTCACATGTAGACATGTGGATATTGTGATTAAGTAATCTTATTTCAGAGACCAAACAGAGAGAGAAGGAAGAGAATGATTGATTTAGAGTTGATTTAGGCCAAGGCAAAATTCGAGCTGTAATAGGCCAAGTTCCTGGGGCCTACTAGAATAAAACTAAACATAAAGCAACAAAAGCTTTATTTTTATATATATATATATATATATATATATATATATATAAATATATATATAATGCTATACAGATAAGCATAAATATGCTATAGAAGCACTAAACATTTATGAGTATTTTAAAATGTATTTTGAGGCATATATATAATAAAGCATATATATTCTATAGCACATATATGCTTATATATACACATATATATGACAAAAAAGGAATTAATAACTTACATTAGCATTTAATTGATGAATCAAGAGGATTATATGAAGCTGGCCTACATAAAACTGCTACTTTTTTAGATCAAAAATGTTCAATTATCGTAACTTTCACAATGTTTTACATTAGAGAAGCCTCCATGAAGCAAATGGCTGACTTATTCAGTGTGACTGCACTGGAAAGCACCAGAATGAATGGAAGGTTTAAGCTCACCACGAAGGCATGGGCACTTCTGAAAGACAGACTAGCCCAATCAGGAACTGGAGGTGTGTGAAGAGGATGGGATAAACCCTTCTTAAGTGCTTTCCTATACTGAATGATCTCTAAGACCCTTCTCAAAATGCCCTTCAAATTACTGTCTATCAAATCTCAGCAAATTCTGGTAGCTTTGGTTGGTTCTGTCTGTAGTAAGTACAGAGAAGACAAGTAGATTTGAAGGATTACATCTTAAAAAGAGAATGGGATGAAAAATTCAGGAAGGCAAGAAAAGACCATTTCTACTACCTGTAGCCCACCCTTCTTAGAACCTAGGCCTTAGAGAAAGCCAAGACACTGTGGCAAAAAATGGCCTACATGAAAGATCTCTGTGAATGAGATCCCAGTGGAAACAATGGGCCATCAAAGAAGAAGGTACCTTTCTCTGGAGGGAGGAGACAACTCCACTTTGCTTATGGACTTGTCTAAATACTCGACGTCTAAATACTGGACGGAGTCTGGGGACTCAAAAAGCTTCCATAGCCTTGGCAGCTCAGGACAAGAGCCTCACGTGATCACTGACATCATAAATAAGAGTGTCAATTTGGGGGGCGGGGGGGGCAGGCAGAGTGGACAATGAGAGAAAGACAGAGAGAAAAGTCTTCCTTTGCCGTTGGTTCACCCTCCAATGGCTGCCGCGGCCGGCACACCGCGCTGATCTGATGGCAGGAGCCAGGTACTTCTCCTGGTCTCCCATGGGGTGCAGGGCCCAAGCACTTGGGCCATCCTCCACTGCACTCCCTGGCCACAGCAGAGAGCTGGCCTGGAAGAGGGGCAACCGGGACAGAATCCGGCGCCCCGGCCGGGACTAGAACCCGGTGTGCCGGTGCCACAAGGCGGAGGATTAGCCTAGTGAGCCGCGGCGCTGGCCAAGAGTATCAATTGTTAAATCAACAACAGGAGTCACTGTGCACTTGCTCCCCATGTAGGACCTCTGTCCTTAATGTGTTGTACTATGGGAATTAATGGTAAAGCTAGTCTTCAAACAGTACTTTATACTTCGTGTGTTTGTGTGGGTGCAAACTGTTGAAATCTTTACTTAGCATACAGTTGGTCTTCTGTATATAAAAATAATTAAAAATGAATCTTAACAAAGAATGGGATGGGAGAGGGAATAGGAGGTGGGACAGGAGTGGGGGTGGGAGGGTAGATATGGGGGGGAAGAACAGCTATATTCCAAAAGCTGAACCTATGAAATTTATATTTATTTAATAAAAGCTTTATATATAAAAAAAAAGAAAAAAGAACCTAGGCCTTGATCACAGTGGAATCTTAACCAGACTGAGGGATACAGTCACGTGCCATAAATCTAAAGGAAGCCATTGTTACATCACTTAAAGGCAGTAAATGGGTCCGGGAAAGTCATACTAAGCTACACTGAAACTACAAAACTGCAACCAGGGAGGTACAGGGACAGACCACTGGGGACAGACAGAGTGGAGGGCTCCCCAGTGGCTGAGGCTCCAGAGCAGGCCCAGCAGAAGCAGAAGACGGCGCGTGCAGCTGGAACAGGGAGTCTGGGGTGATAGTCAGGAAAAGGACTAAGGGCTCGACTGAAGCACCTTATTGCGAAGCTCAAGTTTACACAAAGAAGCTTGTTCGCTCTAGTCTTTTAAGTATACGTTACAGATGAAATGGAAGACCAAAGTACAAAAACAGATAATTTCAAATTAAGTAAAGGGGTGGAAATGGTCATTTTCTTCACTTCCTGAATCTCTCTTGTCCTATTCTGTTTTCAAGATATATTCCTTCAAACTGACCTGGCTTTTCTACTCACTACAGACAGAACCAGTCAAAGCCACCAGAATGTGCTGAGAGTAAATGCACATGTTTGAAAAATCACAATATTTAGGATCCAGAACAACAACAACAACAACAAAACCTACAGTTTTTGATTAATCAATTGTTGCTCCAATTTTTCAGATCAGATTGTGCCACATTTCTCTCATAATAGTCTATAAACCATTATTTTAAAGTCTCATTTTATTAAGCCAATTTTTTCTACATAATTCTCCATCACAAGATCATCAGACTGTGTCCACCTAGCATTTCCTCTTAATGAAAATATATGCCACAGCTCAGACGTGACAAGAGGAATGACGGTAGACATCTTCGGGCAGTTACAAACAAGACAGTAGCATTTCAAGGAATAAACAGAAGGGGTCTACCAAGAATGCAGACAAATGATAAAACTGTGTGGAAAACTTAAAACTACCAATAAACTGATTAAGATTCAGTCAGCTTTTTATTACCACCCCACACTGGCAATTCTAACTCCTGGCCTGCTGGGGTGACAGCTCCCACCATAGCCTCATTCTCCGTCGTCCACCACAATGCTCAGCATCACATTAAATGCTTCCCACCACCACCCCTTCACCCACATTTTACAGAGAGGAAAACAGAGGCTCAAGGAGACTCAGTTAAATGGAGAAATGGTGCTGACCCAAGGCAGCCTGATTTCCAAATTTCCAAGTTTGCATGTTTAACCGACAAACTATAATCAATCAAGGAAAATGAGCAAAAGGCAGCAGAAACCCTCACTTTGACTCAGCAGAGACAGTCAATGGCTGGGTTTGGATGTCACCTTCCATTAGCTACCTCCTACATTTTCCATCAGTCAACCAACAACTGACTGCCTACAGCTAAGAGACATTTTTTACTTATTAATTTACTGCCCAAATTTGACAGTTTCCCTAGAGAGCAGGTAGGTTAATTCTGCCGCACACCTAGTCACTCTGGCCTGAGGCAAAGATCTCTCACACGGACAGGCAACCATAAAAATCTACCCCATGAACACATTTTGAGCTCCTTGGTGTTCACTTTAATGGGCAAAGACAGCTATGTTTTCATGTACTGTCAAAATTCCAATAATAGAATTTTTCCTTAATTGCTTTAATTTTAGACTATGCCTTTTACTGGAAGTCATCATATTGAAATAATGCAGTAAATAAATATTTAAGTAATGAACAAAGGGTGATGTGACCTAACAGGTTAAGCCACTACCTGGAGCACTAGCATCCCACAAGAATAGTTCAAGTCCTCTTTGGATCCAGCTCCCTGCTAATGCCTGGGAAACTAGTGGAAGATGGTCCAAGTGCTCGGGCCCCTGCACCCATGTGGGAGACCCGGAAGAAGCTCCTGGCTTTGGCCTGGCCTGGGCCCTGGCTGTTGCGGCCATTTGGGTAGTGAACCAGCAGATAGAAGGTTCTCCCAGTCTCTCCCTCTCACTCTCTCTCCGCCCCACCCCTGTAACTCTGCCTTTCAAAATAAAGAAATCTTTCTAAAAAAGAAAAGGAACAAATATATTTCATTATAATTTTAATAGTACAAACAACATTTTCTCTCCCTAGTTTCTCTATCTAGTAAATACAATTTTAAGTCATAATTTTCAAAATTCCACTGAAGGTAGAATTGCTCTCACGATCTAAAATCCTTAGACTATAAAACTGCCAACAGAGGTCACTGTTGTGACCCTGGAAGTGACAGTGAAGAACTTCCCCCATATCCCAATCCCAACTACTAAAGGGGGAAAGATCAGAGAAGTAAAATTGCCTTCACAAATTGATACTTTTTAAAAACAAATTATTTTACTTATTTGAAAGGCAGAGTTGGAGAGGGAGAGAATCTTTTATCCACTAGTTCACTCCCCAAATGGCCACAATGGCTAGGGCTAGACCAGATCAAAACCAGAAGTCAGGAGTTTCTTCAGGTTCTCCCACGACTGTGGAGGGACCCAAGCACTTGGGCCATCTTCCACTGCTTGTTCCCATGCCATTAGCAGGGAGATGGATCAGAGTGGAGCAGACAGGACTTCAACCAGCGCACAAATGGGATGCTGGCATCACAGGCAGCAGCTTTAGCCTTTACACCACAACACCAGCCCCACAAATTCATACTTTAAAATCAACACGTACTAAATATGAGTAGACCTGTGTAGTTACTCTGTGAAATAACTTCCAAGCCTAGACATCCAGGTAAGACTGGATGTACTAACATAGCTATTAAAAAAAAAAAAAAAAAAAAAGGTACCAACAGACAGCATTTCCAGAGTAATGTAAGGGTGGCAGGCAGAATTCTAAGATGGTCTCCAAGATCTTGGCCCCTGGTACATATATACTGTTTAATCCCCTCCCTTGGAACGTGGAAAGACCAGGCTTTTAGAGGGTCAAAGATTGGAAAGACTGGAATTTTGAAAGTGATTATCTGGGTGACTACAAAGAAGCAAAATGCTAGGTTACAGAGAAGATCAAGTGGCAAGGTAGCCTCTGGGAGCAGAGGACCTCAGTCCTATAGTTCTGTAGACCAAAAACCACAGACACTGAATTCTGCCACCAACCAGTGAGCTTGGAAGAGAAACTTGAGCCTCAAATGAGACCACAGCCGGAAGTGACACTTGATTTCAACCTAGTGAGCCCTGGCTTATAAATAAAAAGCTGTTTTCAGCCACACTGTTGTGACTGTTTGTTACACATGGTGAGTCTCCAACTAAGCTTACAAGTGCCCCTCTGAACAGTACGCAGCGCATAGGGAAGGCCATCCCCCATCAGACAGGTAGGCGTTTGAGGCTGTTAAAAGCTATATTCATCTAACTCGCATTGTTTAGACGCCAAGCTCACTAAGACAAGCTTAGCTAACCTATATAGGTCTGCCTTCAGTGACGTAAGGTACTGAGCATCCAAACCAAGTATCTCAGTATGTGGGACAATTGACTCTCAAGCAAACAGACAAATAAATATACTGGCCTCTTGACTCCATAACCAGTTTCTTCAGCTAGATAATGTGAGTCTGCCCCTGAGAGAGCTGTCTTTGATATCTGGAGAAAATCAAGTTAAAAATCTGACAAAGTTAACAATTAGCCAGACCCTGTACAATATTACTTTCCTGTTGCCACAAAAAGCAGCTTAAAACAACATCCATTTACTAGCTCACAGTTCTGTGGGCCAAAAACCCAGGCAGGCATAGCTGAGTTCTTTGCTAAGCATCTCAGGCAAAATTAAGGTGTTGGGCCAGGCAGTGGTCTCATCTGGAGATTCTTAGGAAGAATCCACTTTCAAGTTCATGTGGGTTGTTGGCAGAATTCAGTTCCAGTAGTCAGTTGTAGGTCCGAGGTCTCCATTACTTTGCTGGCTGTCAGCTGGGGCTCATTCTCAAGTTAATCGAGCCTACCCACATGCCTTGTTATATGGTCCCTGCCATCTTCTCACTACCACTACATTGAATCAAATCTTACTCATGCTTTGGTTCGCCCTTTCTTCCTACCGCCTGGAGAAAACTTTTTAATATCATATGCCAATCCAAGTAATCACAGGAGTGCTATCTCAACACAGTTAAGTTTCACTTACACTCAAAGCAGAAGGGACCACACAAAGGCAAGGGAGATTTTGTCTGAGAATTCTGCCAACCATACTGGAATGGGGCAAATCCAACAAGGAAATGAATGCCACCCTGGGAGGGCTCCTAAAAAAGAAGAACCAGCAAACTTCCTACAAGAGACACCCCAAACACTACATGTGTTATCAAAATTACCACCAACCTTAAAGCAATGTGGACATTCCCCTGCTCCTGCCCTATATCCTTAGTGTTACATATTGTACTTTTTCTACTTCTGAACTGGAACCTTATCAATGCATTTCATGTATTCACAGAAATCAAGTGTCACAGAATTAAGCAAATAGCATAGACCACACACTTGCTAAACTTAGAGACACCATATTAAGTACAGTGAAAAATGGAAATAATATTAACTTCTCTCAAAGGAGTTGATAAATAATGCAAGCCAAAGAGAAGATAACATAAAGTGATTAATGATGCCACATTTAATATTAGCCAAAAGGCTGAGAATTAATAAAATATTTACAACAAAATGTTCAGTTTTTAAAACAGGTTTACCAGCCAGAATAATACTAAAAGAATCACTGGTAACATGATATGAAATAGATATGAAGATCTTTAAAATATTACTCTGTGATTATTCTAGATTTTGAGGGTATTTAATGTAAACACAGTTTTAATGTTATCAACAAAAATTACATTACAGGAAATACAACAACATGGCTAACTATTTGAGTAGTGAGATTACAAGAGATTTTAATTACATTTTAATTAGTTTTCTTATTTTCTAATTTTTCCAGTAAGCATATGGGACTTTGATAACCATTTATATTGGCAAGTCATGGTATGTGCCCCCAACAAATCTTTCTTTCAGATCAAAAACTTCCCTGTCCACAGGCCCCTGCTCTGGAAAGCACAGTTCGGACATGGCACCAAAGATCATTTGAGTCACTCTAACCCAGCTACCTAGAATCTGTACAAGAAAACAATCCTGTTAATATCGAGAACTAGAGCTAAAAGAATGCAAAGACCTGAAACTATAAAGGGCTCCACCAAACTGGATGGCATGAGAGAACAGAAATGAAGCGCACCCAGAAGCTATGTGGTGGGGGGATACAGAGAGAAAAATCAACAGAAGAAAAGAAGAGCAGAGCAGTCTACATGCAGAGGAAGACAAAGACCAGGCAGGGTGAGAGCAAGGAGATGGACAAATGGACAGGATGATGGATGGCTGACTGGACAGAAGCACAGAGACAGCCAGAGCAAGCACCCAGTTCGTATAGTACTTTTTTGATTCCGGCCTCTTTAAAAAAAAAAAAAAGTTCTATTTATTCAGATTTATTCATTTATTTGAAAGGGAGAGAGAAAGAGAGAGTGAGAGAGAAAGGGAGAGAAATGTTCTATCTGCTGGCTCACTCCCCAAATGCCTACAACACCCAGGGTTCAGCCCGGCAAAAGCCAGGAGCCAGGAGCTCCATCCGGGTCTCCTCTCACACAGGGGTGGCAGAAACCCAAGACTTGAACCATTATCCGCTGCCTCCAGGTGCATTAGCAGGAAGCTGGATCTGAGCACAAAAGGGACTTGATCTGAGCACTCCGTTATAGGATATGTAACATCCCAAGCAGTGGCTTAACCTGCTGTGCTATAATGTCAAACTCTGACCAGCTCCCTTTTCAAAAACATTTTATATAATCATTTTTGAGAGGCAGAAAGCTAGAGACAGAGCCAAAGGCTAAGAACTAGAAAAAGAGAGCTCCAGTCCATAAGTGCACTCCCCAGATGTCCACAATAGCTAAGGCTTCAGTCAGCAGGCAGGAAAACGCAACATAGGTCTCCTATGTGGGTAGTGGGGATGCAGTTACTTGAGCCATCACCACATCCTCCCAAGGTCTATTTTAGCAGAAAGGTGCTAGAGTAGAGAATTGAACTCAAGTACTGAATGCCCTCTTGAAAAGTAAATTTTTTTTAAGATTTATTTTTACTTATTTGAAAGGCAGTTATAGAGAGAGTAAGAGACAGAGAGAGAGATCTTTCCACCTGCTGGTTCACTCCCCAAATGGCAGCAAGGGGCCAGGCTGGAGGCAGGAGCCAGGAGCTTCATCTGGGTCTCCCACGTGGGTGCAGGGGCCCAAGCACTTGGGTCATGTTCTGTTGCTTTCCCAGCCTATCAGCAGGGGGCTGGATCAGATGTGGAGCAGCCAGTAATCAACCCCATAGAGGATGCAGGTGCCATGGGTGGTGGTTTTATCCACTATGCCACCCAAGAAGTAATGTTTTTAATGTCATATTAATTAGGATAATTTTGGGCCAGTGCTGCGGCTTACTAGGCTAATCCTCCACCTTGCGGGGCCGGCACACCGGGTTCTAGTCCCGGTCAGGGCGCCGGATTCTGTTCCAGTTGCCCCTCTTCCAGGCCAGCTGGAGTGCAGTGGAGGATGGCCCGAGTACTTGGGCCCTGCACCCCATGGGAGACCAGGATAAGCACCTGGCTCCTGGCTTCGGATCAGTGCTGCGCGCCGGCCGCGGCGGCCATTGGAGGGTGAACCAACGGCAAAGGAAGACCTTTCTCTCTGTCTCTCTCTCTCACTGTCCACTCTGCCTGTCAAAAACAAACAAACAAAAAAAAATTAGGATAATTTTGGCTGAAAGGAAAAGAAAATCATTCAAAAAGGGATGGGGGGTGGGGCGTAGGGGTGGGGTGGCACAGCAAAGGGCAATTAGCCTAGCAGTTAAGACACCCCCTTATCTAAGAACAGAGTACCTGGATTCAATTCCCTGTTCTGGCTTCTGACTCCAGCTTCCTGCTAGTGCAGACCCTGGAAGGAAATAGTGATGGATCCCTGCCAATCAAGTGGGAGACCATGACCGCTTGCCTGGCTCCTTGCTTCAGCTCCACCTGTTGCAGCCACTGGTGAGTGAACCAAAAGATGGATGGGAGTTCTCACGCTTTTGCTTCCCCTCCTCTGCTCTCCCACCTCATCTGATTCTCAAAGCTTTTTTTTTTTTTTAAAGGAACCATTACTTCTATAAGAATAGAAATTAAACCAAAACACAAGTTTCAAAGGTCATTTCTTAATTTAGATTTTTAAAAACTTCTTCAAATCTCAGTTCCTCCCCAAAACTGGTGGGAATCTCTCAACATCCCTACCTCCAGCATTCAAAAACAGAACAATCCACCAGAAAAGGATTTGCCTATTAGCTACGCTATCTCCACCAAGACAGCAGCCTTATTAAATTACAACTGTTTGAACAAGGTCAAGCACTCAGAGTTTAATTCAAAGTGTTTCCAGGTATAATGCTGTCAGGTCAACTTAAACAAGCCAACAGAGGCTTGCAGCCTGATTAAATATTAAAACAGAATCTTTCACATCTGTTTTTACCCAAGGATGAAATTACTGTACATCACTTCAACCAGCTCATTAATAAACTACACACACATCTTGCCTCAAAGGTTACAGGAATATCAATGCTTCAGAGCCTGCAGTGAAATCAGCCCACACAGCCAGAAGTGAGGTCACTGCATACTTTATAGGATGTCAATACTTCTTTATAAAATGTGAGAGATAATCAGTTAGACACAGATACATTTTAAATTAAAGGATGAAAACTTCCATGAAGTTAAGCCAGTTGGTTTTGATTTGAACCTTTTAATCATTCATTCAGTTGGCTTTGATAGGTAACTCGATAGCATAAGTTGAACAAAAATTTTGATTCAAAAACAACTGATTTATATAATGGTGACTGCCACTAAATAGATGGTCACCATGACTACATTTCTAACAAAAGCAAAATATAAGAGGTATGTATGATAAATATTTCAAAACACAAACACTTGGGACACCTGGAGCATATGCTTTCATGGTGTATGGGGTAAAAGAATAGTTGAAGATTTGCTGCTTTTTTTTTAAGATTTATTTATTTGGAAGTCAGAGTTACAGAGCAAGAAAGAGAGACAGAGATCTTTTATTTTAAAAAAGATTCATTTATTTAGTTGAAAGACAGAGATACAGAGAGGAGAAGAGGAGAGGGGAGAGGAGAGAAAGGAGCGGGGGAGGGGAGAGAGGAGGGGAGAGAGGGAGAGGGATCTGTCACTTCCCAGACAGCTCCAACAGTCAGAGCTTGGCCAGGCTGAAGCCAAGAGCCAGGAGGGTCATCTGGGTCTCTCACATAGGTGCAGGGGCCCAAGAACGTGGGCCATCTTCTGCTGCTCTCTCTCAGGCCATTAGCAGGGAGCTGGATCCTAAGTGGAGCAACTGAAACATGAACTAGTGCCCATAAGGGATGCCAGCTGCAGCTTTATCTACTACACCACAACGCTGGCCCCAGATTTGCTGCTTTGAAAATACTTGCAATAGGGAATAGTACCTGGACAAACAGTCTAGAATTCTCTGCAATGTTTAACACACATCTTCCTATATCTGTATCCAGGGAACAATTTTGAAACTTTTGCAGTGCTGTGAAGTTGTGATAGCTGCTATTTGGAGCTAAAGTGCACATTTCTCACCCTCCTTCTCTTCTGGAGCATCACTCCTTTGCAGCTGGGGAACCCCATTAGTCCTGAGGAGCTGTCAAACATGGTCCCTCAACCAGCCACTCAGGTGATCCTGTCTGTGCTTCAGAGTCCCCATGACCCTGGTGACAGTGGCTGGTCTAACAGGTGGTACATGCCTCAAATAGGTTGTGTCTACATGCTCGATGGGAGAAGAGAGTCTTTTGGACCTGGAAGTATTCATCTGACAGTATGTATGGGCAGCCATTTTCCCATCACCAAGAGGAGAGACAATATGCAAAACATGCAGAGGGAACAGAGCTCACGCTGCAGCGAAACAGCCCTGACCACATCCTCTGAGCAAATAGTGCCAATTGAGCCTTATCTACCTCTACTTTTTTTTTTTGACCTCTACCTCTACTTTCTGTGTCTAACATTAGTTGTTTCTAGGTAAGTCAGACATTAATTAATGTTAACATCTGCTTAGATGTTAGCAAAAAGACATTTAAAAAAAAAAAGCTATTTTAGCCCAAGGTGAGGCTAAATTCACACTTCCTCAAAGAATTCTACCAACCTTTCTCTTTTCTAGAAACCTTGAGAATATCTACAGCACACACCACTTAAGAGATTTTATCTTGTAGCTTTCTTACTGTTTCATAAGTGTAATCAATTTAAAAGTTTTAATAATCTTGCCGCTACTAAGCTAATAAAAGCTGCTTAAATGTAAGGTATTTTAAATTAGTTCAGGACTAGGATAAGGATGGCAAATTCTAGCTGTGTGATATTTAACCAAAAAACAATGATGCTGCCGTTGATGTTACCTGTAAAATCTATTTCATTCTAATACTGACAATACTCAGATATTCAAGCTTCTTTTCAAGAAAAATGTGACTACCCAAGTCACAGCGTGGGTAAAAGAACCAAGTCTAAAGTCAAGTCCAAAGCCAGAGCCTTCCCATCACAACACTGTCACCTCTGGTGACAGAAGATCAAGGAAGCTACACACCTTTGTTTATTAAGTAGCCAAACCCTGGATGGTTTTTCCTTTTCCTACCAATACATTTCATATTTGTGAAAAAAATAAATCTGTAATAAGCACCTTGGGGTTTTTTAACTAAACAAACATATAGATATATTGTTGACAAAGAAAAGCCCAGCAAACGTATCTAACAGTCTGGAGTATTCTGTTGGAAAAAAAAATACTTTTTTTTTTTTTATTTGACAGTAGAGTCATAGACAGTGAGAGAGAGAGAGAGACAGAGAGAAAGGTCTTACTTCCATTGGTTCACCCCCCAAATGGCTGCTACGGCCAGCGCTGTGCCAATCCGAAGCCAGGAGCCGGGTGCCTCCTCCTAGTCTCCCATGCGGGTGCAGGAACCCAAGCACTTGGGCCATCCTCCACTGCCTTCCCGGGCCACAGCAGAGAGCTGGACTGGAAGAGGAGCAACTGGGACTAGAACCCAGTGCCCACATGGGATGCCGGCGCCGCAGGTGGAGGATTAACCAAGTGAGCCACGGCGCCCGCCCCCAAAAAAATATTTTTGTAAATAATCTGTCTGTTATGTTTTTAGTATGGTTAAATCCTAACTTAACATGGTAAAAAATATCTGCAACTAAATTATACTTAATATCTTATGGAGTTCTTTCAAGTTCTAAGGAACAAAATATCCCCCAAATTTTCAACTCTGGGACTCAGAAAAGCAACAGAGATTCCTGCTTATAGGTTCTTAGTCTTAATTTACTGAATGTAAACTGTGATGAATACATTTAAATTTTCAATAAGACATTTTTTTAAGAAAAGATAAAACTTTCAGACTAGTGATTTAAATCATGATGCAAATTCAAAGCATTTAAAAATCAAGTCCATCCTGGATGTAGTTAGCGGCTAAGACAAAAAACATATGCTGGCCCCATCTTTTATTTTCTGTAAGATACAAGCAACATGCCCGGCTAGGAGGTAAGAGGAAAAAAAATAAAGTCTCCTAGTAGTAGTGATTTACTGAATTTTCTCTGCCTACAAAGCTTAATGCAGATAAAAGGATCACTGTGGCCTCACAGCAGGAAGGGGAAGTTCTAACACAATGGCCCCTGCACTTGGCCACTACTCTGGGTGTACAAATACCTTCTTTCTCCTGTAGAAAACAGCATTGGTCTACACACACAGTTGAATCACTTCTGCGCTATGGTGCAGCAGGTTAAAGCCCTGGCCTGAAACACTGGCATCCCATATGGGTGCCGGTTCTAGTTCTGGCTGCTCCTCTTCCGATCCAGCTCTCTGCTATGGCCTGGGAAAGCAGTAGAAGATGGCCCAAGTCCTTGGGTCCCTGCACCCACGTAGGAGACCCGGAAGAAGCTCCTGGCTCCTGGCTTCAGATCAGCACAGCTCCGGCTGTTGCGGCCATCTGGGGAGTGAACCAGTGGATGGAAGACCTTTCTCTCTGTCACTCTGTTTTTCAAATAAATTAAATAAATCTTTTTTTTAAAAAAAAAAAAAAAGACATTTCTTATCATGTTAGGGTAAAGGGTAAAGGAACAGCTCATGGGAGTGTGTGCCAGGTGTGTGTCTGTGCCTGTGTTTGTTTCAAGGGTGGAGAAGAGTGCAGTGAAATCAGAAGGTCAGGCCTAGGATAACAAATGCTTCTGAATACTCAAAAAAGGGCTGTCTGAAACTTCAAACCATTAAATTTAAACACTAGTAGTTAATAAAATTCAAAGCAATTTAACAGAAAATAGAATTCCAATATGGTACTAACTCTCACTTGAATTATATAATCAAGTAGAGTAAATCATATTAAATGTAAAGTCTGTTTTGAATGTTGATCCCCTCCATTACACACACACACCAAAGACCATATAGAATTTAATAGAAGGAAATCATAATACTTTGATTCAATACTGATTTACACTGAAATAATTTGAGCATACTACACATTACTTGAAAAAAGATTTAAAGCAGCACATTTAAAAGAAGTGGAATTCATTAAACAACCTCTCAAAAGGATCATTTCCTCTAATTATTGCTTTTATTGCACAAGACAAAGGGAATCCAATGTAAGTTCATAAAATCTACAATTAGCTGACAAAATTTTACCAGATGAAATTAGAAAGTATATTTGGAAGCACAATCAGTTCAAAGTTCTGTTATTTCATCTTAATTCTAAAAAGACTTGTTTTTCTTGCCACCTACAGTCATTTACAGTATACAAACATGGGCTGTATAAAGCAGTGGGTCCGTACGAGTGAAAAAGCAAAACTAAGATGAGTGCTTTTACAGTGCTAGGGTGAAGGTTGGGAAGGCTATAAAAATATCCTCACAACGTTTCCAGTCAGGTGTTCTAACCTGGGCTGCAGGTAAGGAGCTTAAAACCACATTTGGGGTGAGTCTTTAAGGAGAATTTAAAAAAAAAAAAAAAAAAAAAGAATGTGAAAAAACAAGGTCAAGCAAGAGGGAAGAGTCATTCCATATCACAAGCACCCCCTCTAAAAAGGTGTGTGTGTGAGGGCGGATGCAGCACTTTGGTACACACCAGCATCCCATACTGGAGGGTGGGTTCGGAACCCAGGTGCTCTGCTTCTGATCCAGTGTCCTGCTTACGTACCTGGAGAATATGGCCTAAGTATTTGGGTCCCTGCTACACAGGGAGACCAGGATGGAGTTTCCCAGCTCCTGGCTTCTTCCTGGCTCATGCCTGACTGTTGCAGCCATTTGGGGAAATGAACCAAGGATGGAACATATCTCTCCCTCTGTATTTCACTCCATCCCTCCTTCCTTCTTCCTTTCCTCTGAATGCTCTGCCTTTCAATGAATTAAATAAGGGGGGGGGGGGGGGGACAGGTTGTAAAAGAGTATACAAGCGTGAGCTAGAATTTTTTTTTAAGATTTATTTATTTGAAAGTCATAGCTACACATACACAGTGAGAGAGTGAGGGGGGGGGGGGCTCCATCACTGGTTCACTCACTCCCCAGCTGCCTGCAATGGCAAGAGCTGCGCCGATCTGAAGCCAGGAGCCAGGAGCCTCCTCCAGGTCTCCCACATGGGTGCAGGGGCCCAAGGACCTGAGCCATCCTCCTCTACTGCCCTCCCAGGCCACAGCAGAGAGCCAGATCAGAAGTGGAGTAGCCGGGTCTCGAACCGGCACCCATATGGGATGCCAGTGTTTCAGGCCAGGGCATTAACCCACTGCACCACAGTGCCAGCCCCTAGAATATTAATACTATAAGGCAATCTGTGGACAGAAGAATGGTGATAAGAATGATGAAAGGAGACTTAGAGCTAGAAAAGTTGGTAAGTTGTGGCATGGCAGGTAAAGCAGCTGTCTGCAAGACTGGCATCCCGTATGGGTGCTGGTTCGAGTCCTGGCTGCTCCAGTAATGATCCAGCTCCCTGGGAAAGCACTAGAAAATGGCCAAAATCCTTAGGCCCCTGCAGCCACATGGGAAACCCAGAAGAAGGTCCAAGCTTGGGATCAGCCCAGCTCCAGCCGTTGTAGCCATTTGAAGAGTGAACCAGCAGGTGGAAGACCTCTCTCTCTTTCTCTCTCTCTCTCTCTGTAACTCTTTCAAATAAATAAATAAATAAATCCTTTTTAAAAATTTGAATAAGGTGTTTAAAAAATAGATCATGGTAGAAGAGCATTTTGATCAAACTATGGAGTTAATTCAATCTTTATGATTTACTCAATGGCTCCTAATGTGAAAATATCAACATCTGCAAAACCTGTCACATTATTTCCTATACTTTTCAGTATTTCAAAGCATTTCATAATGAATGTTTTAATCACAAAAAATACAAACAAGAATTTGTGTCCCACAACTCAAAAGAAAAAAAAAACTAATTTAAAAGTAGGCAAAGGACTTGAACAGATTTTTACAAAGAAGGTATACCAACAGTCAACAAGCATATAGAAAGTGATTCAATATCACTAATCATTAGGGAAATGCAAATCAAAATCAAAATGAAATACCATATAAGACCCATTTGGATGCCAGTATCAAAAGCCAGAAAATAAATGTTGGCAAGGATATGGAAAAATTGGAGCTCTGTGCACTGTTGGAAATGTAAAATGGTACAGAACCACTATAGGAAAAAATTTAAATAGTAGATTTACCACATAACCCAGCAATCACACATCTGATTATACAGCCAAAAGAATTGAAAAGAAGGGGCCGGTACTGTGGCTTAGCAGGTAAGGGCCACCGCCTGCATTACTGGCATCCCATATGGGCGCCGGTTCCAGCTGCTCCACTTCCATTCCAGCTCTCTGCTGTGACCTGGGAAAGCAGTGGAAGAAGGCCCAAGTCCTCGGTTCCCTGAACCAAAATGGGAGACCTAGAAGAAGCTCCTGGATCCTAGCTTTGGATTGGCACAGCTCCAGCAATTGCGGTCAACTAGGGAGTGAACCAGTGGGTGGAAGACCTCTCTCTCTCTCTGCCTCTTATCTCTCTGTGTAACTCTGACTTTCAAATAAAGTAAGTAAGTCTTTTTTAGAAGAAAAAAAAAGAATTAGAAAGAACATCTTGAAGAAATATTTGCACACCCATATTCATTGCCAAATTATTCACAGTAACCCAGAGGTGAAAGCAATATAAATGTACATCAACAGATTTTAACGTAAAAGAAACTATGGTGTAGATACACAATGAGATATTAGCCTCAAAACAGAAAAAAAAATCCTATCATATGCTACAACATAGATGAACCCCAAAGACATGAAGCTAATAACAAGCCAGATGGAGAGACAAATACCACATGATTCACGTACTTGAGAAATCTTAAGTAACCTAACTCTTAAAAGTAGAAAGCAGAATGGCTGGCAGAGGTTGAGGGGTGGGAGGGAAGAGAAGGATTTAATGAGCATAGTGCTTCACGTTTTCAAGATGAAAAAGCTTTAGAACGCTGTTTTATGGTTAAGGTGGCAAACTGTATGTATTTTTATACAATAAACAAACAAACTGCAAAAAAAAAAAAAAAACCAAGCATAATTAAAGAGTGCAAAGTTTCAGGCTAATTTATAAGGGATACTTAATGCCACTATGGGGACATGACTTTTACTATAAGCTGTACACTAAATTAACAATTTTTAAAAAATAAATTTGAAAGGCAGAGATACAAAGAAAGAGAAGCGGGGAGAGAGAGAAAGATGTTCCATCCACTGGTTCACTCCCCAAATGGCCAGGAGCTTCTTCTGGGTCTCCCACAAGGTTGGCAGGAGTCCAAGGACTTGGGCCATCCTCCACTGCCTTCCCAGCACCCCTATGTAGGTGGTAGCTTAACCTTCTATACCACAACACTGGCCTCTACTTTTTTTTTTTTTTCTTAAACACTTATTTTAATCACTTGAAAGGCAGCATTATGGAGAGAAGGGGAAAGAGACACACAGAGAGAGAGAGAGATCTTCCATTTGCTGGTTCACTTCCCAAATGCTCGCAACAGCTAGGGCAGGCCAGACTGAAGCCAGGAGCTGGGAATCTCCCACGTGGGTGCAGAGGCCTAAGCACTTGGGCCATCTTCCACTGCTTTCCCAGGCCATTAGCAGAGAGATGGATCGGAAGTAGAGCAGCTGGGACTTGAACTGGTGCCACATGGGATGCTGGTGCCACAGGCAGCAGCTTTACCCACTGTGCTACACTGGCCCCTAAATTAGCAAATTTACAGGGTTCAGGTTGTAGTGAAATTTCATAATTTCCCAGTCAACACAGTAATTGCTAGCAAACTGCATGCATGAACTCTTCAGGGTAAAATAAGTGACAGAGCACTACGTTACAAAACCCTATTCTACTAGTGCTGAGATTGTTGATTGTGCCATCATGAAAGGCTACTTCAGGGTTCAGGAACTTAATCAGAACTGATTTCTACAGTTTAAAAAAAGGGGGGGATTATGTTAAATAAATAAAACCAAACTTCAGTTATTAGAAAATCTAATCCAGTCTAAATCAAAACTAATTTTATCCAATTTGAAGTTTTTCCCCTGAGACCAGCAGTGAGTTAAAGGGTAGGGGCTGGATGAGGAATGAAAAGCAAGTGGGAAGAAAAGGAAAACTCTCTGCTTCCCCGTGGTCCAGTCCTTCAGGCTGTAAAATATTTTCTGTCACTTGCAGGCAAGCAGATGCCAGATGTCTAGCGAGACCCCTTCAGCGGGCCCCCTATGCTGCTTGATGCAGGCCACAAATGACCTTTTGGCCAGGCTCTCAGTACCTGCCCCTGTGGTTTGCCCAGAAACTCTTTGTGCTGCCCTCCGTGCAGACCACTTGGCCCCCAAGACACGTCAAGTACTTTTGGCTGCCCTCACACATTGCCCCCTGGGCAGCTCCAGCCATACAGCTGCCTTCCAATGAGAACAAGGCACCAGTCTCTGCATTCACAGCCATCCCCAGATTCCAGGAGGGACACACAACACTCTTCTCAAGAACTCTTCTCTCTTCGGAGTCCATTCTAATCCCCTAGAGGCAGCTGGCTAGCAATCATGAAGCTCAATAACATGTCAGTCTACCCCCTTGCACTCACTACTTTTATCAATTGATTTGAAAAGCAGAGACAGAGACAACAAGACAGAGCTCCCCCATCAGCTAATTCACTCCCCAAATGCCTGTAACTGCAGAGGCTGGGCCAGGCCAAAGACTGGGAGCTGGTCTCCCACACAGGTAGCAAGGACTTAATTATGCAAGCGAGCTATCCCTGCTACCTCCCAGAGTATGCATTAGCAGGATGCTAAAATCAGGAGTGGAGCCAAGACTGGAACCCAGGCACACTGATATGAAGGTGGGCATCCCAAGTGATGCCTTAACTACCATGTCAAACATCCACCCACACCCTCTTGCATTTAACCCAGATGTCTCAGTCATTCTCTTGAGACCCCTCTCAAATGATTAGGTAGAGAACAGAGAGGGAAGCCCCTACCTCCCCCAGGGAAGGACACTCTCTATTCCTGGGAGTTCCTTGAAAAGAATCCATTTCTAGTCATCTCTCACACAGCTTTGATATGGGGAAAGGGGTATAATAGCTGCTACATCCATTTGGTTACCTCTTCACAAATCCTGTGACAGAAGGGTCTAGACTCTTTCATCAGATTATGTGGCTGCAGCATTGGGACTTTGGTAAAAATTTTAGACAACAGGAAAATTCCCATTTAACATCCTGTCACATATAGAGATAGGACAGAAAAATGACAAGGACTATATCATGCTAAGCATGATAATGAAGTCTCCTGTCACCAAATACCCAAGGAGATTCCATCAAGTTCTAAGATTCCTCACAGAAGAGTCTCAAATATAACCCTATTACTCAATTAATTGCACAAATAAGTGCTGTTGTAAAAAAAGATGAATTCACACTGCTGAACCCAAACTGCTGACTGTCAGCAGCATCACCATGCCATAGCTTGGACTGTTAACCATTGCTCAAAGTTTTGATTATGTACAAAAAGGGTAGTTAGAGGTATCAGTTCAAAATGTACACACGTCAAGACCAAATCTACCTGCATTAACACTGACATATGAGTAGGAATCAAGGAAGAAAATTTTGCTAATTTTAATTTTAATATATTTATATATTTAATTTAAATTTATTATCCATCCTTGCATTTTTAACACTGTCCAGATTCAAACTCAAGTGTAGAAGCAGTAAACAGGCTAAGCCTAAGTAATGAGTTCATCCTTGTAACTCCTAGGAGTTAAGAAAAAGAAATGCCCACGTAAGGGGTGCTGACTCCACAGAAGAAGGTAAACCAAACCATGGCTTACCACTGGGCACCTACAGTGCCTGCTACAGAATACGTGTCAAAACAAGACAGGTATGATGAACAATGTTATTTCTGCCAGTCCACATTCCATGCCAATACTGTTCCAACTAAAAAATAATTCATAAAAGCATAGCTCTGATCATTGCTACAAGCTGCCATCATCAGTCAGAGTCAACAAAAAATGAAAGCTCCCAGAAGGGCTAAAATCATTAATGCAAGGCTGATGACAAAGATGGCAGGAGATTATTTAATTCTTTAATGTCAGAGCACGTTAATTGTCATGTTTAAATTTGCAAATCATTTCTTGTTAAAATATCCATTTACTAAAATGATAAATAATACATGTTGTGACACATTAGTGAAATTATTATTTTTTAAAGCATCACAGACACAGATGAATAACCATTTCAGTGCACTCCTTTGTACCATAAGTTACATCCTGGCAGAAAAAGCAGGAGTCGCCACCACATTTCCCTCTTCCAAACCAATTCTCCACATTTTAGATTTCTAAGCTTAGTTCAGCTGAGCCAGACATCTGTGGATCCAAAGCCAGAATCCAGGAAGTCAACTGGAGGCTTCTTGCCAAAGGCAGAGCTTGAGGTAGCAATACCAGCTAACATCAAGGTTGGGCTGGCAATGGAAAGGTGGCCAGATTTAAAAAGAAAGACTGCAAGGAATTGCTAGAAAAAGATCAGCCAGTCCAAATAGCACTATAGAAAAAGGAACAGGGATCACAGATTTCCCCCAAAAAATGTTCACCCATTTTCATTCCCCACTAATCTTGCTCAGGAAATCTGTCATGTTCAATTTCACCTCATTTTTCAGATCCAGCTCAGCTCTTTGTTTCACTGAATGGGAATAAACACTAGGATGCCCTTTAAAAGACAGTGGTCATTTGCAAATGCTGGAGGCATAGAGTAAAAAAGTTAGTAGAACATTTTGTTATTTGGAAATTCAATCATTTATGTGCAAAAAAAAACCACAAATGTGCTCTTTATACTTTTAATACATATTTGAATATATATTATAAAATTTTTAGAAAATAAACTTGAAGTGATTGGTTTAAAAAAAACAAAAAGATTCCAACAATGGTAAAAGAAAAAAAATATGTGAAGCATGAGCCTAATGAATCAAGGTCAAGCTCAGCTCTTAACATCCTAGCCCTAATTTACCTTTTCAAATCCTACTTCTCATTCTTTCCTTTCATAAACTGTTCTCTAAAAAACAAAACAGAGCCGGCGCCGCGGCTCACTAGGCTAATCCTCCGCCTAGCGGCGCCGGCACACCGGGTTCTAGTCCCGGTCAGGGCGCCGGATTCTGTCCCGGTTGCCCCTCTTCCAGGCCAGCCCTCTGCTGTGGCCAGGGAGTGCAGTGGAGGATGGCCCAGGTGCTTGGGCCCTGCACCCCATGGGAGACCAGGAAAAGCACCTGGCTCCTGGCTCCTGCCATCGGATCAGCGCGGTGCGCCGGCCGCAACGCGCCGGCCGCGGCGGCCATTGGAGGGTGAACCAACGGCAAAGGAAGACCTTTCTCTCTGTCTCTCTCTCTCACTGTCCACTCTGCCTGTCAAAAAAAAAAAAAAAAAAAAAAAAAAAAAAAAAAAAAAAAAAAAAAAAAAAAAAAACAAAACAGGGGCTGGTGCTGTGGCAGAGTGGGTAAAGCCACCACCTGCAGTGCCAGCATCCCATATAGGTGCCAGTTCATGTCCTGGCTGCTCCACTTCCGATCCAGCTCTCTGCCATGGCCTGGGAAAGCAAAAGAAGATGATCCAAGTCCTTGGGTCCCTGTACCCACATAGGAGACCTGGAATAAGCTCCAGGCTCCTGGCTTTGGATCGGCCCAGCTCCAGCCACTGCTGCCATCATGGGAATGAACCAGCAGATGGAAGACACCTCTCTCTCTCTCTGCCTCTGTAACTGTCTTTCAAATAAACAAAGAAATATTAAAACACACACACCAAAAACCTGTATCCCTCACAGTTCTCGTGTTCTCCTTTGTGTAGTGGTGAGCCTGTCATTCTTTCATTCTAAATCCCCGCTTAAAAATCCTATGTTCAGGGCCCAGCACTATGGCTCAGCAAGTTAAAAGCCACAGCCTGTACCACCACCCCAGGCCAGCTCAAGACTCTGCTGCTCCACTTCCAATTAAGTTCACTGCTAATCACCTAGGAAAGCAGAAGAGGATGGCCCAAGTCCTTGGGCCCCTGTACCCACGTGGGAGACCCAGAGGAAATACCTGGTTTCTGGTTTGAGCCTGGCCTAGCCCCAGCTGTTGTGGCCATTTGGGGAGTGAACTAGCAGATAGAAGACCTCTCTTTCTGTTTCTTCTCTCCTGTAACTCTGGCTCTCAAATAAATAAAACAAAGCTTAAAAAAAAATCCATCTCCAAATTCTGCCTTTCTCCATCCATCACCACAAGCTGACACCTTGGCCAAGAAGCTTCCCCTGATTTCCCGGGGTACCACCTCCTCTTCTACCTCTGCCCTTCTGCAATAAGTTCTCTGTCCCTTCATTTAATAGTCATAACTCTGTGTTCTCTTCACAATGCAGCTATTCCTAATGGGGAGACACCCACACTGTGCCCTGTTAATTCAAGGATTTAAGGATCCCGTGGACAGGCCTCTTACAAATACAAAGAGCCTGTTTCCAACCTATGACACATCACCTCCTGTCTGCTTTGTTAAGCTCCTCATATTTAAAAGCCCATTTACTCCTTTGGTTTTTTTCCAGTAAAGCTTCATTCTTTACCCAATGTGTTTCCTTTCAGTGGCAATGGGAATGCCCCTTGGTCTGACCTATTTTCCACCTCACTATATGATTTCTTTATGGAAACAGTGGATAGCACACCATGGACTGGGCTAGCCCCAGAGGAACTCCCAGTCTGGGACGGGTAACTGCCGTAGGAGAATTTCAACCTCTCCACACAAAGGCAGCAGTTGCAACAGAGCAGTTGGCTCTAGGTTCTGGCGTTCTGCACCTCCCTTGTGTTGGCCCTCAGCCCTCAATTCTCTCCCACTGAATCTTCACAGCTACTTAACTTCTTAATGGAGCTGAACAATCTCTCAGCCATCCAGGCCTTCAAGTTCTCAGACACAGCTGAGTATCAGCCTAAGAGCGATGTGAAGAAACGGCTCAGATCACACAGGCACCCAGACCACCCTGTCTTCTCTATCACAAAAATATATCTTTTAAAATTTTCATCACACAATAACTGAATACATTCTCACTGTAAAGAGTTCAAATAATAGATGATACAGATACAGACACCTCCTCAATCTCATTCTATTTCTTACTTAGAGTGTTAATCAATGCATTTGCCCCTCATCTTCCATCAAATCTAAGATCTTATCACTCAGAATGTCACTGCTTCACCAAGAATTATTAAAACTATTAAAATGTGCCACCAATTGTTAAATACACTAAATTCAAAAATGTCCAAATCTGAAAAGCATGTTTTAGAAACTATAAAATACATATAGAATATAAATGAACTTATTTTACAGACTTAATATGTACAATGTAAATTAACTTATTTTATAGATAGACTTCATATGTACAATATATTAAGGATCTATAAAATACAATGCATGCGGAAATAAATCTAGGGTTGGGGGGGGGGGGCTGTGTTGGCCACAGTGGCTAACAAACCCCTTGGGAGGCCCAAGTAGCAGCACGGCAGGTTAAGCCAGTTTGGCTCCTTAATGTTCCAGTTCCAATCCAGCTCCATGCTAATGTGCCAGGGAGGACAGCAGAAGATGGCCTAAGTATTTGGGCCTCTGTCACCCACATAGGAGGTCTGAATGGAGCCCAGTCATAGAGGCCATTTGGGAACAGATGGAAGATTCTCTCTCTCCCCGTAATTATTCTACCTTCTCCCACTCTACCTTTCATTTAAATTAAAATCTTTCAATAAGAAAATTAAAAACATTTTGCTTGGGCTGCCTACATCCCATATCACAGTGGCTGAACTGAGTCCTGGCTTCAACTTGGACCTAGCCTCCTGCTGTGAATCCTGGGAGGCAGCATGTGATGCCTCAAGAAGTTGGGTCCCTGCCACCCACAAGGGAGATTCACATTAAGTTTCAACTCCTGGCTTTGACCTAACCCAGCCCTGGCTATTGCAGGCATTTGGGCTGTGAACCTGCAGACAGAATATCTCTGCATTTGTCACTGTCTCTTGACCTTTCAAATAAAATGAATATCAATAAATAAAATTGTAAATAAATTGAGGCCAGTGCTGGGGCATAGTAAGTTAAGCTACCATCTGCAGTGCTAGCATCCCATTTGGGCTGCTGCATTTCTAATTCAGCTTCCTGCTAATGCGCCTGGGAAAGCAGTAGAAGTTGACCCAAGTGCTTGGGTCCCTGCACCCACAAGAGAGACACAGAAGAAGCTCCTGGCTCCTTGCTAACCCTTGCTCAGTCCTGGCTGATGTGGCCATTTGGGGAGTGAACCAGAGGATGGAAAATATCTCTCTGTCTCTGTCACTACCTCTTTCTCTGTAATTCTGACTTTCAAATAAGTAAACAAATAAACCTTTAAAAAATTTTTAGGCCGGCGCCACGGCTCAACAGGTTAATCCTCCGCCTAGCGGCGCCGGCACACCGGGTTCTAGTCCCGGTCGGGGCACCGGATTCTGTCCCGGTTGCCCCTCTTCCAGGCCAGCTCTCTGCTATGGCCCCGGGAGTGCAGTGGAGGATGGCCCACGTGCTTGGGCCCTGCACCCCATGGGAGACCAGGAGAAGCACCTGGCTCCTGCCTTCAGATCAGCGGCTGCCACGGCCATTGGAGGGTGAACCAATGGCAAAGGAAGACCTTTCTCTCTGTCTCTCTCTCTCACTGTCCACTCTGCCTGTCACAAAAAAAATAAATAAATAAATAAATAAATAAATAAAAATCTAGTTTTGAGTTTAACATGAATGTGATAATTTTGTAGCTTTTTTTTTTCCCCACTAAAAAGATACCTGAGAAAGCTTCCTACTTTAGCTACATACCACTCTCTTTTTTAGGAACTGCAGAAAATTCTGTGTTTTGGTCATATCACTTGCACTTAATCATCCCAAGGTTTCACCCTTAATAACAATGCTGGAATGCAGTCCATGTCTTCCTTAACATGAAATTACTCAATCACAGGTATGTGTTTTTATTTTCATAGAGGCTGCCAAATTGTCTTCTCCAAAAAGATCTTAACAGTTTATACACTCACTATATAAAAATACACCTATTTTTTTCCTCACTGTTGTTAACAGATAATATTATTCTCTTTAATGTCTATGAACCTGATGGGAGAAAAGCACATCTGATTGCTTTAATATCTAATTTCCTAATTACTAATGATACCAAATACATTTTTATGTATCTATTGGTCATGTTTCCTTTCTTCCAAATGCTTTTTTATATCATTTGCCCATTCTCTCCTTAATTATTTTCATATTAATTTGCAGAATATTCTCTATGCTCATTTTCTGTGTTTATCCTTTGTATACTATACATGACTTACTTTCTCCTAGTCTGTTATTTGTCTTTTCATTATATTAGCAATTCTTCTTTGGTGATACAGACATTTCAAATCTTTGAAAAGTCTAATTCAGTCAGCATTTCCCATCTGTACTCAAGATTACTTACAAACAAGTAATATTCTCTTCTAATATGAAACCCATTAGTTGCAAACTCCACTGGGTCTGACACTACAGTGTGTAAAGCATATGAGATACACCGTCACAACCCACACAGCTATCCTGACTCCAGCAAGTAGAGGGGCTGGTAAGTCAGTGCTCTGCCAACCTGTGGCCATCATTGCAGGGAGGGCTGCCCAGTTCCCTTTCCTAACGAAGCAGAAGTCTAACCCATTTCAGGTTACCTGTGTCCACTCTTGTCAACCTGACACTGTGGCTCAAGATAAGAGACCAAAGACCAACTACATGAAAAGGTAAGCAACCTTTATGCATGGCTCAGTTGCCGCGAAAAGAGCGTCCTAATGCCTTGTAGAAAGACTGCCACCTCAGCCTTGTTCTCCTTAGAATCAGATTTAACAGTCCACCTTGGCACAAACTCTAGCACACTAGGTACCTGATCCAGGTTTGACAGGACCATCTGCCAAGACACGCACGGCCTATATGAGACAGTCCCCAACCTCAAGGAGTCAAGAGGGAATGGCTGGCCCTTCTCCCTCCACATCTGCACCAGGAGACAGATTCAATAATTCCTCTGCATCTAGATCCCCATAGCTTACACAATCTCCCTTGAAAGACATGTCATAACCTATCATTCCCCAGCTTACACAATCTCCCTTGTAAAATATGCCATAAGCCGCTGTTCCCACCTATCTATGCTTCACACATCAAGCCCTCAGGACTTACCCAACTGCCACAAAGAGGGACCAGGGCAGTTAGGTTCCGAGTTCCCTGACCCGAAGCAGTGCTAAATGAGTTCTGATTCCCAGATCAGTGGAAGATGCCAGGTGTTACTGGGTCAAAGATGGCTGTATACACTCATGTCTCTGCTATACATTCATGGTTTATTAGCTAAGAACACAGCACTTGAGGGGCAAGTAAACAGGCAGCAGAGTCAGAGCAGACACAGCCTAGTTTCCTTTGACCCTACATTTCTAACTTTTAACACAGAGCTCAGGTGGAGTCCTGCAAAATCTGGGAAAACAAAACTGAAAAAAAAGGGGGGGGCTTAATTTTTTGTTGTGACTCTTTAAAACTCTGGTTGGCCTAATAATCTCTATATTTCTATTTAAGGGAATATTTTTCTATATTAGATACTCTTGGTTATTGAACAAAATTCAGTGTTTTCAAGAATTTCTACTTACCTATGGTGAAGAGCGGGATAGGGGAGTTTAGAGAAGCTTCCCAGGCACATTAGCAGGAAGTTGGATCAGAAGCAGGGGCAGGGCTTGATTCCCAAGTATTTCGATAGGGGATGCAGGCATCTCACACAGTGGCTTATCTTGCTGTGCCACAACATTCACCCCACACATTTAAGTTTGCATCATATTAAAGAAGTTTCTCTTTAGATCAAACAGCATTATTGGCCACTATCAATTTCAGATTTAACCAGATTCACCTTCCCAACCAAAAACAAGAAACTTGAGATGCTTTTATACTACTAAATGTAGATTTTCTACATATTCTAGATCTGTGCTGTCCAAACTAGTAACCACTAACCACTTGTGACTATTAAAATTTATATTTTTAATGACTTCTTAAAATTTATTTTCGTTTGAACAGCAGAGACAGGGAAATCTTACATCCACTGGTTCACTCACCAAATGGCAACAGCCAGTGTGGTACCAGGCAGAAGCTACGAGTCAGGAACTCCATCCTGGTCTCCTACATGGATGATAGGGTCCCAAGTACTTGGGCCATCTTCCACTGCTTTCCTAGGCATACTGGCAGGTAAAAATATGCATCGGAAGCAAAGCACTCAGGATGCCAACAAGCACTCCCTTATAGGGTTCAAAGTGGTGGCTTAACCCACTGCATTAAAATGTAGTCCTTACTTCAGTTTACAATTTAAAGAAAGTTTAAAATGAAGTTTTTCAGTCTCACTAGCTATGTGTGGTTAGTGACTACCACGTTGGACACTGCAAAGGGAGAACATTTTGAACATCATAGAAATTTTTATTTTGGATAGCACTGTTCTAGATGCACCAAAAATCTTGACAACTTGAAGTATCCTTAGCTTGCAAGTATCATATCATCAAAGTACCATAATTAAACTTAAAAATATACTACTCCTATAATTAAGAGACACTCTAACTGATGAATAGAGCTTTTATAATAATATATTTGTCTCATTACAATGAAAAACTTAAAGGCAACATAAGTCTCATCTATCTTTAATTGCCTAAATTAATTGTTATGCAAAGGGCAATGCATTCTTGGAGTTCCATGAATCTTCTCCCCTGAGAGTAAGATTTTTGGTTAATAGTCACTTATAAAACTAATCTTTATATAATCCTGATGTCCTGGGATGAGCAGTGTGCCAACACCTAGAAAAGCTTCAATCCAGAGATTTCAAAATATATGCACAGACAATCAAAATACCTAAGTCTTCTAAGAGTTCAGAATTTGAAGGTAGGCAGAAGGCAACCAAGAATATGTTAACTGAGTATACAGATCAGAACAAAGGACATGTCAATATGGGGTCTCTTTCTCTCACCTATATGTGCTGAATGCCAAGCTTCCGTAACAGAAAAAATACATACATAAGGAAGTTACAGAAAAGGGATCTTCTATCCTTTTACAAACTTCTAGAAATATTGAGTCTCATTCAACAGCTTGTGGGTAAAAGCCCCAGGCAACAAAGCTTAAGCAACTCAACAGAAAAGCTTTTCCATTCATAGTGAAGCAATGAGAGGGCTCGTAAGTGCATAATTTTCAGAGATCTAAACAGAAGTGGATAATGATGAGCAGAAGGGGCTGGCCTAGGGGCAGGAGATAAGTCATTCAACAGTATCAGGGTATAAAATATGCATTAGAGTCTCACTTCTACACACTCACAGTACATATCTGTGAGGTTCTCACTGGGCTGTCCGTCACACTGTATAATAAACTGAGCTTTAATTGCCCAAAGTCATGCATCAGTTCTCTCCGAGATATGCTTTCCCCCAAGAACTTCTCAAAAACAGACACAAATGGCTCAACTTTCTCTGCTAGATCCTAGGGCCTAAGGCTTCCTATTAAAGGAAAGGTCAAAGGAAACACATCGCTAAAATACTGCCAAGAGAGCAGCAGGAGATGCTAGGGGCAGCTAACAACAGGGATTCAATAATGTCAACGTTAACTATTATTTTATCTTTTCCCCTTCAAACAATCTCACAGTACTAAAATGGTGAAATTCCTTTTATACTTGACATACTGTCCTTGAAAAGCTATTTGTCAACCTGAAACCAAACTGGATTTTCCCCTCTGGGAACATACATTTCCTGTGATAAGACAAGAAATCCTCAGCAAGATGAGCAGAACCACACTGTGCTCAGAAACTCAACTTCACTTTACAAAAAATAATAATTGTAAGGGGATAAATTTGAACTTCATTTTTTAAGTAGTCAATATTTCACCATTTTTTTAAGTTTATTTATTTTGATTTATATGAAAGGAAGAATCAGAGAGAGAGAGAGAGACAGAGAGAGAGACAGAGATCCTTCATCCATTGGTTCACTCTTCAAACGCCTTGCAAGAGTCAGGGCTTGGTCAGGAGCCAGAAACTCCATCTCAGTCTCCCACATGGGTGGCAGGGACTCAAGCTCTTGAGCTAATCACCTGCTGCCTCCCAGGGTGTACATTAGCAGGAAGCTGGATCAGAAGGAGAGGCCGGATTCTATCCCAGGCACTCTGATACGGGCTGTGGGCATCCCAAGCTCATTAACCTGCTCTGCCACAATACCCATCCCTACCAAAAAAACTTTTAATGGTAAAAATTTCATCAAAGTTAGAAAAGAATAAAGGAGCAACATACTTTCCCTTCTTTTTCACATACACATTACTTAAATTCCACTGCAAATTGTTTGTAATCTCTTTATACAATCAGAAACTCCAAACAGTGCATGAGTCACTCTCCCCATACAGTATAAATGATGACAAATACATTCCCACATGCACACTGAAATTTCCGTTTAACTGTTTTTGATAAAGAAAATCCATATGATCCTCAAAAATATGCTGTTAGCATGTTACTGATTCAGATAGAGATTTCTTAAAATTCAGAACAAAGTATGTGGATGAAACAAGCATTAACATATCAACGCTTTGAAAACACATTTAAACAGCAAAACAGAATGTTTTAACTATAATTTATCAGGTCTATTAAATACTTAAGAATTTCTTTACTCAGACATTAGGGAAGAAATTAAGTTTTAAACCAAGACAATTTTTTAAAAGTAAGCAATCTCACAAAATGTTTATCTGACAGAATCCAGGCATGCTGGCCACAGCATCTTTATTGACATACCTAAAAAACCACAAATTACTATGAAATAGGTCTGGAAATATGTGGCCCACGTAGAGAAATTTTTTAACAAAGAAAGGTTTCTTTATAAATTGCTTTAGTATTCACAAGGTGGAACAACTTGTTACAGATGCACAGCATTAATTTCACATTCAGTAATACTCCTTTACTAATAAGAGAGTATGTCTGAAAGTCATACTTCTTTTTCACAAAAGTTAATTACAAGAGGCCAGAATTGTGAGGGACAGGGATGAGTTCCAGGGTATTAGATAAAAAGATAGCTGTAGAATGAAATTACCATGAAATATTAACTAAAAGTCAAACATACAAGAAAATATAAACTATGTGTCAGACAGTTTTGGGATGAGGTCAAGGACAAGAAGCAATGAGTCAGATTAACAGTAATAATAAAAGAAAAACTAAGAGGAATCTGTTGCAGCAGGGAAGCAGAGACAACAGAGGAAACCTTGAAGAAGGAGCAGAAACTGGGACTGCAGATCCGATTCCTGCAATCCCAGAAGATTCCTCTACTGCAGGTCTCAGCTTCAGGCAGGACAGCAGGGGGAAGACAGGTTCCCTCTGACCCTACTCCCCAATCCCATCTCATCCACCAATGATCTACTTTAAGGCTGCCATCAAGAACCTCTGCTATCTGACATGCTACCCCATTCATGCAATAGCTAGTGGATTTCCTGCAACATAGTGTTTTTTTTGTTTTGTTTGTTTGTTGTTGTTGGTTTTTTTTTTTTTTTTTTTTTTTTTTTTTGAGAGGCAGAGGCAGAGAACTGGATCAGAAGTGGAGTAGGGGCTGGTGCTGTGGCGTAGCGGGATAAGTCGCCACCTGCAATGCCGGCATCCCATATTGGTGCCGGTTTGAGACCCAGCTGCTCTACTTCTGATCCAGCTCTCAGCTATGGCCTGGGAAAGCAGTAGAAGATGGCCCAAGTCCTTGGGCCCCTGCACCAGCATGAGAAACCTGGAAAAAGCTCCTGACTCCTAGCTTTGGATCGGCCCAGCTCTGGCTGTTACAGCCATGTGGGGAGTTAACCAGCAAATGAAAGACCTCTCTTTTTCTCTCCTTATCTCTCTGTGTAACTCTGACTTTCAAATAAATAAGAAGTAGAGTAGCTGGGCTCAAACCAGTGCCCATATGGCATGCTGGCACTGCAGGCAGCAGCTTAACCTTCTATACCACAGCACTGGCCCCAACATGGGGTTTAACATGGGGATTATGCAAGAGGTAACACACAACTGCAGGCAGTATAATCAATCAAAAAGTATCAGTGAATGATATCTGGTTTTAGTGGGGTTTTTTTGTTTTTTGTTTTGACAGGCAGAGTGGACAGTGTGAGAGAGAGAGAGAGAAAGGTCTTCCTTTGCCGTTGGTTCACCCTCCAATGGCCGCGGCGGCCGGCAAGGCCAGCGCACCGCGCTGATCTGATGGCAGGAGCCAGGTACTTCTCCTGGTCTCCCATGGGGTGCAGGGCCCAAGCACATGGGCCATCCTCCACTGCACTCCCTGGCCACAGCAGAGAGCTGGCCTGGAAGAGGGGCAACCGGGACAGAATTCAGCACCCCGACCGGGACTAGAACCTGGTGTGCCGGCGCCGCTAGGCGGAGGATTAGCCTAGTGAGCCACGGCGCCGGCCTGGTTTTAGTGTTTTAACAGAGGGAAAGAAGGCAGACCACAGAAGCTATGGGGTATTTGAAGTTTGCCAGATACAAAGGCAAGAGCCTAAGGGCAATGAAAGGGGCACGACTAGGTGAAGTGGAGTCAGCAACTCACTTTACAAAGAATAGCTCAGGGGCCAGCGCTATGCAGTAATAGGTGAAGCTGTCACCTGCAGCCCATATGGGCACCAGTTGAGAGTCCTGGCTGCTCTACTTCTTTTGATCCAGCTCCCTGCTAACGTGCCTGGGAAATCAGCAGAGGACGACTCAAGTGCTTGGGCCCCTGCACCCTCATGGGAGACTGGAAGAAGCTCCTGGCTCCTGGCTTTGGACTGGCCTAGTTCCAGCAGTTACGGCCATTTGGGGAAGTGAACTAGCAGAAAGAAGTTTCTTTCTATCTCTCCCTTTCTCTCTGTAACTCTGCCTTTCAAATAAGTAAATAAATCTTAAAAAAAAAAAAAAAAAAAAAAAAAAAAAGTAGCTCAGGCAAACCTCATAGGAATTCCGCAACCAAGGTGGGTGGTGGGGATCAACTGGACCAACTCTGATATACATTTTGGGTACATTTTGGGGCACCACCGCAAATACTGGGGGAAAAAAAACTGCTCAGTGTCAGCAAACTAAGAAACTAACAGAGATGATGAAGAGATACACAGTCTCCTTGAAAAATGAGATTATGATCTGCCTGTAGACCCAGTGATTGAAAACATGTGCCCAATCTCACTCCCCCATAACCAGCTTCCCACATTTGCACACATTTTGCATTTAAATTTTCATCTTTCCCCCCTTCAGAATAAAGTTCAAATACTTTTACTGGACACAACTCTGCCATCTTTATAGCTATATCGTTCGTCACCTTTGTGCTGCTCTGAGCCACACACTCTGGCAAAACACTACTTACCACTGTCCAAGGACGTGCCCTGGAGCCCTTCTCTGATCCTCTGGGCTTGCTATTCCCTTGACCTAGAATGCCTTCCTCACTTTGTTTCCCCTCTCCTTCCTCAATTTTTGAGTAAACTCTTAATCTAAATCTCAACCTAAAAGTTACGTCCTTTGGGAAAGCCTTCTGTAGAAAACAAATTTCTCCTTCTTTGTGCTCCCAAGCCCTATGCCTACATTAGCACTGGTTGCATATATAACTACGTTACGAATATACCTACTAGTATCTCCCTGGATGATCACTCTGCAATATTACCTACAATAGGACTCAGTAAATGAGAACAAACTATCTGATGAAATTGGTGAACAAGTGAACCTCACTGATCTTTGGATTTCTTGTGAGAACCAACAGTATTATCATCACCAGCAAAACTGCTATGCCTGATTAATGTTCATTAAACTCAGTATCATCATAGCCCCTTAAGCCGCCTCCTGCATTGCTGGCATCCCACATGTGTGCTGCTTTGGATCTGGGCTGCTCCACTTCCTGTTAATGTGCCTAGGAAAGCAGTGGAAGATGGCCCAACTGCTTGGTCCCCTATCACCCACTTAGGAGACCCAGATGGAGTACAGAGTTCCTGGATTTGGCCTGGCCCAGCCCCAGCAAATGAGGCAATTTTGAGAGTGAATCAGCAGAAGGGAAGATGTCTCCTCTGTCTCTCCCCTTCTCTGTAACTCTGCCTTTCATATAAAAACAAATAAATCTTAAAAAAAAAAAAAAAAAAAAGAAGAAGAAGAAAAATCTCCAGTGACCTGTGGTTTAGTATCATCCTTTTCTGTGGGCTGAGAAATGAGAAACACCCACTTAGACAGGGCCTTACTATTATTCTGGGAGACTTTATTTTAATACATGTATTTCTGATTTGTTTGAAATGTGTCTTTTTATATAACCGACATGGAGTATTTTTATAGTCAGTCATTTCCCCTTCATGTTACAGGAAGAATAGGAGGAAACTTTAACAATATTAGTTATTCCCTCTACCAAGAATGCTAGAATATTTAACAATAGAAGATTTAGAATATTTAACAATATTAATTATTCCCTCTACCTAGAATGTTATTTCCTCACTTTTTTTATTTTTTGTTCCCTTTTCCATTTTTAGGGGGTAAACTCTGACTCTATTCTTAACCTAAAACTTACTATCCTCTGCAAAGCAGAATCCAAAATGAGTCACCCTCAGAATGAAAAAGAAAAAAAGAAAGGAAAAAATTCTGTTTCTTTATCTGACCATGAGAATTAAAACACACACACACACACACACACACACATTTATTTGAAAGTTAGAGAGAGAGAGGTCCTCCACCTGCTGATTCACTCCAAAATTGGCCACAATGGTTGGAGCTGGGCCAATCCCAAGCCAGGAGCCAGGAGCTTCCTCTGGTCTCCCACAAGGACTTGGCCATTCTCCACTGCTTTACCAGGCACATTAGCAGGGAGTTAGATTAGAAGTGAAGCAGCTGGGACTCAAACCAGTGCCCAGATGGGATGCTGGCACTGAAGGCCAGGGCTTTAACCTGCTGTGCCACAAACCATAAGAATTTTATAAACCAGTATCTTTTTCTCTTCTCACTAGCTTCCAGGATATTTAGGACTAAATTATTCATTCTACACATAGGGCTTATCTGTTCATTCATCTTAATTATTTTTGAAGCTCTGTAGAAAGATTAGCCTACTGAACATACTTTAATAACCTAAGTGACCTACAATGTAATCACCACCTGCAACAGCTGAAGTTAGGCAGAGCCACTTTGTGTAGCATCACAATGGTAATAAAGCCTTAGGAAAAAAAAAATCACACCTCCCCTAAACTTTTGAAAAATAAGCCCCTCCCCTTTCTGAATTATTTCGATGCATTTTTAATTATTCTTGTTTCAGATTTATTTTATTTATTTGAAAGGCAGAGTGATGGATGGACGGAAGGAAGGAGGGAGGGAGGAAGGGAGGGAGGAAAGGAGGAAGGGAGGGAGGAAAGGAGAAAAGGAGGAAGGGAGGGAGGAAAGGAGGAAGGGAGGGAGGAAAGGAGGAAAGGAAGAAGGAGGGAGGGAAGGAGAGAGGGAGGGATCATGCATCTGCTGCTTCACTCTCCAAATAGCCTCAAAAGTCAGGACTGGGCCACACTGAAGCCAGGAGCCAGGAAGTTCATCCACATGTTCCATGTGGGTGGCAGGTGCCCAAGTACTTGAACCATCATCTGCTGCTTTCCCAGGTACACTGGCAGGAAGTTGGGCCAGAAGCAGAGCAACAGGGAGTCCAATATGGCATGCTGGCGTCACAGGTAGCAGCTTAGCCCCAATGCACCACAACACTAGCCCCAATTATTTCAATACATTTGAAACTTCAGCTGTGGTCTGAAAATCATCACATATGTAAGCATCTTCAAAAGTCTTCTTTTGTCAAGCATTATACTGCCCACACTGAAACACAAATCTCAGCTCTTCATTATTTGGTCCCAGAAACCTCTGTGGTTAGTTTAATTTTATATTGGAGTAAAAGGCTTGCTTAAATTGAGGAACAATTCTGTATAATAACTACCAAAGCAACTCCTCAGAATTTTGCCTTAGTACTTGGAGATGTCTTAGAAATACTACTATGGCCGGTGCCACGGCTCACTAGGCTAATCCTCCGCCTGCGGCGCCGGCACTCTGGTTCTAGTCCCGGTTGGGGGGCCGGTTCTGTCCCGGTTGCTCCTCTTCCAGTCCAGCTCTCTGCGGTGGCCTGGGAGTGCAGTGGAGGATGGCCCAAGTGCTTGGGCCCTGCACCCACATGAGAGATGAGGAGGAAGCACCTGGCTCCTCGCTTCAGATCAGCACAGTGCGCTGGCCATAACGGCCATTTGGGGGGTGAACTAAAGGAAGGAAGACCTTTCTCTTTGTCTGTCTCTCTCACTGTCTAACTCTGCCTGTCAAGACAGACAGACAGACAGAAAGACAGACAGAAAGACAGAAAGAAAGAAAGAGAAATACTACTACAAAAGCATGAAAAGGGAGGAAAAGATTAGGTTTCAGAACAGATCTTCATGTGAAAAAAAAGAAATGCCAATCACAAAGAAAGGACACTTAATGTATCTCTTCCACATCCCCTCCTAGGAGACTGAGGCCTATTTTTCTACTGCAAAGGCATTTTTTTAAAGGGGGTGTGGGGTACGGGGAAGCTACATTTACATTTTCAGAGCTCTTCAAACAGTGGGCAATGTTGACATGAAGTTTCAAGTGTAAATATTTGTTCCCTTCTTGGTTTATAAATTTCATGATGATAAAATTCTGTATATAGAGCCACTAATTGAAAAAGAATCTATTTGGCTGGCAGGATGCTTGAGGTTATATGTTTATTCGAGATGAGTAAAATGGTGTACACTGGAAAGGAACAGGAATTAGAATTTTGAGTTTCATTGGCTTAACAAGTTCCTCTCGGGAATGAAAAGAGATTTCATTTGTCAAATTCTAAGAAGGTCTTTCAGATGATAATTTGCGTGAAGCTGCAGCACTCTAACAAAAATTATCCTGCAGGATCTTGAAAGAAAGGATGATATGTGATCAAGAAATAACAAATTAAATGTTTGAAAAAAAGGAAGACAAATCTTCCATTACTTTGATTTAAACTCACTTGAAATGAACATTAAACGGTAATCTAGTAAGGAGGTCTCCTCACTATTCAAGATTGCTTTAATGTGCTACTCAGAAGAACTAGCTAAACAAAACTGATTATCACATAACACATACAGATGGCAGCCAGGGCTACCACTATTTACTTCTGCACTAATCTGGAATCTAGATCTTGAGCCTGATTGATTTCTTGTAATAGCCACCACGACCACAAACAACCAGCTCCTATTTTGTCCTGGGAATGAAGCAGTCTGTGCTTCAACATTTAGGTCTTTGAGATGAGTACTAATATCACCCATTTCTCAAGCAAAAAATTTATTAAATTTAAAAACATGTACTTCAAGCCTTTAGAATACATACCGCCAACAGTGAACCCTAGTGTAAACTAAGGGCTTTAGGTGATAATGATGTGTCAATGCAGGTTCACCAGTTGTAGCAAACATACCACTTGATATTGTTAACAGAACAGGCAGAGCACATGCAGGGACCACAGAGTACATGTGAAATCTCTATCCCTTCTGGTCAATTTTGCTGTTAAACTAACAACTTTTCCAAAACTCTGAAGTTATTTAAAACACACATACAAATGTGCATATCAGAAAGAAGTAACTTCTCAAGATAAATAACTTCCCTAGCCCTCTACAGAGCAGGCACTCAGTATCTGTTGACTGCAAGACTAAGTAGAGGATGATTACAAAAACAATAAGAAAACACTAAATTAGGGGCAGACACTGTGGCACAACAGGTCAAGCTGCTGCTTGCAATGCTGGCATCCCATACTGGAGTGCGGGTTCCAGTCCCAGCTGCTCTGATTCCAATTCAGCTCTGCCATGTGCCTGGGAAAGCAGCAGATTACCCAAGTAGCTGGGCTACCCGACACCCACATGGGAGATGCAGGTGGAGTTCCTGGCTCCTGGCTTTCACCTGACCCAGCCCCAGCCGCTGTAGTCATTTGGTGAGTGAACCAACAGATTTAAGATCTTTGCAGCTCTCTGTTTCTCCGTCTTTCATATAAATATGGGAGGGAGGGAGGGAGAGAAGGAAGACTAAGTTATAGCTCATCAGTCACTGAGGAAATGAATACCAGACAGCCAACAGTAGTCATTAAAGTGAGTTTGTGTTTTGCTTTTTTAAAAAATGTTTGTTTTTAACAGTTATTTACTTATTGAAGGAGGGAAGAGAAGGAAGAGGAGAGACAAGGTGGGAGGGCAGAGGGGGAGAGGGGAAAGAGAGCAAGAGTGAACCCTTCCCTGGTTCATTCCCCCAAATACTCACAATAGCCAGGCTGGGCCAGGCCAAAACTAGGAGCCAGGAACTCTATTCTGGTTTCCCTCATAGATAGCAGGGACCCAATTACTGCCTAGGGCCATTAGCAGAAAGCTGCATGAAAACTAGAGGTGAGACTCAACAACAGACATTCCAATACGGGATGCAGGTCTCCCAAGCCACAGAAAGCCTGCCCCTGTCTTTTGATTTCTTATTTCCATGGGGACGGCAGGACCTCTGTGATGAAAGAAGCTTCTTCTATAATAATCCTGTATGTAGCTTTCCAATTTTTTAAAAAAGATTTATTTGAAAGGCTGAGTTACAGAGAGAGAGAGAAAAAGAGAGAGAGAGAGAGAATCTTACATCTTCTGGTTCGATTCCCAAATGGCTGAAACAACCAGGCCAAAGCCACGAGCCCAGAATTCCATCTGGGTCTCCCAAATGGGTGGCAAGGGCCCAAATCTTCGGGCCATCTTCTGCTTTCCCAGGCACATTTAGCGTTCCAATTTTTGATGGTAACTTAAAAAAAAACATTTTACATCAGGATTTGGTACATACATATGCACATATTAAGGTAAAACAGGAGTTTGACAAAACATTACCCATTCTACCCAAGGCATAATGATATTTTTGGTTGTCTTTTTCCTTTAATATTGGTAGCAACATACTATGTTGACTTCACAATCAGAATTCATTTAAAAAAAAATTGATTTCAAGCATATACTTGTATTTTGGTTTTCTGGGTAAAGAAAGTCAGATTTTTATGCCTAAACTTGATAACTCTGAATAATTGGTCACCTCACTCCCTGAGTCTCACTTCATCTGTGAAATAAATACCTGCATTAACTATCCATAGAACGGCTGATTGAAGGAGAAGGGGGATAAAAACACCTTGGAGAGAAGAGTCAATTGGAATTCAGTCTGCAAATAGCAGGCAGCCAATTGGGCAATATCTGTATGTTCTCACACACACACACAACACACATACCTCATCCAATTCATCAGCAAGTTCTGCTAGTTCCACCTTCAAAACATATTTCACATCCATCATCTTCTCTCCATTGCTACCACTACACTGAGACATCCTAAAAGCCTCCTCCCAGGCCCCCCTCCTCTCTTCTTGGCCCCCATCACTCTTCCTCTCCAAAGCAGCCTGAGTAACCTAAAAGGTTTTATTTTGAGAAAAAAATTCAAACTGGGGCAGGTGTTGTGGTGTAGCAGGTTAAGCTGCCACCATTTGGATGCCATTTCAAGTCCGGTAGCCCCACTTAGGATCCAGCTTCCTGCCAATGTGCCTGGGAAAGTAGTGGAGGATGGCTCAAGTGTTTGGGCCCCCGCATGGGAGACCCAGAACAAGCTATGCTCCTGGCTTTGGCCTGGCCCAGCCTTGGCCATTGAGGCCATTGGGGGAGTGAACCAGAAGATAGAAATGTAACAAGTTTGTTACAACCCAAAGGCTGTGTAGCACACAGCTCCTTAAGGAGTGTTTAGCTAATTAACCTTTTCAAGCTATGGGTTCTTGTAGTCAGCTCAATATATGAGGGGACTTCAAAAAGTTCGTGGAAACTGGAATTAAAAGACAAGCTTTATTTCAGTACAAAAAGGACTTGGAAAGCCACACATAGTTTAGTTATGTATATATATATATATATATATGCATTTTCCATGAGCATTTTAAAGACTCCTTTTACACAGCCATGCAATAACAAACCCAGGGCAGGAAGCATGACTAATGTTGGTTTTACGTTCAGCACAGGTTGCAGAGCTTATGACTACTTGGCAAACACTCTTGCTTTACAGGGTAAAATCACATTTCCTCTTACCATCAGGAAGAAAGGTACTTTGGAAGAACCCTCTATGGAGTATAGAGAAGAGTGTACCTACAACAGGAGAAACAGGATGGAACCAAGAAGGGTCAGTGATGTGGTGCAGTGGGTTAGGCAGCTGTTTGGAACACCAACATCCCATATCAAAGTGCTGGTTCAAGTTCCAGCTACTCCACTTTTGTAGGAAACCAGGATGGAGTTCCTGGCCTAGGCCTAGTTGTTGCAGCCATTTGGGGAGTGAACTGGCAGATGGAAGGTCTCTCTCCCTCTCTCTCTCTCTCTCTCTCTCCCCCCCTTTCACTCTGTCTTTCAAGTGAATGTATACATACATACATATATATAAATTTAAAAGAAAAAACAAAAAAGGCACAAACAGCATTGTGAGCACGAAACAAAGACTGCAGAAGCAAAAAGATGAACTGGGGACAATTATGTAACTCCATTTTCCATTTGATCTCCAAGTTCAAAGATCCAGTCGCCCAGTAAGTTCCAAATAGTTTTCAAAATGTCACAAATCAAAACAGACTCTTACTTTTATTTGATTATCTCCATTTGTAGATGTCTATAGATTATGCTAAGAGTTTTATAATACCAAGCTGTTAGCTTTCTTAAACACCTGAAATGCCTTAAACCAGTCCCTGATTTTATTTTAGACCTTCTGGATAATCACTACATATCCCACAGGGTAGGCACAACACACAATCTCTTCTTTCAACCATATTGTAGCATCAGACACTGACAGATCATAATCATTTCTCTTACACTACAAACACTTGAATTATTTAGTTTGTTTTAGCAGCTCACAAAAGCATTTCACAGGAAAAAAAAAAAAAACAGTAGTTAAAATGATCTCTTTCAGAGGCCAATGTTGTAGGATAGCAGGTTAACCTCTACTTGCAACACTGGCATGGTTCAAGTCCCAGCTGCCACACTTCCAATCCAGCTTCTTAATAGAATCCGAGAAGGCAACAGGCCTGATTCAGCCCTGGCTATTGTGGCCATCTGGGGAGTAAAACAGTGGAAGTAAGATCTGTGTGTGTATGTGTATGTGCATGCACGTGTGTGTGTGTCTCACTGTAACTTTGCCTTTCAAATAAACGAATAAATCTTTAAAAAATAAAGTATGTGGCCGGCGCCGCGGCTCAATAGGCTAATCCTCCGCCTAGCGGCGCTGGCACACCGGGTTCTAGTCCCGGTCGGGGCACCGGATTCTGTCCCGGTTGCCCCTCTTCCAGGCCAGCTCTCTGCTGTGGCCAGGGAGTGCAGTGGAGGATGGCCCAAGTACTTGGGCCCTGCACCCCATGGGACACCAGGAGGAAGCACCTGGCTCCTGCCATCGGATCAGCACGGTGCGCCGGCTGCAGCACGCCAGCCGTGGTGGCCATTGGAGGGTGAACCAACGGCAAAGGAAGACCTTTCTCTCTGTCTCTCTCTCTCTCTCACTGTCCACTCTGCCTGTCAAAAAAATAAATAAATAAATAAAGTATGTATGGCATAAAAACACAATAATTGTCTCTGGATATTACTAAACACACCCACCAAAAACCTGCCAAGTCATGCAGGTATTTAGGTTAGTGGTTGAGACACCAACTAAGATGCCCACATTCCATATTGGAGGACCAGGGTCCAATTTCTGGCTCTGATCATAATTGATTCCATTTTCTTGCTGATACACACCCTGGAAGGCAGCAGATAATGGCTTAAATAATTGGGCCCCTAACACCCACGTGGGAGACCTAGATTGAGTTCCTGGCTTCCAGCTTCATTTCAGGCTTTTAAAGGAGAGTAAACCAGTAGATATGCTCTCTCACTCTCCTCTCAAATAATTTGAAAAAAGAATAAAAATTCCAAGTTTTCTGAAACATTGGATCTGAATAAAAGACAAGCAAACTTAAATTTAGCTAATAAATAACATTACTTCCATCCACTTAACAGGTGCAAAGACCTAAGACCTCTGTGGAGTTTTCCATTAAGAGGAGACAACCAGACAAATAAACACATAACTTTAGACTGTAATAAGCACTAATAAGAAAACATATAGGGTCAGTGCTGTGGCCAGCAGGTTAAAGCCCTGGCCTGAAGCGCCGACATCCCATATGGGCTCTGGTTCTAGTCCCGGCTGCTCCTCTTCCAATCCAGCTCTCTGCTATAGCCTGGGAAAGCAGTAGAAGATGGACCAAGTCCTTGGGCCCCCGCACCTGCTGGGAAGACCCGGAGGTAGCTCCTGGCTCCTGGCTTCGGATGGGTGCAGCTCCAGCCATTGCAGCCATTTGGGGGGTGAACCAGCGGACAGAAGACCTTTCTCTCTGACTCTCCTTCTCACTGTAACTCTACCTCTCAAATAAATAAATAAATAATCTTTTAAAAAATACATCTTAAAAAAAAAAAAGAAAACACATAGAGTACTTCGTGGGAATTACTAAAGGGAGATTCAAAGAATAAGAAAGATTTATTTTAAAGAGTGACATTTAAAATGGAAAACATTTATGAAGCAACCCAAATTTCTGTAAACAAACAAAAGCACAGGAATATACCAGTTAAGGGTGGGTGTTGTGGAGCAACAGGTTAAGTTGCCTCACATCCCAGATCAGAGTGTATGGTGAGTCCTGGCTATTCTGAGCTTATGATCCAGCTTCCTGCTATTGTGCCTAGAAGGCAGATGGTGACGGTCTAAGTACTTAAATTCCAGCCACCCATATGGGAGACCAGGATGGCGTTCCTGGCTCCCAGCTTCGGGCTCAGTCTCTGCGATGATGGATATCTGGGGAATGAATCAACACATAAAAGGTATCTGTTTGTCTCTCCCTCTATCACTATGCCTTTCAAATAAATAAATATATATATATACATACATATATATATATATATAGAGAGAGAGAGAGAGAGAGAGAGAGAGACAAGTTAAGACACTTGCATCCCATAACAGAGTGCCTGGGTTTGAGAACCACTGCCACTCCCATTCCAGCTCTCTGCTAATATGCACCCTATGAGGCAGCAGGTGACGGCAGCTCATGGGAGACCTGGACTGGGCCTGGCCCAGCCACAGGTGTGGTAGACATTTGGGGAGTGAACCAGCAAATGAGAGTTCTCTTGTTTGTCTCTCACATCTTTTTAAAAGCAGAAAAATAAAAAACAGAATGCATAGATACAAATCTGCTTTGACTTCAGTTATATAAAAGGGTACACACGTAGACAAATCTGAAAGGAAAAAAAAAAACAGTACCAAGATTCTAGACAGTGTCTCACCATTCAAAATTTTCTTTACTGTTATCACATTATTTTAACCATCAATAAGACAAGTAGAGACTTAGAATCTGAAGGTTTGAAGGAGAACCTGGGAATTTTTGGTTCCTTCTTAAGCTCGATTATAAAACAGTGGTTCAGTAACAAGGCTAATCTTCATAATAAAACAGCAGCAGGACAGAATGGCACATAGGCCCTGAAGTCTGAGAGCCCTGGACTTCAACTTGAGCCAGCTCTCCGTGGGCTGTGTGGTACTGGACCAGTTACTGAACCTCTTCAGACGCTGTTGTATCATCTCTAAGAGCTAATGAGACTTTCCTCATAAAGCTGTTGTTGTGAGGTCAAAATGAAAGAGCATATGTAAAACAGCAAGTCCAGTGCCCAGCATAGAATGTCGGTAGACATCATTATCACTCCTACCATAAAAATCCAAACATTTAACAAGTAAACTTTGAATCAAAAATCTCTAAGCCCCAAAAGATGACCAACCTAAAAACATTAAATGTTTCTCTCAACTACCGTTAAATGATTTCTCACCATAAGTAAAGCACTAATGATTACAGTCACCTTCTCTGAGGCCACCTACACTACAGCATGAGTGAAAGCAAATGGATCAGTTTAATAAAAATTCTCCTACAGGAGAAATGAATCACACAATCTCAGCAATTTACTAAAAACATTTAAGAATTCTATTAAAATGAACCTTCTGAAAGTTTCTAGTATATGATAGAATCCATATAGAAATATGACAGTTTAAAAACAAAACAACCTTACAAATAAAAAGTTAGGTAGCTGGAATTTGCCAACAGTTTATACCACTAAGGGATGCTTTTAATTTCTAGAATATTCGTGACAGTAAACTAAAAAAAAAAAACAAAAACAAAAACAACAAAAAAAAAAACCTCTACTACTCTATCATACCCTTGCTTCTGACATTGAATATTACCCAAGTACATTTCCTTCAACTTAAAACATTAGGTAAAAAAATTCCCAAGCTCTCAGCAAAACAGTCAATAAACCATTGCCTTAATAATTTAGTTCACTGAGAAAAAGTAAAAACATTTTTGTTCATTCACTTCCATCAGAACAGAAAACAGTGTCAAAAGAGGAAGAAGGCTTTCAATATTGTTTTGTTGAATACCTGGATTAGACTGACCACCCTTTAATATAGTCTTTGTGTACTTGAAAACCCAAACCAAGCCACACGGAGCAGCTGCTCACTGACCAACTGGTCTGCAGAATTCAATGAACGACAAAAGGTTACCTTAATTCAATAAGATAATCAGCACACATTTACCCACCACCCAGAGTCTAACCATCTGCAAGGCGGCAGAGCCAAATGCCTATAAAACAACTGGCAGTGTGCAGACATGTCCTCGTGTCCCTCATGTCAATGAAATTTCTCTTAGCAACAGCTAAAAAGAAGCTGAACTTTCAGAAAATCTGAAGATATCATGATCCAACAACTTGTTAGTAAGTTATTTTGAGTGCCACTGAGATTTCCAGGCCAGATGGGTAATATGTTTTATTCAATTGGGTCTTGTACCAGGATAACAAAATGTGAGACAGACACGATCTGGATCCTTTCATTGTTCAAGAGGCAAAGCAGCCTAGTGCCTTCCAAATAACAGCAAGAACAATGTGGTCAGGAAACAAAAAAGAAAGAAAGAAAAGACAAGAAAGAAAAAAACCCCAACTACAACAGCAACAGCAGAGCATGAAACCAGTAATAATTTAGATTGCAATACCTTACATGTGCCCAAAGCCAGAACACACTGCCCAACTAAATGTGCATTTACCTACCAAATAATAATGATGATAATTCAACATAGGTTAAAAAAAAAAAAAAAAGAAAGCCATAATAGGCACTATAAACAGAATTCAATCTAGAGGTTTATTTTCTTGCTAACACATTACACTTAAATCACCTGATGCAGGATTTCCCAAAGTGTGGGATTCTATCACCAGTAATACTCAAGGTGCTTTGAGGTGAGACTTGAGGTGATCTGAGGTGATCTGAATCACACAAAGTGAGAAAGTTGTTCCTTTTTCAATTTTCTTTCATACCCTCCCATTAAATCAAAGAGAAAGTCTCAGTTTGGTGCTAATACATCTTTAACACCTCTCTAATGCTTGCTAATCTTTTGAGAGAGCAAGGCCTCAGGCTCAGAGCCTTGGCAGACAACAGTATCCAGCTACATTTTAATAAAACTTAAAAAAAAAAAAAAAAAACTCTTAGACTAGTCACCTTCTATTTATAGCAAGAAATGCCACTTAATGGTAATCATACAAACTCCTCTTTCAGGAAATCTACCAAGGTAAAGAAAGTGGGCCAACTAAATTTTTAATGAAAACTCTAATTACATTTATTTTTCCAACTTTACAGCTTGAAAAAAAAGTCACCTCTACAGAAAAGTTTAAGTAGTATAATAAACACTTGTATACCATTCACCTAGATTCACCAACTGTTCAAATTCTTTTTTTTTTTTTAAAGATTTATTTTTATTTATTTAAAAGAGTTACAGAGAGAGGCAGAGACAGAGAGGGAAAGAGAGGTCTTCCATCTGCTGGTTCACTCCCCAAATGACTGCAATGGCCAGAGCTGAGCCGATCCAAAGTCAGGAGCCAGGAGCTTCCTCCTGGTCTCCCATGTGAGTGCAGGGGCCCAAGGACTTGGGCCATTTTCTACTGCTTTCTCAGGCCATAGCAGAGAGCTGAATTGGAAAAGGAGCAGCCAGGACTAGAACCGGCGCCCATATGGGATGCCAGTGCTTCAGGCCAGGGCTTTAACCCACTGCGCCACAGTGCCAGCCCCTTGTTCACTTGCCTCATATCTTAAGCGATACCAGTTTCTATCTATACCCACACATGTATTCATGTGCAGGTATACACACTCTCTTTGGCTACATTTTTGCTGAACCATTTGAAAGTATGTGTCTCCAAGAATCCTATCTGTAGAGACATCTCTATGTCAAGGCTCAGCTCTGTAGGTCCAAACACTATTTTTTTTTCAACCCAATTAATAACAATATTAAACATTACTCAAGGGGCTCAGTATTACAAAATACGGAGCCAGGTAATAGACTCAAAATTCCTGCTGCTCTCTTTACAAATGAGGAAGGTGATGCTCAGCTGCATCTACCTTAGAACTCAGCTCTCTAAACCTTTGCTCAGTGTGACCTCCACCACACTTCCCTGCCCCCATGGAGAAGGTCCACGCTGGTCTTACAGAGCATCCTTCTAGATTGGACTTCCAAGTATCTTTTCTGAACTGACATATCTATGAAGGCCAGGCTGTGTATTTTTTCAAGGATTTGTTTGTTTGAAAGGCAGAGTGACTGGGGGATGAGAGAGCAGGGAAGATGAGATATCTTCTATCCACTGGTTCACTCCCCAAATGACAGCAAGTCAGGGCAGGGCCGGGCTGAGCCTGGCTGAAGCCAGGAGCCAGGAGCCAGGAACTCCATCCTGGTCTCCCACATGGATGGCAGGGATCCAAGCACTTGGGACATACTTTGATGCTTTCCCAGGTGCATTAGCAAGGAGCTATATTAGGAATGCAGCAGCCAGGACTCAGACCAGCACTTCAAAATGGGATGACAGTGTAACAAGTGGCAGCTTAACCTGCTGCAACATACCACCCATCCCCAAGGAACTACATATTTTATTAAATTGCTTTTAAAGACTAAGTAAGAGATTGCATCAAATAACTGAGAAATCCAGTGATACTGATGATGAAATTATTACCAACCCTTTCTTAAATCAGTGAGTTCTATAAGTACTAGCGATAATACAATTTACTAATACTAATGTCCTTCAAATCTAAAGATCAAACATTCTTCCATTTGAAACAAATATCTTAGGACACAGAAACATCTTTTTTTATTTTTATTTTTTAAAGGATTTTATTTACTTATTTGAGAAGTAGACAGGGAGAGGGAGAGACAGAGAGAAAGGCCTTCCATCTGCTGGTTCACTCCCCAATTGGCTACAACAGCCAGAGCTGGGCTGATCTAAAGCCAGAAGCCAAGAGCTTCCTCTGGGTCTCCACGCGGATGCAGGGGTCCAAGCATGTGGGCCATTTTCCACTGCCTTCCCAGGCCATAAGTAGAGAGCTGGATTGGAAAAAGAGCAGCGGGGACAGGAACTGGTTGGTACTCATTTGGCATGTTGGTGCTGCAGGCCAAGGCTAACTCAGCCTACTATGCAACACCACCAGCCCCCAGAAACATCTTCTACCAAACCAAAGTTCTATCTTTAGCACCTGGCACTGTGGCACAGCAGGTTAAGCCACCTTAACCACCTACAACAACGGCATCTCAAATTAGAGCAATGGTTCAAGTCCAGGAAACTGTGCTTCTGATCCAGCTCCCTGCTAAGGAGCCTGGGAAGGCAGTAGAAGATGGCCCAAATACCTAGGCCCCTATGGCCCCTGTTACCCACGTGAGAGACTTGGATGGAGTTCCTAGCTCCTTGCTTTGGGTTGACCTGGCCCAGGTCATGGCAGCTACCTGAGGAGTGAACCAGTATATGGAAGCTCACTCGCTCTCCCCACCCCCTTTTCCTTTATCCCCTTCTCTCTGGCACTCTGCATTTCAAATAAATCTTTAAAAAAAAAAAAAAAAACAAATTTAGAAAATATACACAATATTACACAAATACAACACTGCCTTTCAAATAAATCTTTTAAAAATTATTTATTCACTTGAAAAGCAGACATTGAGAGACAGAAAGAGAGAGAGAGAGAGAGAGATCTTCCATCTGCTGGTTCACTCCCCAAACGACCGCAATGACCAGGGCTCGGCCAGGCTGAAGCTTCTTCCAGGTTTCCCACATGGGTACAGGGGCACCAAGTACTTGAGCCATCTTCTGCTGCTTTCCCAAGCACATGAGCAGGGAGCTGGATCAGAAGTAGAGCAGCTGGGATTCAAACCTGTGCCCATATGTAATGCTGACACCACAGTGTCACAGTGCCAGTCCCCCATCATTCACTCTTAAAAGAAAGAAATTTTCGGCCGGCGCCGCGGCTCACTAGGCTAATCCTCCGCCTAGCGGCGCCGGCACACCGGGTTCTAGTCCCGGTCGGGGCGCCGGATTCTGTCCCGGTTGCCCCTCTTCCAGGCCAGCCCTCTGCTGTGGCCAGGGAGTGCAGTGGAGGATGGCCCAGGTGCTTGGGCCCTGCACCCCATGGGAGACCAGGAAAAGCACCTGGCTCCTGGCTCCTGCCATCGGATCAGCGCGGTGCGCCGGCCGCGGCGGCCATTGGAGGGTGAACCAACGGCAAAGGAAGACCTTTCTCTCTGTCTCTCTCTCTCACTGTCCACTCTGCCTGTCAAAAAAAAAAAAAAAAAAAAAAGAAAGAAAGAAAGAAAGAAATTTTCAATCACTCTAAAAGCAAAGATCATCCCACTAGTCAATTGAGAAGGGGAGGGATCACATAGCTATGTGTCTTAGCATATTTCAACCAGTTATTTTCCTTTTTTTAAAATTATAATTTGACAGATAAGAGTTAAACAGTGAGAGAGAGACAGAGACAAAGAAAGGTCTTCCTTCCATTGGTTCACTCCCCAAATGGCCGCTATGGCTGGAGCTACACCGATCTGAAGCCAGGAGCCAGGTGCTTCCTCCTGGTCTCCCATTCGGGAAGTGCCATCCTCCACTGCCTTCCCAGGCTACAGCAGAGAGCTGGACTGGAAGAGGAGCAGCCAGGACTAGAACCTGGTGCCCATATGGGATGCCAGCGCTGCAGCCAGAGGATTAACCAAGTGAGCCATGGTGCCGGCCCCTCAACCAGTTATCTTCATTACCATTTGAATATAGTTTAGTTTTTATAACTTCCATAGTGTCTAATACAGTGCTTTTACAAGAATTCAATAGATACACATCGATTTTATCCAAATATATAAAGACATAGAGAGTGATGAAGAGCCTAAACTATACACAGCCCGTGTACGAAGTCTGAAACACTGACTCCAACACTTCCTGAGTATTCTTGGGCAATTCACCTTCTTTGGCCCGTTTCCTCACTGTAAATTTCAGCTAATAATAATATTATATATCTCAGGGTTCATATCAAATTATTCTGTATATATAACATGCTTACAAAATCAACTGGTATAGCACAATGTATGTGACACTGAAATCTCCCTGCAGCAGCTGGCGCTACGGCATAGTGGGTAAGCCTCCACCTGTATTGCCGACATCCCATATGGGCGTTGTTTTGATTCTCAGATGCTCCACTTCTGATGCAGCTCTCTGCTGCGGCCTGGGAAAGCAGTGGAAGATGGCCAAAGTCTTTGGGCCCCTGAACCCGCGTAGGAGACCTGGAAGGAGCTCCTAGGCTTCAGATCGGTTCAGCTCTGGCAGTTGTGGCCATCTGGGGAGTAAACCAGTAGATGGAAGACTCATTCTCTCTCTCTCTCTCCCCCTCACTCTCTGCAGCTCTCCCTTTCAAATAAATACACAAATAAATATTTTTTTAAAAAAATCTTCCTGCAGATCTCCTATAAGCCTTCAAATATAATGTGAAATGCTTATAACGCACAATTTGCAAAATGCAAATATATGTTTAACTATGTTTGCTTTTTTTTTTTTTTTTTTTTTTTTTTTTTTTTTTTTTGACAGGCAGAGTGGACAGTGAGAGAGAGAGACAGAGAGAAAGGTCTTCCTATTGCCGTTGGTTCACCCTTCAATGGCCGCCATGGCCGGCGCACTGCGGCCAGCGCACCGCGCTGATCCGATGGCAGGAGCCAGGTACTTATCCTAGTCTCCCATGGGGTGCAGGGCCCAAGAACTTGGGCCATCCTCCACTGCACTCCCAGGCCACAGAAGAGAGCTGGCCTCGAAGAGGGGCAACCGGGACAGAATCCGGAGGATTAGCCTAGTGAGCAGCAGCGCCGGCCTCCTTTTGTTTTGTATCCCAATCATGGATTTCAGGACTATCCAGGCACTTTTTTGCAAGATACATGTCAAAATAAAAACCAACCTAAAAAGCAGTGCTCTAAATGATAGCTATTTATTTCATTTTGCTCTGAAATTTTTAGAAGCTAGAAAAATACATACAATTTACACCTGATCAATGTTCTCAACTGCCTGCAGGCTCGTGTTCACACACTAGCAAGATTTATTGCAAACCAATATGCCATGCTAAATTGAAATCAAGATATTACACAATTTTCCAATAAAGAGGTGATTTTGTAAGTTGGTATAAATGCTTTGTGAGGATGTAATTGCTGGCATCTTGCTACTTTTCAGTGGCTGGTGGGAAATGAGATAAGTTGGAAGGTTTACAGAAGGTCAGGACTCATCAGATGAAAAGATCATCTTTTTTAACAGCTTCAGAAAGCACATTTATAGGCAGATAACTAAATAGTGTTTCTGTAACAACTGGGACAGTCAGTATTTCCAAAGCATTTCAGTAACTGCGGCTACTGCCTAAGACTCTACTAAAACATTATGAAATTAAGGATTCCAGAGGTTCGCTGCCTTCATTTCAAGCTTATTTTTCTGATTTTTGTAAATGTGTATTTGTCTTTATCTACTTGAAAGGCAGAGAAGAAAGAGAGAGAGCAAGCGAGCAAGCGTGCAGGAATATTCCATCTGCTGGTTCATTCCCCAAATGCCTACAACAGCCAGGACTGGGCCAGGTTGAAGCCAGGAGTCCAGAATTCCATCCAGGTCTCTCATGTGGGTGGCAGGTACTCAAGTATTTGAACCATCATCTGCTTCCTCCCAGAGTGTACATTAATAGGAAGCTTACAGCTTGGCTGGGACTCAAACCAGCACTCCAATGTAAGACGCAGCTTAACCTGCTGCACTACAATGCCCATCCCATTCTTCTATCTTTTTAAAATAAGGCAGTTTATTTTTCAGTCCATTTAGGAGCCTCTAATCGAGGGGCCGGTGCTGTGGCCCAGTAGGTTAATCCTCTGCCCCCGGCGCCGGCATCCCGTTTGGGCACCGGTTTTAGTCCCGGCTGCTCCTCTTCCCATCCAACTTTCCACTATGGCCTGGAAAGGCAGTGGAGGATGGCCCCCAAGTCCTTGAGCCCTTGTACCCACATGGGAGACCAGGAAGAAGCTCCTGGCTCCTGGCTTCAGATCAGCACAGTTCTGGCCATTGCGGCCATTTTGGGGAGTGAACCAGTGGACAGAAGACCTTTCTCTCTGTCTTTCCCTCTCACTGTCTGTAACTCTACCTCTCAAATAAATAAAATAAAATTTAAAAAAAAAGAAGCCTCTAATTGAAAGATTATAAATTAAATAATAGACATAAAATTTTTTAGATGCGGGACCAGTGCTGTGGCGTAGTAGGAAAAGCTGCCACCTGCAGTGCCAGCATCACATATGGGTGCCAGTTTGAGACCCGGCTGCTCCGCTTCTGATCCAGCTCTCTGCTATGGCCTGGGAAAGCAGTGGAAGATGGCCCAAGTCCTTGGGCCCCTGCACCCGTGTAGGAGACCTGGAAGAAGCTCCTGGCTCCTGGCTTTGGACTGGCACAGCTCTAGTCGCTGCAACCAACAGGGGAATGAACCAGCGGATGGAAGAAGACCTCTACTTCTCTCTCTGTGTAACTCTGACTTTCAAGTAAATAAATAAATCTTTAAAAAAAATTCTTTAGATGCTACTTAATCTTTGAAATATTCAGAAAGCCTATCTTATTAAATTGCCTTATTTTGTTTCATGTATTCTGTAAGTATTTAAACAATTATTCTCTACTTTTTAAATATATTTCTCAAAAGGCATTCTGCATATCTAAACTCCTACACTAAAAACCATGATGCTGCTCCTGGCAAATCCACTCTTCAGTTCTCCAGTTTGTGAGTGCAGGCAGGCAGGAGGCAGCCCCTGTTCCCCCTGCCCTTCTGGAAACAATCCAGATGAACCACCAGACCCAGAACCTTGGCCTCTTGACTTCACCTCTTTATTCCTATTGCTCACATAAACCTTTCTAAGCAGATTTAGGTCATGGTACATCAAGAATCATCAAAGATTTGCAACCCCCAGTGCAAAATTTCAATTATATAAGGCTGCTGAAACCACTGTATGGCCAACAGAATAGTTGCCCCTCAGAAACAACCACTTTCTAATGGCCAGAACCTGTGAATATGTTCCCTCATATGGCAAAATAACCTTCCAGGTTTGAGTAGGTGAAAGATCTTGAGATAGGAAGGTTAGCCGGGCTTGACTGGACAGAGGGAGACGTGACTACAGGTAAACGGTCAGAGATACATAACACTGTGGACTTTCAAGGTGAAGGAAAGGGGTCATGAGCCAAGGAATGTGGGTAGCCTCTAGAAGGCAAAAAGAGGTGAATAAACAAATTCTCTCCTACAGCCTCCAGGAAAAAATGCAATCTTGCTGACACCTTCATTTTAACCCACTAAAATCCATGTTGGAATTCTGACATAAAAAACAGTAAATCTGTGTTGGTTTAAGCCACCAAGTTTGTATAATTTGATACAGTAAGAACAGAAAACCAATATACTTTGGATTGAAAGGTTACTCACATGGTCTTAAGTATACAGATTACCTACCAATTATAAAAGGGGAAAGTGCCTTTATAAAGTAGATACGGCCAATGCCACCTAAACAATGAGAAACTTGAAATTGTTTATCTCCTAGCATGATACAAGTGGAAATACACACTATCACCCATGTAGTATTCTTGCCAAAAATGTTTACTTTGAATCTAATCATGAGGACACAATCAGGCAAATAACAATGCAGATTATCAAACACAACTGGCCTGGACTCTTCAAAAACGGCAATGTCTTCAGAAGCAACAAACAAGGGAACACTGCTCTCTGTTAGAGGAGACCTAGCACCCAAATGCAATGCACAACACCTGATCGCATCCAACATCAAAAGTCAAAAGTTATGACATTCCAGAGACAGAAAAATATAGACTATCTTTTTTTTAAAGATTTATTTATTCAAAAGTCAGAGCTACACAGAGAGAGGAGTGACAGAGAGAGAGAGAGAGAGAGGGAGGGGGAGAGAGAGAGAGAGAGAGAGAGAGGTAGGTCTTCCATCTGATGGTTCACTCCCCAATTGGCCACAATGGCCGGAACTGCACCAATCCAGAGCCAGGAGCCAGGAGCTTCTTCCAGGTCTCCCACGTGGGTGCAGGGACCCAAGGACTTGGGCTATCTTCTGCTGCTTTCCCAGGCCATAGCAAAGAGCTGGATCAGAAGCAGAGCAGCCGGGTCTTGAACCAGCGCCTATATGGGATGCTGGCACTTCAGGCCAGGGCATTAACCCTCTGCGCCACAGCACCAGCCCCGCAGACTATCTTTTCGATAATACCCTTATTTCACTACTGAATTTTTCCCATGAGATAACAATATTATGGTATATGAGAATGCTTTTCACATATTATTAAATATTTAAGGTTGCAATATCATCAATATCTGCCATTTATTTTCCACAAAGCATGAATATATGTAGGTATATATGTATATACACACATATATACACACACATACAGGAAAAGAGAAAAATAATAAATGCCATGAAGTGTTAACAGTAAAAAAAAAAAATACAGCATTTACTGTATTAGTCTTTCAACTTTTCTGAAATATTATAATTCTGTAAATTACAAAGGGGAAAACAGTTTGCTGGTTCCCTCCCCTGCCAGTCTCTGCTGATCTTACACACACTACCAGGAGCTCCACAGGGACAGCTGATAATCCTCACACAGTTCAGTATAATCTTCCACCAGCAGATCTTACCTTCTGCAGCTTTAACCCACAACTAGGCTCAAGACCTGCAGTTGGGTTTTGTTGTAAGATAGCAGCATCTATGTGATATTAAAATACCAATTCTGGAACTAGGTCAAACACTAAGTACGAATAGTCTTCTGATGTTCATATTACTGGATTTGAGCTCATGCATTCTTCTACCCAATACAATTTCTATGCCCTGTTTCTTGAACTTCATCATTCGCATTTATGATCAGAGAGGGTTATAAGCATGGCAGGAAACCACGGACAAAAAGCAGGACTGGCCACATCAGAAAGTACTACAAAACTCATCAAGTGCTACCTCTGGCTCCCAGCCCACATCACTCTGAACATCACAGGCAGCACAGACCAAAGCTCACCTCCTTCCAGAGGGTCGCACTGCTCTCCATATGGCAGCTTAATGACATCAAAGAAGGTGGAAGAAAGTATCTAAATTCGCCAGCCCACTCCTATTCCTTCCCTTCAACTGTGGAAGTCACAGATATCTCAATTACCTCTCTGCAACACCTTCTACCCTGCATGCTAAGATTCTGTAATGTTAAACACCGGGTCAGGGAAAGGGGGGCAGTGAGGAAATGTATTGCACTACCAGACTAAAGATTAGCAAGAGACCTCCCTGATGGGGAGAACAAGAGCTAAAATGTTTGTATACCTTCAACAATAACACTGAGGAACAAAACCCAAACTTGTAAATACAATGAAGTTGCTTTTCTGAAATGTCTGTCTAGGGTAGACAGGAAAAGGCCCAGCATGGTTTCTATGCATGCCTATGCTGTTTCTAATAGAAAGGACACAATCAAGCCAAAACAAACATCTGTTAACCAGTTAAGTTTGTTAATGAAACAAAATTGCAGCTGGTTTATCAAAGATCAAAAGTGAAGCAAATTAGACAAAGGATGTATGAACAAAGCTGGTCTCTGAAAATAGTGGCTAAAGAATTTTAAACCTACTTGTCAAATTAACACAAATCCTTCCTGGATTTTGCTTAGACCACTGATTAGTATTTATTTTGTACCGTAGAGACCAACCTCACAGTTTAAATGTAGTATCATTGTTTTAGAACTCTGAATCATTCATTTTTCAAAACATTACCTTTCATAAAACAAAATTTAAAATGTACATACTACATTATATTCCACGAATTAAAAGGTTCACTTATAAGAAAAACAGTTATACATAAGTTTACAACTCATAGAGACTTCTCTGGGAAAGTGGTCCACTCCCAAGCAGAAGCCTAAGTATATTTAGCATTTCACAGTATACATTGCTATTCCTCCTTTTGTAACACTTATAAAATTCCCACGGAAAGACAGTGAGATAACAACACCCACACACAAATAAAAACATACTTCCCTCACAGCCCTACTAACTCAAAATGCCAAAAGCAAATTACATGACTGACTCATCTGCTAACTTTAATTTGGTGAGCTAATTGATGTTTATGTACTTAGAAATAATAGATTGGAGAGATCAAAGCACCCAAGACTCATTCACATTTTGAATGTCGGTATGATTAGAGAACAGTTTCACCAAATCTACTGTAGTTTAATGCACAGGACCAAGAAAATGAAGTTTATAACATAAACAAAAAGTCATGAGTTTTAGAATTAATACTTGCTAATGCAAGGACAAAACAATCACATTTCTTATGTCTTAGGAATAACAGCCACCCAAGGCCAGCAATGTAGCACAGTGGGTTAAAGCCCTGGCCTGAAGCGCTGACATCCCATATGGGTGCCGGTTCTAGTCCTGACTGCTCCTCTTCCAATCCAGCTCTCTGCTATAGCCTGGGAAAGCAGCAGAAGATGGTCCAAGTCCTTGGGCCCCTGCACCTGAGTGGCAGACTCAGAAGAAGCTCCTGGCTCCTGATTGGCACAGCTCCAGCCGTTACGGCCATCTGGGGAGTGAACCAGCAGATGGAAGACCTCTCTCTGTCTCTACCTCTCTCTGTAACTGTCTTTCAAATAAATAAAATAAATCTTAAAAAAAAAGGAATAATATACAAAGGTAAAATGCATATATGCTTCCATTCTGGGACAAAATGCACCCATCTGTTAGTTAAATAAAGTTGGGAGGGAAAGGATAAATAAAATTTTTGCCATTCAAGATACAATCAAAATGAATCAGCAAACAGCACTTGACTATGTCAGCATGAAAGTATCCCAAAGGTAGCTGCTATAAGTCAAACAGGTAAATGGAATAAGATGGTAAATCCCTGAAAGCTGTCAGTCATTCACAACAGGATCACGTGTTGCAGAAATGGTATTGTAATTATCAAATATATGTCAGATCCAAAGAGTTAAAAGGAATGTTTAACATTTGTTTTAACAATCAAAATACTCTGACACAATGTTTCTGCTTTACCCAAAGCCTATTTCTTTAGAAGTCGAGACAAGTCCCATCTTGATAAAAGCTCCAAAGTGGAACAAGCTGTCATGCCTGAGTGCAACAGAAAGACTCATTCACTCTTCATTTTATCTTTCCCTTGACCCAACTAAATAGTCAGAGACAAAGTGTTCTCTCAACACTGCTCCCACCTCTGGTACTACTTGCTCACAAAAGCAGTCCTTCAGCACTCTGCTATTCTGAAAACCTCTGAAGCTTAATCATAAGAACAACATGAACCATTACCTTCTTTCCTCCTTGCCCTGGAACAGCAAGTGTTGGATCCATCTAGTCTCTCACATTACAACAGGTTTCTGTCTGACATCAGTGATCCTAAAATTGACTTTTAACCATACCAATTCCAAAATTCAAGCTATTTTGCAGACTATACAATATTTAGAGCTTAATTCAACTCTCAGTTGAATATACTTAACTAAGCACTCTGAGAAATGTGACATCTACTACACAACAGACATCAATTCAAAGGTAAGAAGGTGATGTGCTCGCTTCGGCAGCACGTATACAAAGGTAAGAAGGTGAACTAACAGGAGAACATTTAGACTCCATAATTAGCAGATGAAAAATAAACACACTGTTGGGGCAGGTGTTTAGCACAGTGGTTCAGACACTGGTTGCGACGCACGTATCCCATACTGGAGAGTGCCTGGGTTCAAGTCCTGGCTCCACTCCCACTTCCTACTAATGTGCACCCTGGGAAGCAGCAGGTGATGACAAGTAGTTGGGTCCCTGCCACCCCAAGGATGACGGGGACTGAATTCCAGACTCCTGACTTCAGTTTGGCCCAGCTCTGCCTGTTGTGGGCTCTTAGGAGTGAACAAGCAGATGGGAGAGCTTGCATTGACTCTCTCTTTCAAATAAATTATGTACATTTAAAAAATTTTAAATATATGCATTTCTGCCCAAAAGATCTAGTCATCTGAGAGCATGAATGATTCCCCAAGGACTGAGAGACTTCTGGAAGCCTACCACATCAAAGAACAATAGGGACAAAGTGCAGGTGATTGGAAAAGTCCCAGGTACAGGTGAGGAAGATCTGGCTCTAGGTCAGGAATGATGGGGATGGAAAGGAGAAGGCAGAGCACAGAAAAAGAAAGGAAAATCTACAAGTTTTTGAATTTATGGCATTTGCACAACACAAGAAATTGATGCAGAATATATATTTCCATTTGTAGAAATATTTTATATTGGGGCTGACGTTGTGGAATAGCAGGTTAAACTGCCACCTGCAACACCAGCATCCCATATGGGCACAGAGGACATGTCTCAGCTGCTCCACTTCTGACCCAGCTTCCTGCTAATGGCCTGAAGCAGCAAAGTTGGCCCAAGTGCGTGGGCTCCTGCACCCACATGGGAGACTGGGATGAAGCTCCTGGATCCTGGCTGCAGCCTGGCTCTTGGCTGTTGTAACCTCTTGGGGGGTGAATCAGCAGATGGAAGACATTTCTGTTTCTCCCTCTCTCTAAATCTGACTTTCAAACAAACAGATCTTTTTAAATATATATATATATATATATCATATTGATAACATCACCACTAAGTCCAACAAAATACCGCTCTAAAAGAGGGTGGGAACAAGTAGAATAAACTGCAAACCAAGACCACAAGTGATTTTTATCATAGTTTCTGTCTTTCAGCGCCATCTCAAACCACCTGTGCTCTTTTTGAAACTCATTTTCATTCTTTTCTTGACAGTAATTACTATTCTTGTAATTATGCTTGATGATTTTTCATAAAACTTTTATAAGATTTACTTATTTATTTGCAAAGCAGAACTATGGAGTGGGGTGGTGGGAGGCGGAGAGAGGTCGTCCATCCACTGGTTCACTCCCCAAACAGCCCAATGGTCAGGGCTGGGCCAGGCCAAAGCCAGGAGCCTGGAACTACATTCAGTTCTCCCACGTGGGTGCCATGGGCCCAGGCACTCAAGCCTTATTCTGCTGCTTTTCCAGGCACATTAGCAGTGAGATGGACAGGAACTGTGCCATAACAATGGCCCCAGATTTTCAGTTATTTGTTCAAGAAAATCAGGGACGGTGCTGTGGCGTAGTGGGTAAACCCGCCACCTGCAGTGCCAGCATCCCATATGGGCACTGGGACTTAAACCAGCTGCTCTACTTCCAAGCCAGCTCTCTGCTATGGCCTGTCTGGGAAAGCAGTGGTGGATGGCCCAAGTGCTTGGGCCCTTGCACCCAGGTGGGAGACCTATATATAGGAAGCTCCTGGCTCTTGACTTCAGGTTGGCACAGCTCTGGCCATTGTGGCCATCTAGGAAGTGAACCAGCAGATGGAAGATCTCTTTCTCTCTCTGCCTCTTCCTCTCTGTAACTCTGCCTTTCAAATAAATAAATAAATCTTAAAAAGAAAAATCAAAAGCCCTATTTGATATTAGCAGTGCCCCACGTTCCAGTTATACCAGTTCCTACATTATAGCTGGACTAGAAACACAGACTTGCTATTTCATAAATTTTAGGAAAATATTCAATAAAATCAAATACCAAGGAATCTGTTTAAAATTCAACTAAACTGATCTTATAAAAATGCTAAAGCTCAAATGTTCAAATGGAATCTTAAGGCTACAAACTACATGGTGATAAATGAAGTCTCTCTTAGAATGTTTGACTTTCCAAAGTCCGCATAATCTGACCTAATTGAGCTTTACCACTTTTAATGAGAAACACTAATACTATCCTTTAGGAGTTTCCTCACGAAGTAAAAGATAAAGTTTTATCGTAAATGGTCTAATTCATTTCCATATCACCTCACCAAAGAGAGCTTTTTAAAATAAATACAAAGAATTCACGCTAAGGAGCCAGTGTGGTAATACCCAATTTGAATTCTAGAAGACATGTAATTACATTGCAGAAAGGAGCTCTTCTATATTTTAACTTGCAGTCATGCACAGGAATGATGATGATGTTAAATCTAATTAGACACAGATTTACTACTTTCCTTACTGCATTCCCAAACTCCTAATATTATAAATAGTACCTGCTTTAAAAAATGTAATAAGCTCATTGCAACCACTCAATTTAAAATGCTGGGAGTCCATTTGTTGGGGGAAAATTGCTTCTAATCAGTTTGAAGAACTAAAGGAAACTTTCACTGCCAGTGAAAAGCCACCACTGTTCTTTTTTTAAAAAAGATTTATCTATTCATTTGAAAGTCAGCATTACAGAGAGAGAAGAGAGGGGGAGAGAGAGAGAGAGAAAGAGAGAGAGAGAGAGAGAGAGAGAGAGAGAGAGTATTCCATCTGCTGGTTCATTCCCCAGTTGGCTGCAACAGCCAGAGCTGTGCTGATCCAAAGCCAGGAGCCAGGAGCTTCCTCCAGGTCTCCCATGCTGGTGCAGGGGCCCAAGGACTTGGGCCATCTTCTACTGCTTTCCCAGGCCATGGCAGAGAGCTGGATTGAAGAGGAGCAACCAGGACTCACCCATAAGGAATGCCGGCACTTCAGGCAACGGCTTTACGCACTATGCCACAGCGCCGGCCTCATTCCACCACTGTTGACCAATGTAGTGACCAGCAGTAAAAAGCTCTGAGTCACAATGTCTTGAAATCTTGGCCTCACCACTTATCAGCTCAGTAAGTGATTTTTGAATACCTAAGATCTGAGCCTTAAAATTTAAGGTTTTCTGGGCCAGTGCTGTGCCACAGCGGGTAAAGGTGCTGCCTGTTGTGTCAGCATCCCACATGGGCACCAGTTCCAGACCCAGCTGCTCCACTTCCGATTCGGCTCTCTTCTATAGCCTGGGAAAGCTGTAGAAGATGGCCCAAGTGCTTGGGCCCCTGCACTCATGTGGGAGACCCAGCAGAAGCTCCCAGCTCCCGGCTTCAGATTGGCCCAATTCTGGCCATTGCAGCCATTTGGGGAGTAAACCAGTGGATGGAAGATATCTCTCTCTCTCTCTCTGCCTCTCTGTAACTCTGCCTTTCAAAAAAAAAAAAAAAAAATTTAAGCTTTTCATTTGTAAATAAGGACAGTAATGTACTTTCCATGAAGTTACTGTGATGATTCCAGAAGATAAAATGGTAAGTACTCAGAATAGTACCAACATTTAACAACTATAATTTCACTATTCTACAATTAAGCACAACTGCTCAAAAGTAACCAGAATATCAACTTCTTTTAAAAAAGAAAATCTTTTAATTTATTTGAGAGACAGAGAGAACTTCTACGTACTCATTCACTCCCCCGATGCCCACAATGGCTGAAACTGGGTCAGGGCTGAAGACAGGATCAAAATTCAAGTCTCCCATGTGGGTGGCAGAAGCCAAATTACTTGAGCCATCCCTGATGCCTTGCAGGATCTGATTGAGCAGAAAGCTGTAGTCAGGAGTTAAAGCCAGAAATCCAACCCAGGAACTCTGATGTGGGATGTGAATGTATTAAACACCGGCTTTATTTATATCATTTATATAAACATCCCATTTATATCTTGAATTTTCTCCTACAATGAAAAATCTGCAAATTCTAGCATATCAAGGACAATTACTTTCAAATATCCTGGAAGAAGTTCCACATATACCACATATGTGAAACAACAGTGCATGTACACACACATATGGATCTAAGTTCAGCCTAAGCAAGAATAATCAAAGTGAACAATGTTCCCTATTATGGTTATAATGATAAGAAACTTATAATATTTCCTAAAGTACAAAAAATGTTCACTTTGGCTATTTGACAACAGTGCATGTACACACACATATGGATCTAAGTTCAGCAGCCTAAGCAAGAAAAATCAAAGTGAACAATGTTCCCTATTATGGTTATAAGTATAAAAGACTTCTAATATTTCCTAAAGTACAAAAAAATGTTCACTTCGGCTATTTGACATCCCTTCAAGAATCTGGTAGAGCGACAGGCCCTGACCCTACAAAAATATGTGGACTGAGCAGGTGTTGTGGTGTAGTGGATTAAGCCACAGCTTGAGATGCCAACATCCCATACTGGAGTCCGGTTCAAGCCCCAGTTCTCCCACTTCCAATCCAGCTCCCTGCTAACACACTTGGGAAGGCAGTGGATGATGGGCCAAGTAATTGGGTTCTTGCCACCCATGTGTGAGACTGAGGAGGAATTCCCGGCTCTTGTTTTCAGCCTGGCCCTGACCTGGCTGTTGCAGCCATTTGGGGAGTGAACCAGCAGATGGAAGATCTCTCTCTGTCTATGTATCTTACCCCCCACCCTCTCTCTCTCCCTCTCTCTCATTGTTGCAAATAATAAATAAATAAATGTTTAAAAAACATGTGAATGCACTTTACATTTGATATCACAGAATTTATGGACTATGACCCAGGTTCACCCATAGATTCTAGGTAAAGAATATCTACTACATTTATTTAACAAGTTTACATGGTTTTAAACTATCACTTTTAATCTCAAAAGGGAACATATTATGATGTAGTTTTATTGCAAATACAAACATGCTGCCAAATTGGTTTGAACTGATTTTTACTAATTTTATTTGTTCTTTTTTAAGAATCAGATTATGACTACTTGACACTACTAATTCCAAATTTCATGAGGTAAAAATTCTAGGACACATGTTCTCAGCTTTCCTTGTTCTATGACAATCATAGCTGACAATTTAAAGATCAGTATCATAAAAAGAGCAGTAACAATTGCACGCTAAGCATTAAATTACTCTTTTCTCAATCCTAGACACTTTCAGACATGCATTTTCCTTTAGACTAAAAATGTTTCTGTACAGGAGCTGCCTGGAAAAAATACAAAGTTAGCAACAAATGATGGTCAAAGTTAAAGAGAAGGCCAGGAAAGGGACTCCAGGAAATCTGTAGTGACTCCTCTATCGCAAGCACAATTATACAGTGGATCACAAAACTACCAAAAGATACTATTAAGTTGGCTAATACCGCCTGATTTCACTTGCATATTGATTGATAATTGTAAAACGTGAACATATAGGGTAATGTGTATATTTTTAAAACAAAGATATCCAAATCCATCAAGATGGTGCTATACCTCCTTTATGATTTTCTTCATGATACATGTAAGCTTTATAAAAACACTTAATGAGAAACAGAAGTGCTTAATGTAGCTGTGTCAGAGACAAGAATCAGGATTTGGGTCAATTTCTGTACTTTTTAAAAACATATTTTTCAATGTTACTAAGAAAATTTCCCAAGTTTATGTCTTTCTTTACACCCACACCCTCCTACAAAGAACTGTGGGCTGATTACACAAATGTAACTACCACCAAAGGATTAAATAAATGTTATGGAAGATTAATAAAATAAGAATACAGTGAAGAAATACATACTAGGCTTTAGATCAGTCCATGGAAAGACAAACCACTTGATCCTACCCCCCAATTTCCAGAGCTGGGCTAAAGCACAGAGGGAAAACAGGGTTAACTTCAATGGTTCTTGGAATCCAAACAGGAAAAGCAAGCCATCAGAGCACAACTTTTCCCAATACTCGGGTTTCAACTGTTTCTAAAACTGTAGTTAACAGACACAACCACCTCTTTTATCAACAACAGTTCAACAGTTTACAAAATGTAAAATTAACTGACACTAAATTCAATGGCCCAAAGGACAAGACATGCCTTAAAACTGGAGGGCTCGATTACATACAGCTCCCAGCTACAATTAAAGACTGAACCAAAGTAGCTTACGAAGAAATCAATCATATATCTCTAAGTAATACAGAAATAACACAGGGCCCAGAGAAACCAAACACAAAAAAGACAACTGTATGAGACAAAATAACATTTACCCATAATCATTAAAAACTGGACAACAAAAAATGACCCTAAACGTAAACAGGAGGAATTTAGATCACATTAAAACAATTTCAGGAATGCATAGATTACCAATATTAAAACAAGAAGTCTACAGATTCTTCTTTTTCAAAACAAAGAGAAAAATATACAGTAGGTTATATATATATATATATATATATATATATATATATATATTCTGCATAGAGAAAGAATTATAGTTATCTATCCTGGTTCCCCTCAAGCATTCATCAATTAGCAATTAGAATTTAAAAAACAAACCATATGATTGTCCCATTAAATCCTTAGCCAATCAATGAGAAAGCCCTCAATGTTGCATAATATAAAACAATTTATACTAGAAGACAATATATGTATTTTACAATATAAAAGCTAGAGCCAGTGTTGTGGCATTGCGGGTTAAGACACTGCCTGCGACACCAGCATCCCATGTGGGTGCTGGTTCAAGACCCGGCTGATCCACTTCCAATCCAGCTCCCATGGGAGATCTAAAGAAGGCTCCAGGCTCCAACTCCAGGCAGGTTCATTTATTTGGGGAATGAACCAGCAAACAGAGGCGCGCTCTCTCTCTCTGTGTGTGTGTCCCTCCCTTTCTGTAACTTTTATCAAACTTTACTTAAAGCTTTCATGCATACAGAACTTGACGGAAACTGTCAAAGTCAAAAGGATAATATTTAGAATGTATTAACATTCCTTCTTCACTTACCTGGTCTTTCTCATGGGGTAGAAGGCTGACAGGTGGGAGCGAGGATGGGAAAGCACTGGGATACTGGGGTGCCCCTTTGCCATCCAAGCTCCCATAATTGACCCTGTACTGCGGCCCATCTTTCAGTAACCTCCCATTGTTCACAGCGCGTTTGGCCCCCAGTCGCAGCCGCTGCTGAAAGGCTGGGTTGTTGGTGGTGCTTGCGAGATCACTCTGATTTCTGAGATACTTCTCTATGTTCTTCAGGGAGGAGCCATTTGGCTCCTCAAGTCCTTCAATCGCTCTCCTTAAGAGTCTGTTCCAATCCACATTGCGGAGATCATTACATGATCCTCTAGATCCCTTGGCTGACTTAGGAAAAGTGCCTGGTTTAACTGCTGAAAAGCGCCCAGGGTTGTCTGGGTCCTTATAGGAGGCAAGGCCTTTGTTGGTGACTTTGAGAACTGAGCCATCCTGAACACTGAGTTCCAGCTGCTCAGAGACTGTCTTCTTATCCAAACCATGGGAAGTACTGACCGCATGGCAGATTCTCTCTTCAGAGGGCCTTTGCTTTTGCTTTTTTATCTTCTGTATAGCTTCAAGAATCCACTCTGTATAAAGTGGGTTTGCAAGTTTTACCATGGTTGACAAATGACTTCTTCAACACAAAAGTTACCCATAGAGATTCTCCTTGTATTTAACAGGACTTGCACATTTGAAAGTCATTTACCATTTAACAAATGGGCAGAGTATTCCAGATCATGTTAAGCAACATCTTACAAACATCCATCCTTAAGAGATTCAAAGGAGGACAAACTGGCAATGTTGATAGTTGTCTTATTTTACCAACAGGAAAGACAGCATTTGGATGAAAAACATCTTTAACTAGGAAACCACGACCTTAAAGGATAAAAAGGGGGAAAAGGCTCTTAGTAATAGAACTTTTAAAAATTAAAATATTTCTGGTACTGCTTTTTCAGATACAAAATGACCAAAGAAGTAATAACAGGCAGGTATTATGTAATACAGCCAGAGTCACTGTATTTTCCAACCAGAAATTAGGTCACAGTCTAAGAAGGAATTTTATCTCAAATTTTCTCTTATTTATATGAAGCCACTTATGGGGTATTTAAGAGATCATATCTAAGCCATATATTTAATGGATTACCTTTACTGAAATTAATAAAATTATATGAAAAGTGCCTCAAGGTATGTGTACTGCAAACAAAATCAATAACAAAAAAAAATCTGATGGAAGCACATTAAGCTTAAGAAAAAAAATTAAGTAAAATAAAACAAAAATCTTGGTTTCAACTAAGCATTGCGTTTCCCAAGTCTCATGCATAAGAAAATTTCCCATCTAGCCACTTGTACAGAATTGTATCTTCCCACCCCTCTGCAAAGGGTAATCCACTCTAACCCCCAGGTTGGAAAATGAAACTAACATACTAATGTAATGTTTCACCTTTAACTAATGTACCATTCTAGCTACCTTAACATCCAGTTAGTACCTTAAAAAGCTCGGTAGAAAGCAAGTTCATTCAAATCTAACTCCAGGAGGGCAGTGACGTTACTGCTCTTTGAGAGACTCCTGGGATGTATGCAAAAAACTGCCCCAGATCTCCAAACTGGTATTGACTATACCTACAAAGAACCCCAGGAAAAAGAGCTTAGCCTGGGAATTAGACCTAAGCTCTACTTTTGTTCTCAAATGATAATAGATCTTAACTCTTTATAGTTAAAAATTTACAGTGTACTCATATGTAACTTGCATTAAATCTGTAGGACAATTCTGTGGGTAAACTGATGTTCAGGGGAAGATGGAATTCACCCAAGGTAATGGTCTGTAGTAGATTTAAGGCTCAAAAGCCATTATTTTAAAACTCAAGTTCAGCATCCTTACATGAGCCTCAATCGTCTGCTCTAGTTCTGCCTCTGTAGACAGATGAACCAGGGTCTGAACCTCAGCTCTACGAATGTCTGGTAGGAAAGACCATCATTTACCTCTAGTCAAAACTAATACAGCAGTCCCCACTTATCTACAGAGGACACACCCCAAGATCCTCAGGGGATGCCTAAGAATCATGGACAGAACAGAACCCCATGCATACAATATGATGTTGTTTTCCAAATGTACGACCTGTGATAAAGCTTACTTTATAACTTAGGCACAGTAAGACATTAATAATAATAATGAAATAGAACAATTATAGCAATAAAAGTTCTTTAAAACATACATTATTTGCAGGATTTTCCATTTACTATTTTTAGACAGCAGCTGAGCACAGGTAACTCAAACAGTGGGAAGCAAACCCATGATATGTGGGCAGACTAGCAGGCAGCCCATATAGGACTGCTGAGAGGACTAAGTGAACCTAGAAAGAGGCAGTATAAACAGTCCTGCCCCCTTTGTGACCAGTAAACTATAGATTCAGTTTTATTTTTTACCTCAGATCAGAAACTTGCAGCTGAAGGGACTTTAGAAGTCATCCAGTCCAACCTCTAGTTACTCAGTAAAAGATATCTGTCCAATATTCCCAATAGATAAGCCATCAAATCTTTACTTAAAATACTTCTTGTAACTGAAAATTAGTCACTTTTTGAGGCAGCTCAGTGTGCGGTTGGATAGCTCTGGCTATAATACACTTCTTGCTCATTGGAGCAAAAATCTATCTCTCCATAACTTTTACCCACTAGTCCTAGCTCCCCTGGAACAATCTCAAGACAATTTTACTGTTTCTTCAATATGACAGGCCTTCAAATATCTGAAAATAGGTACCTTCAGAAAGCCACCAACCACCAAATCCTACTCTACCTCTGTCTCACCATTGAGCCACTAATATTCCAGTTCCTTAACCCCTCCACATATCACATGGCTTCCAGACACCACCTCCTGTTGGTTGCTTACTAGTTTGGCCAATGCCTGTCTTAAAATCTGACAATCCCAGCATTATCCAATTACAAGTGCAACCCAAAATTATAGAACTTCCTTAACAGTCCTGCAACACCGGCCATTCTGAGCATGCAATTCAGCCAAATATGCAAACCCTTTTTTCAAAAATGCTGTCAAACGTAGTTTTTCCATCCGTTTCCTTGTGCAAATTCAAATGCTGGGATTTAAAGTTTATTAGAGTTGAATTTCATCTTGTTGGTGTGAGTCTATCTTCCAACCTGCTAAAGAGTGTTCTGAATCTTGATTCTGTCATCTTTGTCATCTGCAAATCTAATAAGCACTCTTTTTTTGTGTCATTTTATAAACCACTGACGAAAATGCTAGACTTGGAACACAGTGTGTTTAGGAATGAAATTGTTGGCTTTCACAGCATAACCACTTTCAGGACAGAACACAGGAATCATTCTGTGTCAGTAAGTTTAGAACAGGAAACTGATCATTCCAAAGTAAAATGGTTTGGGGCAAAATTTCATTAGAAGACATTTCACTGTATCCAAGTAATTATTTCATCTTTCATCATTTATTCAGGATGAATCACAACTAATCTAATTTGATCGAATAAAACACAACTGCAGGAAGCAGAAGAGGTCATAGGAAAGTGTCCAATACTGTAAAGTTGCTTTTAGGCGTTTTGATTACACAAGCAAATGAACATACATTGAAACAGTGCATTTCATAACTAATAAATACCCAAAATATATCTCAGGACAAGCTTTTACCACAATCTTTACACACAATCAAAAATAATCTTTTGTATCTTTTGCCAACAGATTTCAATAAGACTGACATTTTGTGGAAAATGTAATAAAATAAGGAAAATTACCAGAATTGGAACTTCAAACATAGTAACAGTCCATGACAAAAATTAGGCTTGCCCAGGTCTTCAGGTAAATCTGCCAAAAGAATAAAGTAAACGTTCATTCAGGCTTAAGAACAGCCCTTAAATTCAGCAACCATCTATGAATCTCTCCAACTATCACCATCTAATGCAAGCACAACTCGACAACTAACACAAATAGCAGCAACGAGTTTGTCAGCATACCACGTTTTGGTGCTATTTTAACTCTGATTCCACTAGAAAGTATGTATAAACCAGAAACTCATGACAGAAAATGAAGTTCCAAGGAAGGCAGTGAGGAAGTAAATTGCAGGGGCAAGCACTGAGCACAGCAGGTTAGGCTTAGGAAACCAGCATCCCAAGCAAACCAGTGAGGATCCCTCCCTCTCCCTCTTTGCCTGCCTTTCAAATGTTAATTTAAAAAGAAGTAAATTCCATTTCTTGAAGGCCAGACTTGTTCTCCACATTTTAAAAATCAGGTTTGTGATAAATTCCTAAGAAAGAATCCCATCATGAGAAGAACCCAACTATTATTCAAATAGCCAGGGAGATACAACTTTTTATCTGGGGAGAGGAAATAAAAAGGAACCAAAAATTGTTTTAAGGTCAGTGTTAACTTTCCCAAGGAGCATTCATTATTTGTCCCAAAGGTCACTTGGCACCTAGATACTACTAATTGGACCAAGGTATGACCAACAAATTACCTAAGAGAAGCATGTACCAGTTTCCACAATAGTAAATATGTATTGACACAGGTCACATTTTAGGATAGTAGTAATCACATTTACTTCAAAAGACAGATTTCAAACAGCTGTCAATGCCTGCATTTTGGTCTTAAACAAAACAACCAACAACCTTAGATCCGCCTTCTCCCCTCCCCCAGTCACCAACACACACCCCACTCCTCAATTTAATCTCAAAATTAGCTCTCATCTGACACCAACCAACAGAGTTAATTAGGCAGAAGCAGATGTAACTCAGCAGCTCTTAGCTACAAGCAGAATCACAGTGTTTAAAAAAAAAAATCCACAGCTAGTAGAGGAAAAAAATCAGAAGTCTCTTATCTATAGCCAATTCTCAACTAAACACATATATATTATCCACTTTGTACATTATCCACTGCAAATTTTTTAGTCTTGGGCTGATTTGTTTCCAACATCCCACTGGTCCCAGTGTAAATTTGTATAAGCTAACAGAATAGATTGAAAACCAATTTCCCTGTAGTCTAAACAGTACCCAACTAGAAAGACACCTACAGGAAAAAAATGCATAATTCATTCAAAAGCCAAATACAAATGATTTTTTTTCCTATGATTCAGAATTATCCACACCACTTCTCTTTTTTAGAGCACTGGGATTGGTTTCATATGTACATACACGATATTCAATCGCAAGCTAAAACCCTAAATTCATTATTCTTTTATCATTTTTTTACAAAAACTTGAAAGTTGGACTAAAAAGTTATCAAAAAGGTAGCAAATCATTCTAAATTAATTCAGAGGATTCATGTTACCCAAATGAAATTAATCTATTTTCTAAGATTGTGAATCATTTTGTTTTTAACTACAAAATATTAGTAAATTATATGGCTGTTTCTTACATTGTAACACTGTTTATAGCATTCATTACAAACTATTCTAAACAGATGTAGAGAAACGCTTAGTCCAACACTGAGTTTTTAGCTTCACTGACATAATATAAACATCAACACTATTCAAAAATATTCATGTCAGCATAAGAGTCAAAATATCCTGGATCATAAACATGATGTGAGGCCTAATCTAAGCTTTCACTAAAGCTGTGTGTTGTCTCAAAATCAATGTCATAACACTCAAGTTATGAGATTATGGATAAGCCAAAAACAGTGGTAGAAAAAATAAAGATTAATAATAGGGTTTATTCTTTTGTCATCCTGAGTTGTACTTGCAAAGTTATTTTTAGCTCTCTGAGAAGCTCCTGGACTTTCTCAAAACCCACTGTGTGACTGAGTGAACACCCACAAATCCGAATACTATTTTCTGAAACACAACATAAACTGCTTGAAGGCGAGGAACCATGACTTCCCTTCCCTGTGGTACCACGGAGCACAGCCTGTTGGACAATTGCTCAGAACAGCATCCTCAGTATCTCTTGTCTAATAGTATCAAACACCATCCATGTATTAATATTTGCTAACTTTCAAGTACATAGCATCTATTTCCCTACAATTAATGATTGAGGCCCAAAATACATCAATTGGGAGAAGTTATAAATATTCATCAAAGAACAACAAATAGATATTTAGGGAGATGATGTTCCCAACACCCAGTCCTGTGGGCAGTACTCTGGGAAATACAAAGCAAAGCTGGAGAGAGAGGACACCCAAGAAGCAATTAAGTAACAAACCCCTGTTCCGGTGGTATCTGAACAAGTTGAACAGAACTACATAGGACTTTGCAATTCCACTTCTGGGTACACATCCCTAAAAACCAAAACTACTCAAATAAGCTTGTGTACACACTCAATAACAACACTAATCACAACCCTCAAAAGGTGGAAACAGTCCAAATGTCCACCAACAAATAAATGGATGAAAACATGGCATATCCATACAATGGAATATTACTCAGCCATGAAAGGAACAAAGTACTGATACATGCCACTACAACATGAATACTATGTTATAAAAGAAGCCAGACACAAAAGACTACATATAATTTAAATCATGGCTGGCACCGCGGCTCAATAGGCTAATCCTCCGCCTGCAGCGCCAGCACACCAGGTTCTAGTCCCAGTTGCCCCTCTTCCAGGCCAGATCTCTGCTATGGCCAGGGAGTGCAATGGAGGATGGCCCAGGTCCTTGGGCCCTGCACCCGCATGGGAGACCAGGAGAGGCACCTGGCGCAATGAGCCGGCCGCGGCGACCATTGGAGGGTGAACCAATGGCAAAAGGAAGACCTTTATCTCTGTCTTTCTCTCACTGTCCATTCTGCCTGTCAAAAATAATAATAACTTAAATCATATGATACACCCAGAAAAGATAAATTCACAAACAAAACAGATTGGTGAAGCCAAGGGAAGAAGGAAACAGGAAAAATAGTTGAATGGATGAGGGCTTATTTTGGATAGGAATGTTTTGGAAGTAGACAGAGGCAGCGGTCACAGTACTTTGAATGTAGTAAATGCAAGTGCAAATGTTTCATTTTCCTTACCGTTATGTGAAACTCACCTCAGTAAACTTTTTTAAATAAGAAATAACAAAGCACTAAAGTATAATAATAATAATACCAAGTATTTTCTGATACCTACTGTGGTCCAGGTACTTGATAGATTATTAGAAATACTTTTAGCTATCCTATAAAGTAGCATCATCACCCCATTCTACAAAAGGAGAACTGAGGCTTTACTTGGCCAAGATTTCTGAGCAAGTAAGTCATGATGGATTTTAATTCAAGTCCCAAGACCCAAACTCATGTCTCTCCAGCAGTTTTATTTCTCTTTTTTTGAAATTTTTTAAAATGTACTTTCTTTTTTTAAAATTTATTTTTATTGGAAAGGCAGAGACAGACAGAAAGAGGTATTGTATCTGCTGGCTGGTTCAACCACCCTCCAAATGCCCACAACAACTAGGGCTGGGCCAGCCCAAAGTCAGTAGCTTGGAACCCAATCCAGGTATCCCACATGGGTGGCAGGTACCCAACTATTTGACCATCACTTGCTGCCTCCCAGAGTGTACATTAGCAAGAAGCTGGAACTGGAAGTGGAACTGGGACTCAAATCTGGGCATTCTGATATGGGACACAGGTGTCCCTACTGGCATCTTAACCACTGCACCAAATACCTATTTCTCCCACCAGTGATTTTCAAATGAGGCTTTTTGGATCTCTCATGAAAAAAGCACCTCAGGGGGCCAGCACTGTGGCCTAGCAAGCCGCCACCACAGTGCGGGCATTCCATAAAGGCATCAGTTCATGTCCCAGCTGCTCCACCTCTGCTATGACCTGGGAAGGCAGCCAAAGAAGGCCAAAATCCTTGAGCCTGAGCCCCTGCACCCATGTGAGAGACCCTGAGGAGGCTCCTGGCTTCAGATCGGCGCAGCTCCAGCCAGTTAGGGAGTGAATCAGCAGATGGATGACCCCTCTCTCTCTCTCTCTCTCTGCCTGACTCTGACTTTCAGATAAATAAATAAATCTTAAAAAAAGAAAAAGAAAAAAGCACCTGAGATATTACATGCAGCTACTCCTTGTGGGTTAAATTCTAGGGCCACCCTAACACCTTGCACCCAAAGGAGGCTCCACTTTAACTGCTGTATATACTGGGTCTCCCCATAAGATCCCGTTCAAAGACAGCGTTCCTTTGAGTACAGAGGCGAATAGTTTGAAAACAAACTGTGACTACCACTTGCTGAAACCACATGTAGCATGGATAGGTACAGATCCTTCAGATGGACAGGACTCCAAGTGGGCTTAAAGACAACACGGGGGACAGGTGTTGTGACAGAGCAGGTTAAGCCATCCATATTGGAATGCTTGATTTGAGTCCCATAAACGCCAGGATTCCAAAGCAGCTTCCTGTTGACGTAACTGGGAAGCAGTGGATGATGGCCCAAGTACTTGGGTTTCTGTCACACATGTGGAGTCCAGATGGAGTTCCTGTCTCCTGACCCAGACCTGAGTGTTGCAGGCATTTGGAGAGTGAACCAACTGGATGGAATATTGCTCTCTCTCTCTCCCCCTCCTTCCCTTACCCCTAGGTCTCTCTTTCAAATAAATAAATAAATAAATCTAAGAAAAAAAAGACCATGCAGAACTTGGATCACTGCCCGATTCCTCCATGCACACCTTCATGGCCCAGTGCCAATCACACCTCCTCCGAAGTCCTGCATCTCTTTGTCTAACAGGAAGTTTTCAGCTTTCTTTAACTACTTTCTCTCCTTACTATTTACTATTTAGGTATTCACTGCCCACTGTGTACTATGATTATATGGGTGCTGACTTCATCTCCCTTACTTGACTGCAAAATTCTTAAGAACAGGATTTACACTTGATTCATCTTTGTACCTCAAGATTTTCCAGGATTACAAGTTGATCATAATAGAGGGTTAATGCCTATTTATTAAATAAAGGCATAAGTGAATCAATGATGGAAACAGAGGAGAATGCATGGAAGCTAAGAATGAGCTGTCAAACAAAAGGGACAGGTATGTGTCAAAGAGGGATGCGAAACAAAGCAGGCTGTGGTGCAGGACCAGGACAGAGGCAGTAATAGGAAACCCCAGCAGGAGTTACAGACAAGCAGGAGCAGGTGACACAATGCCACACAGAGACATACATGCACCAATCTGCTGAATGCTTGACTCATTCTGGTAACAATATCCATCCAAGACAGACTGGAGGAAAGAGTGACTGAAAGAAGAAACAAAAGCAACCAGTATCTCATCTCTCCAAACATCAATCTTGAACAACTCGTATTAGTCAAACTGAGCAGCAAACCTGGAGCAGGCACTCAGTAAATTTACTGTTAGCTGAATTGAATATTTAATTCCCCATCTTTTTAGAGTAATACTAAATTCTTTCCACTACTCATTAACACAGAAAGTTTTAAATTCATAAGCTAATAATGTTTTCCAAGGATTTCTAAGAGGCTAAATCACCATGAAAATTATCATCTCAACTAATACATATTATATTAATTGGAAGTTTAATTTTTCATGTCATGCTCTCCTAGTTGACAATATCCCTGTTATGTCATTAAACTATAATTGTATAAATCTGCTTCAACAAACAATAACTGAACCATCAATAAACTATTATGGCTTCCATAATCCCCAGCAAAGATTAGTTTCAACATCATCATCATAAATTAGTAGAGACATGTCCCAAATCTCCTGGTGAAAACCATGAATTAGGTTTGCATAGTCATCCCTGCATCAAAGTGCTCAATAGTTTCAGTGTCTAAAATTTAATCACAATGTTAGGAACCTCACAGGAAATCTGATCCCTTGTAAAACAGAGGATTTTAGAGACAAGATGAAAAGTCATTTGAAGTCATCAGGCCTTTAGAGCCAGGGTACACTGATTAGTAATAATGATATTATAACTAAGCACTTTCACTTAAGAAATAATCAAGTAAATTTAGAATGTCTTTTTTTTTGGCATTTAAAAATTCAAATTCAATCCTAGATGTCTCCCTAATTACAAATTAGCATTAGTCAGTTTCTAATGACATCAACTGAGAACAATGTACTAAGAAAAAAAGTAATAAACACTTGAAATTTTTAAAATTATTTTGAAAAGAGAAATCATTTCAGAATTCATGTCTTTATACCAGCTATCCAGTAGAATCTGAAAATAAATTAACATTATCCTTTAAGAGTCTCAGGAAAGTGATGTACCTACTTTAAAAATAAGCACATGCATACACACACATTTTCAACCATCACCCATTCACGGAGCTCTTAACATCCACTGGCTTCTCTACTTGACTTTAACAGCACAGAGAGGTATCTTATCCAGTTTCATAACAGTCATCTTTGTGTGGTTTAATTAGGGCATGTTACATGACAAGTAAGCACGTTAATAGACTTCTGAAGTCTTATTCAACAAGTAGGTGTGCTATCATAGAATTATCTTAGGAGAGTTCAGAGATCCAGTCACCACTTCGCCAGCTTTCTAAGCTGTGGGATATTAGACATGTTACTAAATCAATCTAAGTCTGTTAGTTTCTCACGTGTGAAAATGAGAATACAAGCCTGTTTTACAGAACTGTTAAGAGATAACAAATATGAAAGAAGCTAGGATGGTGGCAGACACATAGGGACACAATAAAATGCTAGCTCATAAAAGGAAAAAGGGCAATACAGTCAGCTGGAGAGCTGTAAAATCTAATCTGGCTGAACTTCTGTCTATATGACCATTTTCTCCTAACAGACAGGGAAATCAGCCCCCGAATGTTCGTGATAGTTACAGACAAGTAAAAATTCAAGACAGAAGAGAAAAAAGGAAAGGAAAGGAAAGGATAGCAAAACTAGATTTGTAATGGCAAGATTGGGGTCAAGAAGAACATATTTTACTCACAGTTAAACATCTTTTAAGGTCAATAAAGCTTTTAGAAGATAATACTGTATAGAAGAAAATCCCCCTGACCTCAGGGTAGGAAGAGAGTCTTAAAATAAGACACAAAAAGCACTAACTATAAAGAAAAGACCAATAAATTTGACTCTATTAAAATTAAGAACTTCTGTTCATTAAAAGACACCATAAAGAGTGAAAAGGCCAGCCACAGAACAGAAGACTGTATTTGTAACATATACACACAACAAAGGACTTGTAGTGGCAGTAAATAAAGAACTTCCCATTGGCAATAAAAGACACAAGGGCTAGTTTAAAAAAAAAAAAAAAAAAAGTAGGAGACTTGAACAGGAACTTTACAAAGAAGGAAATCCGAATAGCTAACAAGTAAATGAAAAGCTGACTTTCAGCCTGACTACTACTCAAGCAAATGCAAAACTTACCACACTGGCTAAAATCTTAAAAGTTAATAAGACCAACAGTTGGAGAGGATGAGAAGTAATGGGAATGCTCGTATATGGCTGGAGGGAGTGTTAACCTGATAGAACACTTTGGAAAACAGTTTGGTAGGTGGTAAACAGGAAGACCAACACACCCTGTCACTACAGCAGCCATACAACTCATCATCCAAAACCAAATAATTCTAGGAATTAAAGGTGTTGGTTACATTTGCACTGAAACAACAGGCATAAATCAGCATAAACGGCCACCTATGAACTAGCAATTTTACTCCTGGGTGTACACCTTAGAGAAACTTGTGCAAGGGGCCCAATATGCTGAATGCAACTCTGTTCACAACTGCCCTCAACTGGAAACAATTCAAATACCCAGCAAGAGTAGAAGGGACAATATAAAAACTATAGTGTATGTCTCAGGCCTACTAGAAGACAGTATCAAAAGATGGTGAAGTCCTATAAAAAGGACTTTGGAAATGCAAACTAAAGCATCACAGCAAAGGAATACCCCCATTACCCCACTTCTCCAATTCAAGCATCACTTACCATGCCACAACACTAGCCTCTATACCCATACTTTTTTTTTTTTTTTTTTTTGACAGGCAGAGCTAGACAGTGAAAGAGAGAAAGGACTTGCTTTCTGTTGGTTCACCCCCTAAATGGCTGCCATTTCCGGCGCAGCAGCCAGGAGCCAGGTGCTTCCTCCTGGTCTCCCATGCAGGTGCAGGGCCCAAGCACTTGGGCCATCCTCCACTGCCCTCCCGGGCCACAGCAGAGAGCTGGACTGGAAGAGGAGCAACTGGGACAGAATCCGGCGCCCCGACCGGGACTAGAACCAGGGGTTTCCGGCGCTGCCAAGTGAGCCACGGCGCCAGCCTATATCCATACTTTCATTTAAAAAATCCTGTTTTCTCAATACAAATGCAGGCATGCATATGCACATGGAAAACCAAAGGTATGGTGCAGAGAACTACTTGACAAACGGAAAGCCAGATGACTTCGTTGTCTTTCTCCTAACTGGTATATGAAAATCTATGAAAATTTCTGAAGCACATTAAAATGTCTTATCAAACTTTCTCAACTTATCTCCCATTCAAATTATCCCTTACATCTGACAGTTTCCACCTTAATCTTCACAAGTAGTTCATGAAATGAACAGGTATAACTCCAACGGTAACATTCACCCTACTCAGAGATGCTCGCACAGATGGCGGGCAGAATCTCTGCTTACCCTGTCATCACTGTCAGTCAGGCATCTCCTAAGTTCCTCCTGTGATGTTAAGATCTTCTTCCCTCTTTATCTTCTCTCTTTTTAATCACTATACTACAACAGTTAAAGATTTTTTTTAAATATATTTTTGAAAGGCAGAGTGTCAGAGAGATAAAGAGAGAGAGAGCTTTCATCCTCTGGTTCACTCCTCAAATGGCTGGAACAACTGGGGCAGAGCCAGGCTAAAACCGAAAGTGAGAAACTCCAACCAGGTAACCCATGTAGATGGCAGGAGATCAAGCATTTGGGCCTTCTTCTGCTGCCTTCCCTGGCACATTAGCAGGGAGCTGAATCAGAAGCAGAGCAGCTTAAAACAGCACTCAGATAAGGGATGCTGGTGTCAGAATGGCTTAACCTGATGCGTCTCAACCTTTTATCTTACTCAGAAGTTTCTCAGATAAGAATCCTGTCCTGTGATGGTGCTGTGGCATGGAAGATTAAGCCTCCATCTACAGTGCCGGCATCCCATTTGGTTGCTGGTTTGAGTCCCGGCTGCTCCACTTCCAATCCAGCTCCCTGCTGATGGCCTGGAAAAGCAGTGGAAGATGGCCCAAGTGCTTGGGCCCCTGCACCCACGTGGGAGACTCAGAAGAAGCTCCTGGCTCCTGGCTTTGGATCAGTCCAGCCCTGGCCATTGTGGCCATTTGGGGAGTGAACTAGCAGATGGAAGACCTCCTCTTTTAAAAAGAAAAGTTTTTATTTACTTATTTTTTGAATGTCAGAGTTACAAAGAGAGACGGAGAGAGAGCATGAGATCTTCCATCCACTAGTTCACTCCCCAAATGGCCGCAATGACTGGAGCTGAGCTGATCGGAAGCCAGGAGCTTCCTCCGGGTCTCCCATGTGGATGCAGAGGCCCAAAGACTTGGGTTATCCTCGGCTGCTTTCCCAGGTGCATTAGCAGGGAGCTGGATCGGAAGTGGAGCAGCAGCCAGGACACAAACCAGCGCCCACATGGGATGCCAGTGTTGCAGATGGTGGATTTTACCTACTATGTCACAGTGCCAGCCCCAATACATAAAATCTTAAGAAAAGATTTCTGTCCAAAACAGGCAATATTATCTTTTCCTCCTTAGAAACATAAAATAATGCTTAATGTCAACTTGATACACATGTGAAGAATTTGCAAATAAGAGGATGGAGTGTTTTGTTTCAGGTCAGAAAATCTAGGGTATAAAAAGTAAGACAGAGACATTGTACTTGAAGAAGAAAAAATTCCTGAGCACCACAGAACACTAGCCCCAAACAACTAATTCCCATTTGCTTCTTCTACCTCCTTTCATACATGAACAATCTTCATACAATTTTTACCTTGAATTTCCGGGTTCCTCCAGCCCAAATATACTTGTTTTAATGGTTCTTTTCTTTATTGTCACATCTGTAATTCTTTATCACTACCCCTCCACAATCTCTGCCGGATATTCTCTTTCCCACATCCCAACACCCTGGAACTACAGGCCTACATTCCTTCAAGGAGCAGAAAGGGCCATCTGCAATCCAGCCATTCCTCTGCCTTTGTCCTGTCCCCTCCCACTCCATGCACTCTGCCAAAGCACCAGCAAATTCAAAAACATGCTATGTGCTTTCCCAAGGTAGTACACTCAACACCTCTTCCTGGGACACCTCAGCCACCCCTCCTGCCTTGGCTGCAAACTCCAGCCCAAGTTTCCCCCAAGAAATGGATGCTTCCAAACAACTTTGCAAACTAACACCTTTTTTTTTGTCACATCCTCACCCATGGAACAACCCTTGACCAGGTCCACCCACATTCTTCACATCCCCTGCCTTTCCCCTTCCCTGAATCCTGTCCTCAGATTTCCTGATACAAGTTACCTATTTCGCAAGCAAGCTCACCATCCCTCACTTCACAGTCAAGTCTGCCCTGCTGTTTTAGCATCATCTTTCACAGACTCTTCCAAGCACAACCATCCCATGTTTCCATGTTGTTTTTTTTTAATGATTCATAGACTCCAGAGCTAGCAAACCTTCCTATCCCTACATGCCAGATACCTCTTTGCCATCACAGCAATTCTACCTCCTCCTCACGTGGGTCGTTATTTCGCCCAACCCAACACCTTCTACTCACTCCCGGCTCAACTCCACCACATCCACATCCACCACACCCAATTCCACCCTTACTCTGCCTCACACACACCCCAGCTGCCCTTCCACATCTGCCACACGGCATCCCTCTCCGCTCCTCCACCTGCTTCTACACCTCCAGCCGCCCCTCACCAATCCTCCTCACACCCTCGCTGGCCCCCCACCGCTCCTACCAGTCCACTCCCACTCAGAAATCCCCTCCCAGCCCCCGCCTTCCAACTCCCCGAATCCCGCCCCCACCCCCGGGCCCCGCCCCTCCATCCTCGAGCCCCGCCCCTTGCCCTGGAGGCCCTGCCGAGGGGCGGGGCCTGTCCCTCCTCCTCTATCCCCCGCCCCCCTACCGTCACGCTCAGGGGCAGCCTGACCCCGAGCGGCCCCGCGGTGACCCTCGCGCAGAGGCCTGTGGGAGGGGCGTCGCAAGCCCCTTATGCCCCCCCGCCTGTCCCCCTCCCTCCCAGTCTCCTCCCCCTGGGAACGCGCGGGGTGGGTGACAGACCTGGCCGCGCGCCACCGCCACCGCGCCTGCCGAGGGCGCTGACGCTGCCTAAGAAAAAAGTCGCGGCTGCCGCCTGGAGGAGGTGCCTTCGCCTCCGCCACCGCTGCCGCCGCCGCCAGGGGTAGGAGCTAAGCCGCCGCCATTTTGTGTCCCCCTGTTGTTGTCGTTGACATGAATCCGACATGACACTGATTACAGCCCAATGGAGTCTCATTAAACCCGAGCCGCGGCCCCGCCCCGGCGCTGCTCCATTGGATGAGACCACAAACACTTAAGGCCACTCGTTGGCCTACGGGTCTGTCCGTCACCCACTCACTAACCATTCTGCAGCCCATTGGGGCAAGTTCCTGCCGGTCATCTTGCCTCCACATAGACACGCCCCGCGACCCATCATCCCCCCTCCGGCACCACCCCGGGGGAGGGTCCACTGCCAGTACCAATCAACAGACCGCTGGGTCCGCCTCTTCCGGGCACCTATTGGTCCAGCCCTTTTTCTCTCTCCCAGACACCGCGCCACCTCTACTTCCACTCACCCGCCCCCTCTACCTCTAGGAATGGATTGGGTCTACTCGCAGCGGAGGCGCTTGGCCTTATTGGCTGCAGGCAACGCCAATCAGAAGGCCTTTTCCCTCTCCCCTCCCCCACTCAACCCCAAACCCCCTAGCCCGCAGCTAAAGTTTGTGTGAGAGCTGATCGCTGGCGGCGGCCGCAGGATTTAGGGGTGGGCGCGGGCGGGCGCGCGCGGGCGGGCACGCGAAGTTAAAATTCGAGGTTCTCAGTCGCTGGCTCCCGCGGTGGAGCGCGCGGACGGGCGCGCCGCCCGGAGCGTTCCATCCCGCCCCCTCCTCCACCCTCTCTCCCGTCCCGTCCCGGGCGACTACTCGCCCGCCCCCTGGCTCGCATCCTTTACCCCCCACAATCCCCTACCCTGCAAGCCCCAGGTCGGGTGCAAGCAGAATGATGTCGCTGCAGCCTCCTCGCCATCCCGTGCCGAGGGGGAGCGAGCCCCTACCCGCCGGGCGTGCACCCCCCGGCTCCACACTCGCCCGTGTCTGCAAGCACGTGCACCGTTCGCTGCTGCCTCCGGCCACCCCGGTCCCCGGCTAACCTCGCCTGCAGCCCGGCCAATCGCTCGCTGCCCTTTGTTGCTGCAGCCCAGGTCTCCCCGCTGCCTTCCTCAGCCTCCGCCTCGTCCTTTGCCAGCCGCCCGGGTCCGCAGCGCCGCGCTCCCCCCGCCCGGGACCCACCGCCGCCGCCTCCTTCTCCTCCTCCGCCTCCTCCTCCTCGGCTCCGGGCTGCAGCGCACAGAGCCCGAGGCAGCGCCGCCCAGCCCCGCTCCCCCCGCGCCGCCCGCTAGCCCGCCCGGCCCGGCCGGGGGCGCAGCCCGGACCCCGCCCGCCCCAGTCTCCGCCCCGGGGGTACCTGCCTCCGCCCCGGGGGGCTCCACTCGCCGCCCTCGGGGGAGGGCGGGGATGCCGGTGTCCGCGGGAGGATGGGGACGCCTGGGCCGTTTGGGGCGGGGAATGTACCCGCCAGGGTTGGGACTGAGGTGCGATCCTCGCCAACGCGCCCCCCTCCCGCCGCCGTGGGCCCCAAACTTCGTCCTTCGCCCCGGCCTTGGGCCCTCGAGCGGCCGCGGCAGTTTTGGGGTGGGGGGCGCCTCGGGAGCTGTGTCTACCCTGATAGGAGGAAGAGGGAGCAGTGACATTCAGCGACTGCGGACAGGGCACGGCGGCGGCATCCTTGGGTGGGAGTGGGGCTGTCAGACTCGGGCTGGCGGGGGACGCTGCCCCTCAGGATGCCCTCTCCTGGCCTGCGAGCAGCAGCGGGCGGGCGCTGGGCTGCGCTGAGCGCCTGCTCGGGCTGTGCGGCCGGATGGGTGGCAGAGGTGCTGCGGCGGGGGCGGGGGGAGGCCGCTGGGGGGCCCTCCCCTCCCCTCGCCGGCGCTCTAAGGCAGGCTGATGGCGAAGTTTGGGCTTCCAGGCTTCCCCTAGGCCCCCCGAGTTCCTGAGGCCCGCTTGAGGGAGGCTGGGGGGCGCCGCTGGCCGCCCGGGGGAGGCCACTCCGCCGCTGCCCACACGCTTCCCGGCGCCCTCCGGACTCTGTCCCTGGTTCTTCCCGGAGGTTGGGTGGGATGCCGCCACAGGGGACTTCGGGAACGGTAGACTGGAGAAATGGCTCCTGCAGAGTTTGAGCCCGAAGTTTCCCTTCCCAGGCGCCATTTCTTCGCGAGGGGGAGGAGAACTGTGGCTTTGAAAGAGAACCAAGTTTCAGGCCTGGTGGCCTTGGGTGGAGAACCACCTGTTGCCTGAATCGTGCCCCTGGGCCCTGAAGGGGAGGTGCAAGGTGCCCGGGAGAGGAAGCCCCAGGCTTCCTGCCCTCAGGGGCCCTGGCGTCTTCTCGACACTGACACTTGCAGGGGGCATCTCCCGCCTCTGCAGTAGAAACCTCTGGACAACCAGGTGGGGAGTGAGCCAGGGCAACTTATCTCGGTTCCTATCTTGGGGGAACAAAACAAGCAGCCCTGCTGCGGTCAAGTCAGACGCAGGGTGCAGGCCCACTTGGCTTTTTCAGGAAGGTCTTGCCCCTTGGGGAATGGAGCCCCCCCCCCATGCTTCTTGGCAGCCAGGTGAGAAAGGAGCTAAGACAAAGGGCCCAGAGCTGGATGAAAGGATGGAAGAGGGGAGAGGGGAACAGAAGAGGTGTAACCCTGCACTCAGAACTGTCACCAGCTCCATTATAAACCTCTTTTATAGGTGTTTTATTACTTGGTTGTTAGTTTTTAAAACATAAACCTCTTTAGATTAAATCTTGGCATTCACGGGCTCAGCCCAGGGAAGTGAAACACAAGGAAAGCTCTCTGCCCTTGCTTGGCTACTTTTGAGTTACATTACAGATCAAACAAACAGCAGGTTGGGTTGCTTCCGAGTGGCTCCCTACCTCTTTGGTTTAGTATCTTCAGAAGTTGCTCAGGGTGAATTTTTACAAGCCATTAGTTTATAATTCAGTCTAGTTCATTTAGGTATTTCAAAGAGAAGGACATTTATAAGGTGTGCTTTTTTTTTTTTTTTAATAATGCAAGTGCCAGCATTTTTATTCTCCAAGAAGTTAGTAAGTAAACATCCTGGCAGGCACTTTACCCTTCAAGTTCTTTTCTTTCTTTCTTTCTTATGGGCTGCTCGGATGCAGTTTATTTTGTAAATTACATTGGAGTCCCTCAGACTGCATGTTATCTCAAGCAATAAAAATAAACTATGTCGTAATTAAAAGCAAGTTCTAAAACCCCAAATCTGTACACTCAAAGTACGTGAAAGGAGCAACTAAAGACAGTAAAAAGTCAGATTGCCCACATTTAAGATGTCTTCAGCCAATGAATTCTGGGGGACTTCCGAGCATCGAAAGCTGATTATCGAATGCGTATGGACAAGGATTTCCAGGGCATCGAGAAGTGAAGGGACACCTTAGAAATAGGTCGTGTTTGCTTAAACTTACCAGGAGCGCGACTTACAGACAAATCTCTTTCCAACATCTTCATGTTTTTTAAAGTCCTGTTCTTAACAAACATAGTTCTCTAGCAGGGGTGTCAGGAGGAGAGCAATCTGTGACTCTGCCAGTGAGACTCCCCTCTAGGGTTTCCCGTCCTTTAAGAAATGCAGCATTCAGATAAGTGGGACTGCAAAGGCTAACAGGGACACAGCCAGAGATGCTCAGTGCCCACTCCTCAATCTCCCTCTCACCTGAGCTATCTCAGGTCCTCTGCTGAGCTAAATAGCTCCATTAAGAAGTGCTCCTAGAAATAACTTGAATTGAAAACCAAGCGTGGTGAAAAATTTTGCAAGCTGACCAGGTTGGAGGATTACAAATGAGGCACCCATGCCCTGCCACTCCACGAGCAGGAGCAGGGAGCTGTCACATGCTGCTGCTCAGTGTGATCTAGGGATCGCTGGAATCACAGTGATCCGGGAAGAATGTTCAAAACACAGGTTCCTTGGCCCAGTCCCAGAACCGCTGGTTCCTTAAGTCTAGAGTAGGGCCCCCAGTCTACATCATTTCAGCCCATGATCCGTCTTGAAATTAACAGCCACTGAATTTGAGAACCACTGGACTAAGCTGAGTGATCCTTTTGTGAGTGCCTGGCCGGCCAGAAGGTTACAGTCCCCAGCACTGGGATGGCTCCTGCTCTGACCTACTTGTCCTTGAGTGTTGAGTAAGCATAAGAAAGAGTGCAGAAGAGCTGGGACCAGAAGGTTTGATCTTCAGAGTTTGTTTACTTGCTCAGAGACAAGTCAGACAAACAGACTGATAAGAGGGAGCACACACTCACAAGTCCTGAAGGAAACTGGGTAGAAAGGCAGCAGGCAGGGACCCTAAACCTATTTTCCAGGGCCCTGCCCAAGGATGAATTCTATTTATGTTAGTCAAACAGTGCAGTCTTATCTATGATGCGATCTACACCCTGACACCATCCTGGGCTCTAGCCCCCGCTGCCATTGCTGGAAGCCAGGTGGCCACATGGCCCAACCACCGGTGTCAGCCGCACCCCCATCCTAATGGGATTCGCTGTTCCTACTTCCCTGCCCACCCCCCAGGAAAGTTTTAAAAGGACCTGCTCTTGAACACGTGTGTGCATGCATGTGCGTCTCTCTCTCTGTCTCTCTTCCTCTCTGTCTCCTGACCTCTCTCTCTGTCCCTGTCTCTGTCTCTCTCTTACGCTCTCCTCTCCCTCTTTTCCTTCTTCACCTCTTCCTTCCAGTCCGTTGAGTTTCCCCCAATAAACTCTTCCCCTTACTCTGGTATTTGGTGTGTTTTGTGGCTGCCTTACAATTTACAGTTAGTCACTTAAAAAGTGTTAGCCTACACCTCCCTACCTCTTCCTTCACTGACTCAAGCCTGAGTCTCCGTGCCTGGTCCCTCCAGTCAAGGGCAGGAGGAGTGGGGACCATTAGTTAAACCATGAAATGGGCTAGCAAATTCAAGCCCTGTCTCCATGTAGGAACAACCTGAGTTATCTTGAAAATCAGTATTCAGCACTTAGGCCCTGCTTCTGTGTTCTTGTTTAAAAACCTCTACTGTCATCTAAAGGCATCCTGGCTCAAGTCACTCCTGAGTCTGGCTGCAGATCCACACCCAGCCAGTATCTCATCTCTGGCTTCTCCAAACCCGCAGTGCTCCGTGAAGCCCAGCACAGGCTGTTCCCTCTGCCAGGCTCTCCCCCACCCCCAACCCCTTATCTGATGAGCACCTCCCAGGGGGCTCCTCCATGCCGTTTTCCTGGTCTTTGCATGTGGCTCTTAGCACTTTTGAGCATGCCTGAACTTTTGAGCATGCCCTGGTGCCTAAGTGCTTAGTATCTGTTGAATTCTAGAATGAACAATAGCATTTGTCTCGATCTCTCGTCATATTCTGCCTATTTTCCTGATTAGATTTTTTTTTTTTTTTTATGACAGGCAGAGTGGACAGTGAGAGAGAGAGAGACAGAGAGAAAGGTCTTCCTTTTGCCATTGGTTCACCCTCCAATGGCCGCCACGGCTGGCGCGCTGCGGCCGGCGCACCGCGCTGATCCGATGGCAGGAGCCAGGAGCCAGGTGCTTTTCCTGGTCTCCCATGGGGTGTAGGGCCCAAGCACCTGGGCCATCCTCCACTGCACTCCCTGGCCACAGCAGAGGGCTGGCCTGGAAGAGGGGCAACCGGGACAGAATCCGGCACCCCGACCGGGACTAGAACCCGGTGTGCCGGCGCCGCTAGGCGGAGGATTAGCCTAGTGAGCTGTGGCGCCGGCCCTGATTAGATTTTCTAATGCACACGGGCTTGTTCTTCTGTGTAACTGCTGGAGTGCCATAGGTGCTACTAAATAAAGACATACCCTCCACACCTGAGTATCACCTGAGCCGATTTTGAATAAACCTAGAGCCTAGAACCTAAGTCCCACCTATTGCCAATTAAATGAAAACATCTGCGGTCGGAGCCCATTATTTATCTGCATTCTTCCAAGTGCCCAGTGTGGTCAGAATGGACAGCCACCAATTTCTGTAAGACAGGGAGAAGGCTTGGCATCAAGTGAGAGACCCCAAGCAAGACAAGAGGGCAGTAAGAGGCTGTAGGATTAGGTAAATGTTGCTGACAGGACGGAGTTCTCAAGGATCTTTTTTGTTTGAGACTGAAAAATGAGGTAACCTTTCAGTAATCATTATTATCAAGTAGTCTTAATAAAGATTTGGCTTTTAGCATGAGGCTGCACCAAAGTTTAAGTACCCCAATGTTTAATTTGGATTTTGTAGGCCTGTAAAACTTCAAAAGGAACTGGAGCAGCTTCTCCAGGTTTCCCACATGGGTGCAGGGGACTAAGCACTTGGGCCATCTTCCATTGCTTTCCCAGGCCATTAACAGGGAGCTGGATCAGAAGTGGAGCAGCTGGGACTCCAACGGCACCCATATGGGATGCCACCCATTGCAGGTGGCAGATGAACCCATATGCCACAGTGCCGGCCCCTCTTTTAAATTTATTTGAAAGAAAGAGGGAGAGACAGAGTCCATCTGCTAATACCCTCTGCACATGCTCATAGAGGCCAAGCCTGGGCTGATACTGAAACTGGGAGCCAGAAACTCAGTCCAGGTTTCCCACATGGGTTGCAGGGACCCAACCACCTGAGCCATCACCAGGAAGGTGCCCTAAGTAACAGCTTTACCACAGGCCAAACGCCCACCCTGCCAACTTTTAATTTTGATTTTATGAACATTTTTAATGGCCATCTCCCATTCACATCATTTCATAGAACAAAGGATATTTTAACTCCCAAAATAAGACATACTCTCCAATCGCTGGACTACTTTATACTTTTCCAAGGGTAGATCAGTCTAAGTCAAGCTCAATTTAACTACTGACAATTTTCCCCAGTGTGCTCATCTAACTGAAAAGATTTGCTTTTTCTTATTCTTTTTTTTTTTTTTTGGACAGGCAGAGTAGACAGTGAGAGAGAGAGACAGAGAGAAAGGACTTCCTTTTTTCCATTGGTTCACCCCCCCAAGTGGCCACTACGGCCGGCACGTTGCGGCTGGCGCACTGCACCGATCTGAAGCCAGGAGCCTTGTGCTTCCTCCTGGTCTCCCATGCGGGTGCAGGGCCCAAGGACCTGGGCCATCCTCCTCTGCACTCCCGGGCCACAGCAGAGAGCTGGACTGAAAGAGGAGCAACCGGGACAGAATCCGGTGCCCCAACTGGGACTAGAACCCGGGATGCCGGCACCGCAGGCAGAGGATTAGCCTAGTGAGCCGTCTTATTCTATCTTTAATGCAGAAGGAAAATACATACCTCACACAGCCATGGCAAAGTGACATAGAAGAGAGAGCACCAAACAAAGAGTAGAACACCCAGATTGATTTTGATCCATCTCTGGCAGCAACCAATGAGTTAGGCAAACCACTGATGGCTTTACCTTAGAAGCTGAGTTTCCAGGAGCCCAAAGTCTCCCATCATAAATAATGACAAGGAGAGTGAAATGTTAATTACCCTGCTATGGTCAGCATACCTTGTGTACATTTATTGAAATGTCACGCTCTACCCCATAAATATGTGTCATTGTTAAGTGTTAGTTAAAAATGTTTTCAGAAACAATATTTAAGATGGAAATGCTAATGAACCTTGCTGGATCTTCGCATACTAAGTACGTGTGTTGAGTTTTCACACCATACCCAAAATATGGGAAACTGTATCTTCAGAGCCTGGGGTAGTTCCTGTTATGTAGTAGATGATGAAGAAATATTTGACAAATTAACGATTAGGCTTAATAAAGCCTCTATAAAGTCTCAGCCAGCCCTCAAATCCTACAACTTATTTAAACAGTGAACTCTGCCCTGAGTAACTTACAGGGGTACTTCACAAGGGTCATGAAAAATGGAATTAAAAGAGAATAAGTTGGGGGCTGTGGCACAGCAAAGGCCTAGCCTGAAGTGCCAGCACCCCATACGAGCACCAGTTCTAGTCCCGGCTGCACCTCTTCCAATCCAGCTCTCTGCTATGGCCTGGGAAAGCAGAAGATGGCCCAAGTCCTTGGGCCCCTGCACCTGCTTGGGAGACCCAGAAGAAGCTCCTGGCTCCTGGCTTTGGATCACAGCAGCTTCGGACATTGCGGCCATTTGCCGAGTGAACCAGTGGATGGAAGATCTCTCTCTCTCCCTCTCTCTCCGTAACTCTTTCAAAAAAATAAATACATCTTAAAAAAAGAAGAAGATGGCCCAAGTCTTTGGGCCCCTCCCCTGCACCCATGTGGGAGACCCAGAAGAAGCTCCTGGCTCCTGGCTTCGGATCGGCATAGCTCCGGCCGTTGTGGCCATCTGGGGAGTGAACCAGCAGATGGAAGACCTCTCTCTCTGTCTCTACCTCTCTCTGTAACTCTGTCTTTCATATAAATAAAATAAATCTTTAAAAAAGAGAGAGAGAGAATAAGTTTATTTTGGAGAATAAAAACAAAATTAAAATCCACGCATGCAAGCAGTATTCATAAAAACTTAAATGGATTTCAAAAAGTTTTTGCACCAAAATAAGGTCATCTTTTAATTCCACTTCCCATGAACTTTTTGAAGTACCTTTGTATTAACTCACCCTGTAAGTAAAATGCCTAAAGAACTGACAAAAGAACTCCTGAGGTTCAGAACATTTTTCCTACCATGATTTTTAGTATAAAATCTCAGACACATTTATCACAGAAAGTTTGCATAATAAGAAGAGAAAAAAGGGGGGATTAGTTATATATGAAAGATAATATTTTAGCACATATTCTTCTAGTTTTGTTACCTCAGTATTTCCATTGGAGGGCAGGCACTGTGGTACAGCCGCCGCCTGGGACACTTGCACCCCATATCACAGTGCCTGGTTCAAGTTCTGCCTCCACTTCCGATCCAGCTTCCTATTAAGGCATACCTTGGGCAGCAGCAGCAGATACTGGCTCAAGTACCTGGATCCCTGCCACCCACATGGGAAATCCAGATGGGATTCCTGGCTTCTGGCTGCAGCATGACCCAGCTCTACCTGGGTTGTGGAATAGTGGGTTAAATCCTGGCTTGCAACACTAAGCATCAGAGTGCCAGTTCAAAACCCAGCTACTCCACTTCTAATCCAGCTTCCTGCTAATACATCTCAGAGACATCAGATGATGGCTCAATTGCTTGCAGCCCTGCCATGCACATGCGAGACCTGGATGGAGTTCCAGGCTCCTGGCTTCAGCCTGAACCAACCATGGCTATTGCCAGCATTTGGGGAGTAAACCAGTGGATGAAAGAAATCTCTCTCTCATTCTCTCTCTCTCTCTCTCTCTCTGCCTTCCAAGTAGAAAACAAACATTTGTTGAAAACAAACATTTTTAAAATTCACACATTAGCAGCCAGTTCTGTGGCAGTGCAGTTTAGGCTGCCACCTGCAGCTCCAGCATCCCATATGGGAGCTAGTTGAGTCCAAGTAGCTCCACTTCCAATCCAGCTCCCTGCTAATAGCTTGGGAAAGCAGCAGAGGATGGTCCAAGTCCTTGGGCTCCTGCACCCACTTGGGAGATCCAGAGAATCTCTGGGCTCCTGAGGAGTGAACCAGCAAATGAACGATCTCTTTGTGTGTGTGTCTCTCACTGTAACTCTGACTTTGAAATAAATAATATTTTAAAAGACAAATCCTTTTAAAAATTGAAGACTATAAATCTCAGGGCAGGCATGTGGTGCAGTGGTTAAATTGCTGCTTGGATACCCACATCCCGTCCCAAAGAGCATGACTGCGAATGCAAATCCTGGGAAGCAACACAGGGTAGCTCAAGTACCAGAGTCCCTGATGCTCATACAGGAAATCAAATTAAGTTCCCTGCTCCTGGCTTCTGCCTGGCCCAGCCCTGGCTGTCCATTTGGTGAGTGAACCAGCAGGTAGACGATCTCTTTCCATCTGTCTCTCTGCCTTTCAAATAATAAAAATGGAAATAAATAAATCAATAATTTTTAAAGACCATAAACCTCATAAGCATAAAGATGTGTCTTGCACATTGGAGGCATTCTTAAATGTATGAAGGCTGGATGAATCCATTTCCTAACCACTGTCCAGCAGGACTTCCTGATACCCTATCTAACTCCACTTTTTCTAAGTGTTTGCTGAGCAGTGTCTTTAAACACTTAACATTTTAGCATGTGACCAATGGGTGTGTCCTATTTTATTACACTCCATTCTGTATTTGCTACATGTATGTACATGGACTTGGAACTGCTCCTGTCTCACATTTTCTTCCCAAGATCAAGAGCACTCTATTTTGAGGAGCCTCTCTGCTCTCACAATATTGTGTTTGCTCCCTTTCGGAGTCTGCAGCCCACTGCTCTGCCCCATGAACCTCACTTTGGTGGCTGATACCCCGCAGCATACCTACTTGCTGGGGTTGGGATCTGTTTCCTTTCAATTTCAATGCCTCACATGCAGTGATAACCTTCAGTAAACAGTCAGTAATAACTCCTAGATTTTGTTTCCTGAATCATAACCATTGACCTGAAATAACTCCAGGTTCAACTTATTTGTAGTTTGTAGTATCTCTCCCTGCAATGGAAAGATGAGTGTTCACCAAGCGCACCCTGTGCTGCCCTCATGTTTCTCAGCCTTCCTTTCCATTAGGTTACAACTACGTGGCCAGCTTCAGCTGCTGAACGGCAAACCTAAGTGATGGGTGTCACTTCCGGTTCAGGAAGAACCAGAATAAGGCCTCTGTCTTCCTCTCTCGCAGCATCTCAGAAACCACGCATTCCAGATGATGAGCTGCCAGCAGCCGGGACCCCAGAGGAACGGATGCACCAGACGGTGCTCACTTGCTTTTCTACTTAAGAGGAGAACTAAATCTTGTGTTAAGCCACAGAGATGCTGAAGTTTGTCTACTGCAGCAGATCACGCTGTAAATTAATATATTCCCTAAAGGCAAGACTTTACAAACAGCTTTCTTAAAGACACACCCCTTCACCCTCCATCTTAGGCCACAGGAAAGCACAGGGTTCCTCCCCTCTGAGAATGCGGTGGGGAACACACGGTCTCAGAAACAGCAGCCCTCTCTCACCAAATGCAGCCGTCTTGATCTTGGACTTAGCCTCCAGAACCACGAGAAATATTTCTGTTCTCTCTGCCATGTTGTTAAAGCAGCACAAAATGGACTAAGAAATCAGTTTGTTGGCATTCTCACCATTGCTGATGTTGGGAATACAGTTGCACATTCAGAGAAAGAAATTCTGCTCTCAAAAGAAGGAAGGATGGAAGGGAGGGAGGGAGGGAGGGAGAAAGAAGGGAGGGAGGGAGGGAGGAAGGGAGGGCGGAAAGAATGAAAAGAAATTCTGCGCTGAGCCCTTGCCACAGCTTCTCAGCCTGTCCGGGAGTTCTAAGAAATGGCAGTGGTCTGGGAGCTTATTTACAAGGTGGCCTGAGGAAGCACACTTTATTCCTAACAAATATTTGGGTATGATGGTGTCTCATTCTGTGGCTCCACTCAAACCCTCTGCGGATAAACAGTGTGGGAACTCAGGATGCTGAAGTGGACTGAGGCAGCGTGCTGGCAGGACATGATTGTGGAGTGCTGCCCTAACAGTATGATTAATGAGAGTTAACACTTACAGAGTACTCAGCAGTCAGTGATGTCCCTGCATTGGTTAGATTCTCACAACAGTCCTCTCTCAATGCTACTGTGATCCCCATCTTACAAGAGGACAAGAAAACTGTAGCCCTGAGGTGTTGAGCAGTTGGCAGGTGGTCAGAATTCCCAGCCAGACCAGTCATCATTACATTCTGCCTGCGTCAGTGAGGCCTGAACTCAAAGTCCAGGCCTGGAGCTGGACTCTGAGGGTGGCCCCAGCAGGACTGTTCAGGAGCAGGGTGGGCACTGCCAGTACAGGGCCAGGGGACAGAGGCAACCTGAACAAACCCAGGACTTCACACAGACACGAAGTCCATGGGGCGAGGAGGAAGCTGGCACCACCAGGGCCGGGGAGGCAAGGAGAGGGCAGGCCAAGGCAGGTGAAATGGCTTTCAGGACAGAACGGTGTCCGGGCACTTCATGGATGAAAAGAGAAGGTGCAACTGGCAGCGACAGACAAAAGAACCATCCGGAGGCCAGGCCTGGGGAGGAGGGATCTGACCCAAACACCTCCAGGCTGGGAGGATGATGCAGGTAGCACTCACTACAAAGGCCTCTCCCGTAATTAACTGAATAATTTTACAGAGCAGCGAACGAGCAAGGACGCCCCTATGTCTCCCCCAGCCCCACCGAGACCTCCACAGAGCCCCGCGGCCCTCTTTGGCCTGCCCTCGCCATTCCCCGCCAGGCCACGGGGCGCCCCTTGCTCTGCCCCTTTTGTCATTCCGCGTCCCACGGTGCCAGCTAAGTCACTCAGCTGTCACAATGAGGCCTAGAGCTGCAGGATACAAAATAACTCTCGGGAAGCCCCAGAGGCGGGGGCGGGCCGCGCCCGGAAGGCTGGGCAGGGAAGGAGCGCTAGCACCTCCCCAGCGGCTACATCAGCTAGCCTGTTGTTTTCCTTTAAATTTTGGTGTGCATTCAAGAATAGGTCCCTGACGTCTTGGCAGCAAGAGCACGAGCCCCTCTCCGCAAAGCAAACAGAAAAATGCACCTTGCTCCAGAGCCGTTGTCAGGCGCACAGAACTGAACAGGGCCGTCCGCACGCCAGTCCGGATGCCAAAGCCCTCAGCCTCCCTTCTCCCCGCCAGGCCGGAGACGCTACAGCAGCAGCCTGCGCAGGAGCAGGCGCAGGAGGCCGGGAAGGCTCTAGAAACCGATGGGCTCGCTCCTGGCACAGGTCCCAGCCGGAGAGCCCCGAGGCCGTCACCAGCCTGGCCTTGACAACTGAGCAGAAGGGGCAGGTCGTCCCATGATGGTGGCTGCAGACACTGGCTACTCTTACAGCCAGGAGCACCTGCGTGATTTTGTCTAAGCCTCAAACCCAACTCCTTGCTGCCACCTTTCTCAATCCAGACGCACCCGAGGCCTCTTGGACTTAGAAAAGCCAAGAACCTGGTGGCGCAACAATCCCTCTGGTTGACTTGGCTGATGCTTGGGCCCACGTGAGCCGAGTCTTTCCTGAGACTAAGAACGGGCAGGGTACATTTTAAACAATGTGTGATATACTTCTAGGATATTTAGTCCAACATAAGCAATGAACAAAAGAAGAAAACACACATCTAATAAGTGTATGAAAACTGTTTGGATTCACTCATTCTAGAAGACATGGCAACCAGAGTCTATTTTTTCCCCTATTAGCAGAATGAAAATATTATCACTGCCCAGGTGGCCTGGGAACAGTAGGTTTGGCTCTCTCCGTGGGAGGGGAAGGTGTGCAAACTGGTGCTGGGTTTCTCCAGAACAGCTTGCCAGGGTTCATCAAGAGTCCTAAAAATTGTCCCAGGCAGACAGAGAGGTGAGGGACTCCACAGCAGAGCTGGTCTGATGTCTGCATTCCTACTGTGCACCTCCCCACAAAGTCACCCCCCCTCCTCTGCACCCCTCTCCCCAAGGAGAAGATGGGGGCACTCCCCCCTCCCTCACAGGACTTCGATAAGAATGAAGAGACCATACAGATTGCTTAACGGTAACAGCCGCTATCATAAATGCATTTTTCTTTCCCCTTGGCCCAGTATTCTGGGCTAGCCCAAGAAAGTAATCAGAGTTGTGGACAAAAATTCACCCACAAAAGATATCTATTGCTGCATTAGGATATAATCTTAAAGACATGGGGCCAATACAATATCAACAATAGCAGAAAAATTATGGCACAGCCACAGAATTGTATATATAAACTCAAGTGACAGCATACCAGAGTAGACAGTCTGGCAGTGGAAGCTGGCTAAGGTACTTCTCTGCTTCCAATCCAGCTTCCTAATGATGAGTCTGGAAAGACAAGTGAAGATAGCCCAAATGTTTGGAGACCCAGGTGGGCTCCCGGCTTCAGCCCGGCCCAGCCTTGGCTGCTGCAGTCATTTTGGGGAGTGAAGATCTCTCTCTCTTGTTCTGTTTTTCAAATAAATAAATAATTTCCCCCAAGTTCATGGAAAAACTGAATTTAAAAATGCTTATTTTGGTATATAAAATTATTGAAATTCATGCATAAATTTTAAATTACATTTCCCATGAACTTTTTGAAGCTCCCTCCTAGGAAACACACTGTCTTGTACTTTGGCTTTTTCACTTAGCAGCGTGATGGTTTGCAAACTGTAAGTGTGTCTGCAGGATAAAGCCCTAGCTGGGGAACTGTTGGGTTACAGAATGAGTTGTTTTGCTTTTTAAAGGCAAAGTTACAGGGTAAGAGGGGAGAGAGACTTCCTTCTGCTGCTTTACTCCCCAAATGCGCACGAAGGCCAGGGCTGGCCAGGCTAAAACCAGAAGCCTGGAACTCCATCCAGGTCTCCACAGGGTTGCAGGGGCCCAAGGACTTAGGCCATCTTCTGCTGCTTTCCGAGGAGCATCAGCAGGGAGCAGGGTGGGAAGTGGAGTAGCCGGGACTCGAACCAGAGCCAATATGGGATGCTGGCATCACAGGTGGAGACTCAATCTGCTGTGCCATAACACCGGCCCCCAGGATGAGCATTTCTAATTTTGATCGCTGGAGCGCTAACCCAGCATAGAGGTGGTTGCCATGTAGGCTTGCACCAGAGACTGGGAACAGCCAGCTTTGCAAGCCCTCCACAAAGTGTCATCAACGCTTTGTTCTCAGTCAATGTGAAGGTGGCCTCCCATTGAAATTTCGATTTGCATTTCTCTTATGAGTGAGCCAGAGCTCCCTTTCATATGTTTAAGAGCCATTTGTATTTCCTTTTCATTGAACTGTCTACTCAAGCACCACTGGCCTCAGTTTCCAATGGGCCTTTTTGTACCTTGACTTAGCCCTGCAGCTAACAAATATGCAAATATTTTTCCTCCACTTGTCTTTTGACTTTTTGAGGTGGTTTTTGCCATTAACCTTTTTTTTTTAATCAAGAAAAAAAAACTGAGGCTACAAATAAGAGAACTTCAAAAAGTCCATGGAAAATGGAATTAAAACACAAGTAGTGTAACACAAAACATTTGAAACTGATGCACAGCTTTTTCATGATACTCATTTTCCATGAACTTTTCTGCAGACCCCTCGCGCATGTGGGCTCCCCGTAGCCGCTCTTCCTGTTCTAGGCTACAACAGTGACATCCCAGTGATTGCTCTCTTTACGAAATCCTGGAAGACAGGGCCGGTGACTCTAACTCATTCGTGACTTAAACCCCAAAAAGGCACTCAGTAGATATTTTCCAGTGACTATTGTTCTTCTCTATGTGAGTGCCAAGAACTTGTGGCAAATCTACAAAGTACACAAGGAAAAGACAGTCCCATGTTCTATCAAGTTGTGTCACGAAACAGTCATGTTCAACTTGCAGCAAACAGAGAGTGATTTTCCAAGGTATGACCCCAGCTGCACAGGTGAGCAGCCTCAACATTCAAAGGCACGGCAGTGTACACAGGCTCACCCCCAGCACGGGGCCAGCGCAGCCCCACATCCGCCCGCTCCCCTGGCAGCTCCCAGACTCACTGCGCTCCCGATGCCCCACTGGCTGCGCTGCCGGAATGACCCCCCATGCACAGCTGCTGGCGGAGCAGGAAAAGGAAGGCTCCTCTCTAACAGGAAAGTACAGGGTGGCCCAGATTGTGTTATGCAAATGATTAACTCTAATCTATGGAACCTTCAGAGCATTCCTGCCCTCACCAGGAAGAAACTGGGAGGAGGGGGAAACGTGCGAAGGGAGAAGGCACAGACTAAGCCCCAGTGTCTTACCCAGTGGGTGCTAGGCCAGCCACTGCTGCCAGGGGCTCAGACACAGCTTGCAATTCAGGGGCAACTTTGGGCAGAAATGAAACTTTGCCTTCCTAAAACGGATTTCATTTTGGAACTTGGACATCAGGAACATCTTCTAAGAGACAGATTCCAAGAGCCAGAGACATCAGGGAGGCACTAGGGACATCCAGGGGCAAGGGACGTTAATGTGGCATCAGGAAAGCTGTGCTGAGGCATCCAATACCTCTGCCCAGAGAGCATGAGGGAGACACTGTTAACAATCAGCCCTACCATTCCTTTGCATGTCTTAAAAACTTTCCTTCTTTTCAACTGTTTTATTTTTTTTAAAAAGTTAAGTTTACAGAAAAATTGCAAAAACCATCAGAAAACTCCCATGTAGGTTCACCAATTGTTCTTTTTTTTTTGCCACTTTTACTTCATCATTCTGGATACAGTATATTGCATTATCATCCTTTTTAGAAAAAGATGTCTTTGTTCATTTTGAAAATCAGAGAGAGATTCACTCCCCAGGTGGTGGCAACTGCTGGGGCTGTGCCAGGCTTAAGCTAGGAGCTTCTTCCAGGTCTCTCACATGGGTGGCAGGGGCCGAAGCACTTGGGCCATCTTCTGCTGCTTTCCCAAGCCAGTAGCAGGGAGCTGGCTCAGAAGTGGGGCAGCCAGGACAGAGTGCCGGCGTCACAGGTAGCCGCTTAACCCACTATGCCACAAAGCCAGCCTAGTAGTATCATATTTTTAAGGAACATATTTGAGAGCAATTTGTAGATTTCCACCCCTAACTATTAACATTTTTGCTGCTAACGTTATAGACATCCACTTAAATAATCATGGCACAATTATGAAATGTATAACACTTAAGGCTCTTAAATTGCTGCTATCTAATCCCAAATTCATATCCAAATTTTACTAACTGTCCCATGAAAATGTTTTATAAGCATCTCTTTTGAGCCCCTCCAGGGTCACTTGTTGCCTTTGGTTGTCTGTTTCCCTGTTTCGAACTTCTTTGATATGCAAGCGCTCCTCTGCCTTTCTTAGACTTTATGACCTGATGTTATTGAAGATTTCAGGCCAGTTGTTTTGTAGAATTTCCTTGTTTCGGTTTGTCTGATGTTTCAGCATGATTAGATTCAGGTTACACATTTTTGATAAAATACTTTTTAGAAATAGATTTGTTTATTTTAAAGGTAGGTACAGAGAGAGAGAGAGAGAGAGAGAGAGATCTTCAATCTGCAGGTTCACTGTCCAAATGACTGCAATGGCCAGTGCTGAGCCAGGCCAAAGACGGGAGCCTGAAACGCCATCCAGGTCTCCCATGTGAGTGATGGAGGCTCAAGCCCTGGGGGCATTTTCTGCTGCTTTCCCAGGTATGTTAGCCGGATCAGAAGTGGAGCAGCTGAGACTCAAACTGGCACTCACATGAGATGCCATTAGCCACAACAAAATACTTTTGATGGCTTACAGTTCGTGTATATCATAACCAATCTATTAGGCAAGTCATATTTTAAAAGCTTTTTTTCATTGTAGCTCATATTCATTTTGTGGCTTACTTTTTTTTTTTTAAATAAGATTTTATTTATTTATTTATTTGAAAGGCAGAGCTACAGAGAAGGAGAGGCAGAGAGAGAGAGGTCTTCCATCCCTGCTGGTTCACTCCCCAGATGGCTGTAATGGCCAGAGCTGTGCTGATCCAAAGCCAGGAGCCAGGGGCTTCTTCCAAGTCTCCCCTGTGGGTGCAGGGGCTAAAGGATTTGGGCCATTTTTCACTGCTTTCCCAGGCCATAGCAGAGAGCTGGATTGGAAGTGGAGCAGCCGGGACTCAAACTGGCGCCCATAGGGAATGCTGGCACTGAAGATGGCGACTTTACCCTCTATGCCACAGCGCCAGCCCCGTGGCTTACTTTTTAATAAGCTTATTCTTTTTCTACATGTTTGTTTTATCTCTTTTGGTAATCTTTATACATGGGGAAACAGCTTTTTGGCCTTTGATGTCTATCGTTTAAACACAGAGGAAGTTGTCTGCCTAGCTCTGTTGCTTGCTCACTCTTTGCTCACTCACTTTTTGCAACTGTTTATAAGATTTTGATATTGACAGTTCATTTTACAAAAAAAAAAAAAAAAAAAAGATGTTTTCTCCCCAGACCAAACCTCTCTTACTCTCTATCATATTCTGTGCCTGGCAATGCTTGGGAAGCATTTGGGAAACACTGACTGACTGACTGACTGAATGTAGTAGCTAAGTAAACTGAGTATCCTGAATCCAGATCATATGCAAGGATTACTGAGGTTACTATTAATTATGGTACACAGTGAGGAGTACAGGAATTCAGGAATCAGTTTTGTAAAAGCTGCTTTTCCTCTTCATTTATGTGTCTCAATATTCCTACAAGACTGGGGTCGGCGCAGTGGCGTAGCGGGTAAAGCCACTGCCTGCAGTGCCAATATCCCATATGGGCGCTGGTTCGAGTCCCAGATGCTCCACTTCCCATCCAGCTCTTTGCTATGGCCTGGGAAAGCACTAGAAGACGGGCCAAGTCCTTGGGCCCCTGTACCCACATGGGAGACCCGGAAGAAGCTCCTGGCTCCTGGCTTCAGATGGGCGCAGCTCCGGCCTTTGTGGCCAATTGGGGAGTGAACCAGCAGATGGAAGACTTCTCTCTCTCTCTCTCTCTGCCTCTCCTCTCTGTGTGTAACTTTGACTTTCAAGTAAATAAATAAATTAAAAAAAAATTCCTACAAGACTGCCATCTTGGCCCTATTTGAGACTGATGCATTTGAAGGTAGAAGGCAGGGGAAGGGGCAGGCGACTGGGCCGAAGCTAAGCTTCTCTGCAGAAAGACCCTATCGGAATTCCAGGGTCTTTAGCAGAGAACCACCCGAGAATCGGACGCCGTCACCTGAGGTTTGAACCCTCCAGTCGCTGCTCTGTCACACAGTGTGGTGCAGCCAGGCAGCCGGACTCGAAGGCACAGGACCATCCAGAGCTGCCCACCTCTCTGAGCTCAGCTTCTCCCTGTGCCAGGAGCAGTGCCTCTCCCGGCCCCACCCTGCAGTTCTGTGTTTGAGGACGAGATGGAAGGAGGCTGAAGCTCAGAGAGAATTACATTCCCATCACAATGAAATATCAGTGTGAGGTTATCAGATTGGCAAGGATTAGGTGGATTAATCACCCGGGGAATGAAGCAATAGAAGCACTTTTATATACTTCTCATGCATTTTACAGCATCTGTTTAAACTAACAGAGGCCTTTACCTGGGGGTGAAGTAATGTCACTTCCGGGATTCTTTCCCACGGAAATACTTGCACAGGTGCAGAAAGGAATAAAGGAGAGCAGGGCGCTGTCCACTTGTCTGTGGCAGGCAAAAGATGGAAACTCCTGGCTCAGCTGCCCACCAGCAGGGGCCAGGTACATGGCTGTGGCCCAGCACACAAGGTCACACAGTCCAGCTGTCTGGGACAGCAGGGAGATCCATGTGAATCAACATGAAACCCATCTGGGCTGGACTGTTGCGTGGAAAAAGCAAGTTGCAGCTGGCGCCATGGCTCACTAGGCTAATCCTCCACCTAGCGGCGCCGGCATACCGGGTTCTAGTCGCGGTCGGGGCGCCGGATTCTGTCCCGGTTGCCCCTCTTCCAGGCCAGCTCTCTGCTGTGGCCAGGGAGTGCAGTGGAGGATGGCCCAAGTGCTTGGGCCCTGCACCCCATGGGAGACCAGGAGAAGCACCTGGCTCCTGCCTTCGGATCAGCGCGGTGCGCCGGCTGCAGCGCACCAGCCGCGGCGGCCATTGGAGGGTGAACCAACGGCAAAGGAAGACCTTTCTCTCTGTTTCTCTCTCTCTCTCTCTCTCTCTCTCTCACTGTCCACTCTGCCTGTCCAAAAAAAAAAAAAAAAAAAAAAAAAAGAGAGAGATTGATTCATTTATTTGAACGGCAGAGACTCAGAGGAAGAGACAGAGAGGGAGGGAGGGAGAGACCTCCCATCTGCTGGTTCACTCTCCAAATAGCTGCACTAGCCAAGGCAGGACCAGGCCAGAGCCAGGAGTCAGGAGCTCCATCCAGGTCTCCCACGAATGGCAGGGGCCCAAACACTTGGGCCATCTTCTTTCCCAGGCACATTAACAGGGAGCTGGATTGGAAGTGGAGCAGCAGCCAGGATTCCAACTTTGTTTTCTTTCTCTCTTTCTCTCTTTCTCTCTTTCTCCCTCCCTCCCTCCCTTTCTTCCCTCCTCCCTTCCTGTTTCTCTCTCTCCCCCCGTCCCCCTCCCTCCATACCTCCCTCCCTCTCTTCCCTTCCTTCCTTTTCTCTTTTTTCCTTTCATATTTATTCATCTGCAAGGCAGAGTGATAGAGAGAGAGGAGCTGGCGCTGTGGTGTAGCAGGTTAAACCTCCTGCTGCGGTGCCAGCATCCCATGTGGGCACCAGCTCCTGCCCCAGGTGCCTCTATTCCAATCCAGCTCTCTGCTAATAGCATGGGAAAGCAGTGGAGGATGGCCCAAGTGCTTGTGCTCCTGCACCCCACAGGAGACCAAGAAGTTCCTGGCTCCTGGCTTTGGATCGGCCCAGATCCAGCTATTCCAGCCATTTGGGGAGTGAACCAGCAGACAGAAGACCCCTCTCTCTGTCTCTCCCTCTCTCTCTCTATAACTCTCAAATAAATAAATAAATCTTTGAGAGAGGAAGATGCAGAGAGAGAGAGAGAGAGAGAGAGAGAGAGAGAAATCTTCCATCTGCTGGTTCCCTCCCCATATAGCCACAACAGACAGTTCTGGGTCTGGCTGGAGAGAGGAGCCAGGAGCTCCATCCTGGTCTCCCATATGGGTGCCGCGAGCTGGGAATATCACTCTACTTTCAGTCCCTTTTGGAGTACTTCAGGTACTCATGTAACCGGAATCATACAGTGTTTACCTTTTTGTGAATAACTTATTTCACATAGCATAACGTCCTCAAGGATCACCCATGTTGTAGCACATGTCAGAACTAGCTTCCTTTATAAGGCTGAGTAATATCCCATTGTATGTATGGAGATAACACATTTTCTTATCTATTTGTCTGTTGATGGACATTTGGGTTGTTGCCACCTTTGAGCTATTGTGAATAATGCTGCTTTAAATATGATACTGATATCTGGGCTGGTTCCATGGGGTAGCAGGCTAAGCTTCTGCCTGTGGCATCAGCATCCAATACGGGCACCAGCTGGAGTCTGGTTGCTCCACTTTCAATCCAGCTGATGGCTTGGGAAGCAGTGGAAGATGGCCCAAGTGCTTTGGCCCCTGTACCCACGTGGGACACCAGAAAGAAGCTCCTGGTTCCTGGCTTCAGATCAGCGCAGCTCTGGTGGTTGCAGCCGTCTGGGGAGTGAACCAGTGGATGGAAGACCTCTTTCTCCCTCTCTCCCTGCCTCTGCCTCTCTGTAACTCTTTCAAATACATAAATTAATTTTTAAAAATATTTAATGCAATGGTGCATTGGAGTTCTAATTTCTCTGTACACTTCCCAGCATTTATTATTTTGTCTGGTTTGGCTTGGTTTGGAAGGCAGAGAGACAGAGAGACAGAGTTCTTCCATCTGCTGGCTCACAATATAGATGGTCACAACAGCCAGGGTTGGGCCAGGCCAAAGTCTGGAGCCAGAAACTCAATCCAGGTTGTCCAAGTGAGTGGCAGGGACCCGACCACTTCAGCCATCACCTGCTGCTTCCCAGGGTGTGCATTAGCAGGGAGCTGGAATGGATGGACCAGAACTTAGGCTCTCCAGTGTGGGATGTGCATATCCCATGTGGCAGCATAACTGCTTCACAAATGCCTACCTCTGCTTCCGGTTTGTTTATAATAGTCATCCTAGTGGTATGGAGTGCTAGGATAGGTTGTCTTTTTTTTTTTTTTTTTTTTTTAACTTATTTATTTGGAAACAGAGAGATTGACATACAGAGAGCTCCTCTCAACTGATTCACTTCCAACATGCCTGCAATGGCCAGAGCTGGACCAGGGCCAAAGCTAGTAACAAAGACTGCCACCCAGGCCTTCCCTGTGGGTGGCAGGAACCCAAGCCCTTGAGCCATTTCCACGCCTCCCAGTATCTTCATTAGTAGGACGCTGGAGTCAGGAGCTGGAGCTGGGATACCAGATGGGTTTTTTTGTTTGTTTTTTAAAGATTTATTTATTAGAAAAGATAGAAAGCATGCATGAACTTTGTAGTCTTTGCCTTTTTAAAAAAAACCTCTTTGTATATAAACCCCTGAAATTTCACATAAGAAAAATCATTACTCCTTTTGGTTAGTAAATTATATCTGAAATATTAAAAAGAATTCCTAGGTGCTAAATGAATTGAGTTTTACAATTACTCTTAACTAATTATTACAAACTTTAAGTCAGGAGAGTGTTTAGGTATTTATGTAAAATGTCCTCTACAAAACAATTCAGACCACTGCCTTCTTTTATATACAATTATTTATCGTGAAGACCAGTAAATTATGGTATTTAAAGTAAGATAACTTAGGGGCCAGTGCTGTGGTGTAGCAGGTAAAGCTGCCACCTGCAGTGCCGGCATCCCATATGGGCACCAGTTCAAGTCCTGGCTGTTCCACAGCTCTCTGCTGTGGCCTGGGAAAGCAGTGGAAGGTGGCCTAGGTCCTTGGGCCCCTGCACCCATGTGGGAGACCAGAAGAAACTCCTGGCTCCTGGCTTCGGATTGGTGCAGCTCCAGCTGTTGCAGCTATCTGGGGAGTGAACCTTTGCCTCTCTATAACTCTGTCTTTCAAATAAAATAAATAAATATTAAAAAAATAAAGTGAGAGAACCTAACTATTTGCACAGATAAGTTGAAGATTGTTTTTTGAGAGGATCAAATGATTTTACTTTTATTCCTGTTTTTTTTTTTTTTAAACTAGCTTTTAATTTAAAGACAAAAGCTAAGCAGTGGAAATATACCATGTTTTTGACATTAAGTGGTACCTATAAAGTATTTTATTACCAAAAGTTTTTAAAAAAAGATTTATTTATTTTTTTAATTGAAAGGCAGAGTTACAGAGAGGCAGAGGCAGAGAGAGAGAGAGAGAGAGAGAGAGAGAGAGAGGTCTTGGCAGCCGCTGGCTCACTCCCCAAATGGCTGTAATGGCCGGAGCTGGGCCAATCTGAAGCCAGGAGCCAGGTACTTCCTCCTGGTTTCCCATGCAGGTGCAGGGCCCAAGCACTTGGGCCACCCTCCACTGCCTTCCCGGGCCAAAGCAGAGAGCTGGACTGGAAGAGGAGCAACCAGGACAGACCTGGGGTGCCGGCGCCACAGGTGGAGGATTAACCAAGTGAGCCACGGTGCTGGCCTGATACATGGTTGGTTTTTTTTTTTTGTTTTTTTTTTTTTTTTTTTTTGACAGGCAGAGTGGACAGTGAGAGAGAGAGAGACAGAGAGACAGAGAGAAAGGTCTTCCTTTTGCCATTGGTTCACCCCCTAATGGCTGCCGCAACTGGCGCAAGCACCGATCCAGGAGCCAGGTGCTTCTCCTGGTCTCCCATGCGGGTGCAGGGCCCAAGCACTTGGGCCATCCTCCACTGCACTCCCGGGCCACAGCAGAGAGCTGGCCTGGAAGAAGAGCAACCGGGACAGAATCCGGCACCCCGACCGGGACTAGAACCCGGTGTGCCGGCGCCGCAGGCGGAGGATTAGCTTAGTGAGCCGCAGCGCCAGCCGATATGTGGTTTTAAAATCAAGAGATCCTCCATTTCCCTACCCCAATCTTAAACAGCAGCAATTGGAGAAGAAAGCTTTGGTAAGTACCAGGGTTTGAATCATCTTCTCCCAGGTGTTTTGTCCCATTGTACTAAATGCACCAGTCTCAGAGCTCAGTTTACTCAGTCCAGGGCTGCTCCCTAGATCAGTCTCCCTATGAATAAGATGGAACAATAATAGCACCTATCACATAGGGTTGTCATGAAGATTAAATGAATTAATTAATACGAAGCACTTAAGGGTAGGCATTTAGCCTAGCAGTTACGAAGCTGGCTAAGATGCCCATGCCCCATAACAGGGTGCCTGGGTCTGATTCCCAGTTTCAGTTCCTGACTTTAGCTTCCTGCTAATGCAAACCTGTGATACAGTGGTGATGGGTCACATAGGTGGGTCCCTGCCACTCATGTAGGAGAGCAGATTGAGTTCCGGCTTCTGGTTTTGGTTTTTGCCAACTCCTGCTATGGTGGGCATTTGGGGAGTGAGCCACCTCCCCAATAAGTAAGAAACAAAATTAAGATTTATTTATTTATTTGAAAGGCAGTGTTACAGAGAGAGAGGGAGAGACTCACTCCCCAAATGGCCACAATGGTTGGGGCTGAGCCAAGCCAAAGCCAGGAGCCTGAAACTCCATCTGGATCTCCCACATGGGTGGCAGGAGCCCAAATACTTGGTCATCTTCTGCTGCTTTCCCAGGCACAGTAGCTGGGAGCTGAAGTGGAAGGAGAGCAGCCGGGACTTGAACTGGCACCTATATGGGATGACAGTGTTGCACACAGTAGCTTAACCCACTGAGCCACAAAGCTAGCCTTGCCAAAAAATTTTAAAGAAAGCTTTATATGAGCACCTGTTAAATAAAATAATAAAAGGATTTCTTCAGATTTGTGGAAGCACTGATGAATGTAAGAATTGTGTAGTACAGTGGAAAGAAACTATCAAACTTTTGCAGAAAGCTGGCTTGTCCAGGATCAACCTAGGCACCGAGTGGGGACATACAAGATGCCCCGGGGGCTGCCTGCACGGCTGTGGCTCCCCACTGACAGCAGCTTCTGAGCTTCCAGTTTCACATTCTCCAGAATTAGAAACTCTAAGATACAGACTCTGTAACGGTGCTGAACACCTGCCTGGGCCTTCACTGCCATTTCCAATCCTGACAACAACCCTGAAGGCAGATACCAATTCACAGACGATGCAATGGAGGCTCTGAGCAGCTCTGTGACCTGCCCAAGGTGAGGAGCATGGTGGGAAATGGCGCTCGGTGACAGGCTCGGCCCAGATCTTGGCGCCTTGGAGCTAAGGAAGATCTGCCATGCACTGTATGCTTGCTGATTGCCAGGCCCGAGCCCTGCAGGGCCCATCACCCATAGAACAGCACTTCCCAGGAAGCACGTTCACCTTCCCCCTTTACCAGGAGGAACCAAGGCAGAGCAAGGCTTAATCACCATCCAGCAAATAGGGGGCTCACTGTCCAGTCCCCAGGCTCCTAGGAGGGCCAGTTAAGCATGATCTTGTGGCTTCAGAGGAGATTAAAATCACCTGGGGCTGATGGCCTAGGGGTGAGACATCCATGGCCCATGAGTAGCTACATTCGAGTCCTTGCTCTGTTCTCTATTCCAGCTTCTTATAATACAGACTCTGGGGGGCAGCAGGTGATGGCTCAAGTGCTCGCGTGCCGGCCATCCAACTGGAAGGCCTAGATTAAGTTCTAGGCTCCCTCCTTGAGTCTGGTCCAGTCCCAGCCATTGTAGTGACCTGGGGATAAACCAGCAGATGGAAGATCTTTCTCAAAAAAGAAGAAAGAGGAGGAGGAGGGGAGAAGTTTAGTGTGTCAGTTAAAAAGAAGTAAATCAGGGTGGGGGTTGTAGCTCAGTGGGTTAGGTCACCTTTTGAGACATTCACTTCCTGAACACTTGGCTTCCGATACTGGGAGGCAGCAGATGATGGCTCAGGTGCTTGGGTCCCTGCCATATGAGAGACCCAGAAGGAGTTCCAGGCTCCTGGCTTTGGTCTAGCCCAGCCCTGGCTCTTGTGGGCCTTTGGGAAATAAACCAGCAGATAGAAGACCTCTCTCTTTCCTTCTCTCTCCTTCTGTCACTCTGCCTTTTATGTAGATGAAAATAAAAAATGAATAAACATTAAGCAAATCACTTGTGTTGCAAATCACAATGCAGACTTCTGGACTCCACCTCAGGTCCATTAAATAAAAATCTGCCAAGGATTTGGACATTTTAGTAACATTTTTGTTGCAATCTACAAGAATGGGGAACAGAGTTTGCCCAGAGAGGGTGAAACTGAGAAACCAGCACTAAAGAATCCAGGCAAGATATGCAAACTCACCTCCAAAGGGACAGATCCATCCTCCCCTTCCTTCTTAACACTAACCAGATTGATTGCATTAACAAATAGAGGAATGGCTATGAGATGTTATGAACTTGGCATAGAGGATCATTTCTTAAACAAGTC